>NW_027532409.1:4348635-4439443 GCF_008692635.1 Crocuta crocuta
AAGGATGATGAGTTCAAAAATGGAATGCAAGATGAACAGAAAGGATGAGATTAAAAACATAGAAATTAGTCAGGAAGTGAGAAGAGCCTAGACTAGGATGCTGAGGTTAGAAGGGACAGAAGAAATACTTCCAAAATAAAGTCTACTGAGTCTACTGGAGTCAGTCACTGGCTTCATATGGGGAATGACAGATAAGCAGAGATAAATCAGGAAAAATCCAAGGTCTGTGTTTATATAGCCAAAAAACAGCAGTGATACTGACATAAAGCAGTAATTTTGAGGCAACGAAGAGATTTGGTTTGGGACAGGTTTCATGGCGACTGTACTCTTCAGGGCACTCTTCAAGATTGGTAACCGGAAATACCATTTGTGGAGGTGCCAGCAGAGACAGGACAGCTGCAGATAAAACCGATGAGCCACCTAGATAACCAGTGAGTAGGCTTCCCAGAAGCATCCCAGGGTTCACTCCTCATTCAGAGCATATATCCAATACTCACTGCCCATTATACACTCATAGGAATGTCCTACCCAGGCTAGGATTGCAACAAACTGACTTTTGTAGGATACACAGTTCCCAATAAGAAATGCTCTCCCCATATCCTTCTTACACTTGCAGGCACACATCAAGGCTCAGTTCTTTCATAAAGCTTTTCAGTCCATCCCACCTCTCATATGGTCTTCCCTCTGAACTTTTATTTATAGTACTCACTGTCTGTGTAAGTACAGGCTTAAACAGCTGCATGTCCATTTTTCTGATTTTCTAGCTATTAGCCAAACCTCCAGAAGTGCACTGGAAGCCCAGCTAGCACAGTGAACAGGACTACACTAAAGCATGCAGGCTTCTAAAAATGGACTGAATGACTGAAGCCCATGAGGAAGAGAAATAAATCCAATTTTACTGTGCCTGTCCCAGCTTATGAACAGATCACTGAAAAGATTCTGGAATCTTGGTAAGGGCTGATCTACGTACAAATCTGCAAGTAGTCTTGCCTACCACTTTATTAAGAAGACCAAGAGGAGCCAACCCAGACTGACTTGACATTCTCCTTCCTGCTTTAATGTTTACTGGGTCTTCATCCACACTTAGCTTTCCATAGGCTCCATCTTTCCATTTGTACTGTGATTATAACCTTCCCCATCGAACTCTTCCCTTCAATCCATAAATGTGCCTAAATTACCTTCCTTCCTTTCTTCCACTCTCCTCACTTCCCAGCCCATGGAAACTCACTCAGCAATCTCTACTACTTTTCTAAGGTTCTGACCTGTCTCCATCCCTTCACTACGAAAATGATTACAAAAGAAATCTTCTCTTGCTGCCTTCTTAACCTGCCTTCTGTATCTGGCTTTTGGTGAAACTTCTTCACCCATCCTGTAAAAGTCAGGTTCAGTGTCATCTTGTCTAGAAATCCTTGATTTCCCTTTATCTGGAAATATTCACATCCTCCTTCCAGCATTTTATTGTACCTCTTCTCTTACAGCACTTTTCCTCCACCTAATATCATAGCTACTGTGCTCATCTCCTATCTTCCCTTTTGGACAAGACGCTTTTTGAGGATGGTGATTTGAACCTGATTTATCTTTACAATCCTATTATAAGTTCAGAAGAGGGAGCTCATAAATCTTGACTGAATGAACTTCTAATATGTACTATAAATGTAACAGAGTCTAGACTACTGAGCTAAGAAGCAGGAGACCACAGGCAGATCCCTTCTTGGGGCTCAGGCACCAAAGTGAAGAGGTGAGTAAGGCTCTCCAAGATCCTTTCTAGCTCTAACATGGTATGACTTCAATTGATGCGAACTAGCACAGAAAAAGGAGGACCCAAACTCTCAGCCCCATGTTCCTGGCTTCTTTTGGTCCTCAAAACAAGTTTTTTCCTTTCCATTTTATTTCTAGAGAAAAAGTATCCTGAGAGGTTGCATCACTTAATGCTGAACAGCTGGGGAGAAGAAACTACAGGGACCACAGCTAACCCCGTCGTAATTCCTAGGCACAATCCCTGCGCAGTCACTTTCATACCATGTTAGGGTGGCTTCAGCAGCATCCTTTACCCTCATAGATGCAGGGTTTGGCTCCTTATCTCCTTTGTACTTGACCTCTTGCTCACTGTTCTTGGACTTACTTCCTGAAATTCCCAGTTCCACAATCTCCAATACTTCCTTAAGACAATCCTAGAAGCAGGAAAGGCAGATAAGTTTTTGTAATACACCTGAGAAGACAGGGAAATACATCACAATACTAATCGTGGTGGTACTTTGCTGACAGGCTCCAGTTTCTTTCTCACTTTCATAGGTGGATATTAATTTCACAGTAATAAACTTTGCCCCCCCCTCAAATTTCTCTTTAAAGAACTGAATTTGACTGTTCAGAGTTAGATAGTAAGAAATAATAAATTCAATACAATTTTATCAGTCACATTCTTATAAAATTACCAGACTATAAAATTAAGAAAGCCCAAGTTAAAGAGACAGAACAGTAATTCAGTTAAACCTAGGGTGGTCTAGATTATTAGATTATCCAAAGGGGAATTCATCAGTTACTGACATTTTTAAGCAATTCCTGGTATCATAATTTTAGAAGCCATAATGAAAATAACTAAGATTTGGGGTGCCTGTGTGGCTCAGTAGGTTGAGCAGCTGACTTCAGCTCAGGTCATGATCTCATGGTTCATGAGTTCGAGCCCTGCATCAGGCTTACTGCTGTCAGCGCAAAGCCTGTTTCAGGTCCTCTGTCCCACTCTCTCTCTGCACCCACTCACACTCTGTCTTACAAAAATAATTAGTTAGTTAAATAAAAATAACTAAGATTATTCAACAGTTATTATTTTTAAAACTATATATGTAAAGCTCTCCAAAAATACTCAGTGAGACTGGTATCTCTTATTTATACTATGAATTCTTGATAACTGCCAGTCTCCCTGTAAGGAAAATATTACATGGAACAATAGCAAGGAAAATCAGCCTAGATATCTGTGCCTACCTGATAATGGAAAACATGTGTGAAATGAATTTTTTTAAGTAGGCTTCATGCCCAGCTTAGAGCCCAACATGAGGCTTGAACTCAAGACCCTGAGATCAAGACCTGAGCTGAGTTCAAGTGTCGGGACACTTAACTGACTAAGCCATCTAGGCGCCTGAAATGAAATGTTTATGTACAGGCAAATTTATGGCAATTTATGTTCTAGTTTTGCAGCCTGGCTACCAACTGTCCTTCAGAGTTTGGCAACAGGTGACCAGAGTGCCTACTGACCATCTTGAGGTTACCACATCCTTTTAAGAAGTCGTATTCTTGATACTTCAGATAAATTAGTCAAGATTCCAACTTTCTTTTCTTTTCATTTGAGAGAGACAGAAAGAAAGTGCATGTGCACATGAGTAGGGGAAAGGCAGAGAGAGAAAAGGCTGCATCTTTTTTTAATGTTTGCTTATTTTGTAATTTATCAAGTTAACTAACATACAGTGTATACAGTGTAGTCTTGGCTTCAGCAGATTCCTGTGATTCATCACTTACATACAATACCTAGTGCTTATCCCAACAAGTGCTCTCCTCAATGTCCATCACCCATTTCCCCGCCCTCCCAACCCTCCACCCCCAAAAGCCCTCAGAGTTTGTGCTCTGTATTTAAGAGCCTCTTATGGTATGCCTCCCTCTCTGTTTGTAACTTTTACCCCCTTCCCTTCTCCTATGGTCTTCTGTTAAGTTTTTCAAATGCCACATATGAGTGAAAACATATGATATCTTTCTCTGATTGGCTTATTTCACTTAGCATAATACCCTCCAGTTCCATCCACATTATTGCAAATGGCAGGATTTCATTCCTTTTCATCACCAAGTAGTATGCCATTGTATATATATATATATATACCACATCTTTTTTATCCATTCATCAGTTTATGGACTGTTGGGTTCCTTCCATAATATAGCCATTGTTGATAGCACTGCTATAAACACTGGGGTACATGTACCCCTTCGAATCAGCACTCCAGTATCCTTTGGATAAATTCCTAGTAGTGCTACTGCTGGGTTGTAGGGTAGTCCTATTTTTAATTTTTTGAGGAACCTCCAGACTGTTTTCCAGAGTGGCTGCATTCCAGTTTGCATTCCCAAGAATGCAAAAAAGTTCCCCTTTCTCCACATCCTCGTCAACAGCTATTGTTTCCTGAGTTGTTAACGTTAGCCACTCTGACAAGTATGAGGTGGTATCAATGGTTTTGATTTGTATTTCCCTGATGGTGAGCAATGTTAAGCATCTCTTCACGTGTCTGTTAGCCATCTGGATGTCTTCTTTAGGAAAGTGTCTATTCATGTCTTCCGCCCATTTCTTCACTGGATTATTTGTTTCTTAGGTGTTGAGTTTGTAAGTTCTTTATAGATTTTGGATACTAACCCCTTATCTGACATGTCATTTGCAAATATCTTCTCTTATTCCACTAGCTGCCTTTTAGTTTTGTTGATTGTTTCCTTTGCTATGCAGAAACTTTTATCTTGATGAGATGCAAATAGTTCATTTTTGCTTTTATTTCCCCTGCCTTTGGAGACATGTCAAGTAAGAAGTTGCTGCAGCCAAGATCAAAGAGGTAAAAGCTACATCTTTCAAAAGAACTTTTCAGGGCGCCTGGATGGCTCAGTCAGTTAAGTGTACGACTTCGGCTCAGGTCATGATCTCACAGGTTCTGAGTTCAAGCCCTGCATTGGGTTCTGTGCTGACACCTCAGAGCGTGGAGCCTGCTTCTGTGTCTCCCTCTCTCTATGCTTGTGCTCTGTCTCTCAACAATAAATAAATGTTAAAAAAAAACAACAAACTGTTCTATGGGTTAATTTGCAACGAAATACAAGCATGATGACAATCTTTGAGTTGTGTTCAAAAGAAAAAGTGTTCTACTGAAATATATCAACTATATTCAGTTTAAAGATTCTCTTTTAAGAGGGATTTTCCCAGCAGACGTTTTTGTTTCTTCTTCCTATTTTAAGATCTAGTAAACTTGGGGTGCCTGGGTGGCTCAGTCAGTTAAGTGTCCGGCTCATGTTCTTATGGTCATGAGATCAAGCCCTGCATTACGCTCAGTGCTAGGTTAAGATTCTATTTCCCTCTCCCATTCCCCCTCCCGGCTCATCTGCAAGCAGTACATATGCATATGCTCTTTCAAAAAAAAAAAAAAAAAGAAGAAGAAGAAGAAGAAGATCTAGTGAACTAACCTTTTCATCAAGCATATCAGGGTGCTCTGTCAGCCAGACACAGAGACACTGAAAAGCTGCAACTATCATAGAGTGCAGATCCCGGGAGTGAAGGGGAGCGGGTCGACTGCACTGGTACACAATGTAGCTGCACACAGAGCTGATGGCTCGCTTCCGGTCTCCAGAGTCCACCATCACCTTCACCTGAGCATATTCACATGGGGAGCACAGTTAGTCAGGACCCAGTGTACCAATTTCAAAGTATCTGCACTGTAGCCCTGCCTTTCTGACATTGTGATATACCATAGAAAGCCTTGCTTATTAAAACAGTATTTATACAGAGGAACAGAATATTTCAGATACATCATATAATGCTCTATAAAATCAGAGGGCATTTTTCAAACCCTAAAACAGTATTTCATTTTAGCATATTTTTTCACTGCCTAAAACCTAAACTCCTGGGGTGCACCTATCCACCACTGTCACATATCAGAAGAATAGCTGGCAATGGAATGTGTGCAAATTTCTGAAGCCCCTAACTCAACCCGACAGTGATGCTCTATGGCTATGAAGTTCTATGTACCTGCTCAAATGTACAATTAACATACAGGGAACTACACATATTTAATGTGAAAAATTTGATAAATTTTGGCCAAAATAAACACCTGTGAACGATCACCACGATCAAAGTAGTGGACATATCAATCGCCCCCCAAAATATCCTCATGTACCTTACTAATCCTTTCTTCCACTCCTTTATGTCCCTTCCCCAGGTTACTATTGATCTACCTCCTGTCACTACAGGTTAAACTGCATTTTCTAGAGTTTTATACAAATAAAATCATACAGTATTATACTCTCTTTTTGAGAGGAAGGGGTCTGTCTTCTTTTACTCAGTATAAATATTTTGATATTTATGTACATTTTTACATGTATTTATTAAAATTAGATGACCCTACAGTGGCATAAAATGTCATGCTGAAAATTTAAGAATATTAGAGAGCAAATACAAATCAGCAGGCATCCTATTATCATGTGCAAATTAATCGGATGTACTGAAAGGTTTCCTGTAAATTAACAGCAAAAATATAATTCACTCTTTGAACTTATTAAAAAAGTAAAGTTCACTTTGTAAACTTTCATTTCAAGGCTCATTTTTGCACGCTCTGGACATAAACTACGTTTGCATATAACCACCACTGTAATCCCTCAAGGAGTTGGGAGATACAGGAGAAAGTGATGGTCCAACGCTGTCAGGCTAAACTAAAACGACTGTCCTCCTCACCTTTGCCAGGCCAGAGAGGAGCTCTAGAGCTGCCAGGGATATGCTCATGTCTTGCCGCCACTGGGAGTTGAGTCTTTGGGTGACAAGATGAATGCTGCGGATCAGGAGCCCAGCGGCTGAATCTGTATTAAGAGCTAGGATATAACCCCAATGCCACATCCCACAGGGAGGGAAAACAACTAAGCATTAGTAACAAGAAGCACAGCATTCCACCAGGCACAGACCACAGCAGCCACAGTGAGCACAATGGGCACCCACACAGTGCTACGCTCCCCACCCCACTGGCCTGAGCACCAAGCCTTACTCGACGACAGTGCACAGGGCACACACACTGGACCAAAGCAGCTTCTAGCTCCCAGCTCAGCTACTTTTACACAGACATCCACTGGGATCTGGCAGTTCAATACCATTCTTATAATAATGTAAATTTTAAAATCCCTTAACTCAGAGAGAGTTACATTAAAAAAAAAACAATGAAAGGACTATCATTTCCTTAGAATTTTACAGAAAAAAAGAATTCAGACTTTAGAATCTCCTCAGATGCCAGGAATATCCTAAAGCATCTGCTGAAATTCAAGGTTTAAACTATCAAAAGTCACGTGCAATGCCTTTCTAAACACAATTTTAACATTTAATTCTCTAAGACCACTTTAGTACTTCTAAAAAAAAAAAAATTAACCAAGTCACCATGTTTTTATTTGGCCTCCAGTTCTACATTTAAAAGTAATTACTGGGGTGCCTGGGTGGCTCAGTCAGTTAAGTGTCCGACTTCGGCTCAGGTCACGATCTCTTGGTTCTTGAGTTCAAGCCTCAATTGGGGCTCTCAGCTGTCAACATAGAAACCCCTTTGGATCCTCTGTCGCTCTTTCTCTCTGGCCCTCCCCCACTTGTTCTCTCCCTCAAAATAAATAAATAAATAAAACTTAAAAAAAATTAAAGTAATTACTATTTAGCTAATAATAAATTAGGACAAATTAAAGTGAATTTTATTATAAAAGAAGCTTTAGGGACATTATACCTGTCGATCCTATCAGAAAGAGGGCAGTGACAACAGAAAAAGGAATGATCATTAAAGAGAGACATTCATGCGACACTAACACAAATCTGGATTTCTTAGTAAAAACTACAACATTACAAGCAGAACTCACTAACACCAGTTCAAAATGCTGAAACAAACAATAATCACTTCCAACATTTATATTAGAACACATACAATAATTCAGAAAACTCTTTAGTTTAAAAGTGCTTTAGAAAGCATGAAAAACAATTTTCACCTATAGTATACTTAAATCCATGAACATAATAAGATAACAACTTTAAATAACATCTTTATAAATGCTGTATTTAAATTTGTTGAATAACTTCATAATGACCTGATGTATTTGACATGCTCAAGGATACTTAAAACATGCCTTAAATCATTCTCCAGATGATTAAAAAATTAAATTCACGTCTAAGGATCTAGATTTCATTCCAGTCAAGTCAGACTGGCACTCAGAGATTCAATACAATATGAATAATTATGTATAAAAACACAAAGGCATCCACAATTCACAGAACCCATAAAGTAACTGCCAAGGTTAAAGAATATTATTGAATAGAATGCTCAGCTAGCAAATGTTTCCTTACTCTTGCTTAAAATATGTGACCGAAAAATCTAATCAGTTATAGTAAGATATATAGGTTTTAAACAGAAAGGCACTCTCCTCCGGGTTCCCATCTAATGTTTATTTCATCACTCCCCTTTTCACATGGCAATAATTGATGTGCTCGCTGACTGGCATTAGAGCCTGAGGGAGAGCACATCCTATTTGATTTCATATTACCAACACCTGGTACAGAATCCAGAAATGTTTCCTGACAACCCACCATAATCATTTACAAAATCTAATAAACTACCCAAAACTAGCTACTAAAAGCTATAGAGCTAATTTTAAAAGATATGCTTTCTTTTTAAAAATCTTTTAGGGGCACCTGGGTGGCTCAGGCAGTGGAGCATCCAACTCTTGATTTCAGCTCAGGTCATGATCCCAGGGTCATGGGATCAAGCCCCACATCAGGCTTCGCAGTGAGCATGGAGCCTGTTTAAATTTCTCTCTCTCCCTTGGCCCCTCTCCCCCTCACACACACACACTCTCTCTCTCTAAAATAAAATTTAAAAATAAAATAAAATAATAAAGAACTCTTAGACTAATAGTCTATTATACTTAATACATAAAAAATCATGAACATTAAAATTTTGTTTAAAAAGATTTTGGTTTTTATATATCTGGGCATTAAAAGTTATTCAATAAAATTTGGATTTCAAAAAAACCAAACATGGCTTACCATAATCCCTTAGGAGGGCCTGAGCAGGTCTTTCACTGTCAGGAGTTGTGGGCTCTGTGCTTCCACCACTTGCTGAACTAATACCACTATTAGTGCGACTATGACTCTTCAGGTTATTTTCTCCACCACCCTAGTCAAATAAAAATGAGTCAAATATTTGAGGTCTACATCCAAAGTTGACAAGTTGACAGTCATGAAAAGCCATGTTGATAAAATGGAACAGCATTTAAGTAGCAAAAACTGATAAAAACTGACAAGGGATTAAAACTATTGTGTTTTTGCAAAGACATCATCTACTGAAGGGTATGAACGGTTTGATGATTATGGCTGCTCATTCTGGAGTCTTCTTTGCTGCTGTTTACAAAGGGTCAGCTCAGGACCTTTCTCATCTTCTCTAGATTTTTACTAGCTAATAACTCTGGATCCTTAAAAAAAAAAACAAAAAAAAACCTAGTGCCTCCTAAGCAAAATCTCAGAACAGGTATACAATCTTAAAAAAACAAAACACGAATAAACAACAGTAACTTTCAAATGTAGTTACATCATAGAACACAAACAATGAAATATTACGGTTAGTACTTCTACATGCACAGAGACTCTCATTTTCCCCCAGATAAGCAAAATTCATTATATCCAGATCAGTTGGTTATTATTAGCTACCTTGTGGGATATGAATATAATTTCCTTAATAATAATTTGATCACCCATCCTACATATACCCAACTCATTCCAGTATACTCTATTAATCCCTCTACTCTCCTGTCTCTACTCCAGATATGGGGATCACATATCCTGAAGCCAGAAGTAGGGGGCAGTGGGAGTCTCTGGGAAACTTTTTAAATTTGGAAGTATTGGTGCTTTGGGGGTCCTTCAAACTTTGGTGTAAAAGAGCTGATGAGGGGTACCTGGGTGGCTCACTCAGTTAAGTGTCCATTTCTTAATTCTGGCTCAGGTCACCAACTCACTGTCTTTAGGCTCACAGCACAGAGTGTATTTGGGAGTCTCTCTCCCACTCTCTGGCCCTCCCCTGCTCACTTGTGCCACCCTCTCTCTCTCTCAAAATAAATAAACTTACAAAAAAAAAGAGCTGGTGAGATGGAAAAGAACAAACTCAATACTTGTTTCCAGCCAGCATTAGATCTACTAGGCATAGAAAGAACAAGAGAATAGGGGGCTTATCCAAGATTATTCAAGCCAGTTCACCAGCAAAGCAAAAGAAGTCAAGAGCTTCAAGTAGACACTGTCCAGGAATAAAGACTGTGACTATCTGAAATTTCTCTCATGCAGAATCTCTCAGGGACCTAATGGTTGAGGAAGCACTAAAAGGTAAAAAACCTCAAAATACATATTTTAAAATAGGATCCTTCAGAATCAATGAGCTGAATTTACAAATGTCTTTAAAAATCACAAAGAAAGACATTTTGGAATGCAATTTACATAAAATCAGATGTTGATATTCTCAGATGGATTACACGTGGTATGCTTCTTACCATCTCCATTTGGCAACCAATGGCTTCTAAAAGTGCTGAATCTTGAACAATATTTAACATTGCCCCTATAACAGAAAAAAAAAAATTCTTTTAAGTGCATTTAAATACATGACAAGAATATGATTTTAGCTATGTAAACATCTCAATTTCAAGGGTAATATAAACTAAGAAAAATATAGAATACTTTATTATTATTATTTGTTTTTATATTTTTATTTATTTTTAGGAGAGAGACAGCGTGAACAGGGGAGGGTCAGAGAGAGAGGGAGATACAGATTCTGAAATAGGCTCCAGGCTCTGAGCTGGCAGTCAGCACAGAGCCCGACGCGGGGCTCGAAACCCCGAACCGCGCGATCATGACCTAAGCAAAAGTTGGACGCTTGACCGACTAAGCCACCCAGGCGCCCCAAATATAGAATACTTTAAAACCAGATTCTGTTCTTTTAGAAATAAAAGAAAAACAACAAAATAAAAATCACAGCTATATGTTTCTGACCAGACTGCTTTTTAATTTTTTAATTTACATCCAAGTTAACATATAGTGCAATAATGATTAAAGGAGTAGATTCCAGTGATTCATCCCCTACGTATAACAACCAGTGCTCATCCCAACAAGTGTCTTCCTCAAGTCCCCTTGCCCATTTAGCCCATCTCTCCACCTATAACCCCTCCAGCAACCCTCAGTTTGTTTTCTATATTTAAGAGTCTCTTATGTTTTGTCCCCCTCCCTATTTTTATGGGTTTTTTTGCTTCCCTCTCCCTGTGTTCATCTGTTTTGTATCTTAGATTCCACATAGGAGTGAAGTGAAGTCATATATTTGTCTTTCTCTGACTGGCTAATTTTGCTTAGCATAATACCCTCTAGTTCCATGTTGTTGCAAATAGCAAGTGTTCATTCTTTTTGATTGCCAAGCAATACTCCATTGTGTGTGTGTGTGTGTGTGTGTGTGTGTGTATGTATGTATGTATATACATATATACATATACCAAACTGCCTTTTTTAGAAAGATTAAAGCCACTTGGTTCAGGGCTTGACCATGGCTACACATTCTGAAGGCAAGCTGCATGTATTTACTATCAGAGAACCTACAGCTCTAGAAAAGCTAGGACAGAAACAAGATGGTGAGCCTAACACACTGCTGCTCATACCAGTGCAAGAGTTCTCTTGTCCCCATGGATAGAGGGAGGACAGACAGAGTTTTGCCAATCTATGGCAAGAGTGACAATGGACTCTTCCTTGAAATATACATAGGGAGCTCTTCAGAACAAGGGTTGGTTAAGGCAAAACTAAATATCAACTCTGAAGAAAATGCTCTGATTTCAAGTGATATGTTATTTGAATAACCTAAAATAGTACAACTTGGAGGCCCTCTCATAGAGATTTAACCTCTGTTCTTTCAACACTTTTCCAAAAGGAAACAGTTTATTCTTTCCTATTTATTCCACTTTCTCACTGCAAGACATACTACACATCCTGAACACTCACTCCAATTACTACTGCAATCACCAATTCTTTGGTCATGACACTTCCTCTCCTGAAATGAAATCCTAACCGCATTTCTGCCTATTTAAATTCTGCCCTACAAGATCAAATTTAACTCCCACTTTCCCCTCTGAAGTCTTCCTTGCTCTTTTGATTTCTTCGCTCAACACTGAAGACACTGAACAAGACACGTAATCAGCTCTGCCTTCTATTATCTGACACTTTGTGAGGGTATTCTAATTTCTGCAATAAGACTTGCTCAAGAATAAAAGCCATGCCATCAGTTCTTTAGTATTGTTCTCAGAATTCCTGTTCTTAGGACCATGCTCTTGGCTTTGATGAAAGACAGAGACAGCTGTAGTAATCAAGTTGGAAAATAATGAGCACTTATAATATGTCAGTGGCCATAATGATGAGAGGCCATTTAAAAGAGAATCAGTATGATAAGTGAACCAAAAGAAAACATTAAGGAAAAAGGAAGGAAGCACAGCAACAACTACTCCTCAGTTTCTTCCTGGCAGGGTTCTTACATGGCTTCCAGAATTACACCCAACTCCACATAGACATAATGGGTAAGAGGAAGAGGAAAACACAGATGTAAGAAGGGCGGGAAGGGAAGAGAAGAGAAACAAGGGAGGAAGGTGGGAAAAGGAGAGCGGTGGAGAGAGGAAAGGCAAGAGAGAAAGAGAAAAATAACACCAATAAAACTAAGCAAAAATGACCCACTAAGACAACTGTAATCCTTTCCCCTTCCCTCATCTCTCTCCTTTAAACGTTTTCACAAATAAAAGCAAACAATTCCAACTCTGATTCAGAACAAGTATTCAGAAGAGCTGTATTAGGCTTAGCTTCCTATCACTGACCCCTGCAATCTCAGCATGACTGGGTTCACTTAAAAAATTTTTGTGAACACAAACCTAGTATCATTTGAGTGTTGTTGGGGTCCGTTTCCGTTTGCAAGGCACCTATTAGTATATTCACAAGTCTCAACTTCAGGGACAAAAAAGTTATTGGTTTATCATATGAAGAGCTGTCATCGTTACTAAACTTTCCTTCCAGGACCACCTATGGAAGAAAAAAATAATATTCAACATCGACTGTTGTGGTACACTATGCCCATGTGGCAACTGCTACAGTGGACAGTGGACAATGAGATCAGTCTAACAAGCAAGGCTTTCAATCTGATTAATATATGAGCTGCTGTGCTAAGTCTGACACTAACTCACACCACATGTGTTAGCAGCTGTCACTAGCCCATCACCACCTGAAATGGTAGACCAGGCATGCTGATTGACTAACAAAAATACCACCACAGACCAACTTTGTCAATTCAACTGAAATAATCTAAGTTGGGTTGTTTTTTTTTAAAGATTTCATTATTTTATTTTTTTAGGTAATCTCTTCATCCAATGTGAGGCTCTAACTCACAACCCCAGATCAAGAGATGCATGCTCCACTGACTGAGCCAATCAGGCGCCCCTGAGAAAAGTCTTAAAAAGCTCATGTTCCATTTTTAAAATACAATTTGACTTGAATAAGCACACAAAATAGAATGCAGAATATAAAAAACTTTAATAAAACATTACCTCAGATTTGACTGTGCCAAAATGATGAGGGAGGGGCAACAAAGAAAGTAGGATATTAATGGAAGATCTTCTCAATTCTGTTGGATTTACATAGCTTTTGAATTTTGAGAGTTCTCTGCCAAAAAAGAAAAAGGAAAAAAAAAGCTATTGGTATTTCCAAACCAAAGTATGTTTTTAGCTATTGCCAAATAGACATTAGGTCAATTTTTTCACAATAAAAGCACTGGGTTTGGCTTCATAAAGGATGCAGTAACTACTTTCTACTGAGTTTATTTTCTGTAGTGTGCGCGCGCACGTGTGTGTGTGTGTGTGCGTATGCCTGTGTGTGAATTTCTATGTTAAACTGTTACAGAATTAAACTAGAATCTGACTGACTGATTTTAAATGCATGACCTACTCTATAAAAGTAGGAACCTCTGGGCTGGGGTTGTTCTTAGCCCTCCAGACCAGGCCAAAAAGAATTCAACATGCCCACGGACAAATTAGAACTGAATGAATTCAGGGATGAGGTGTATGTGGATGTTCTGTGCCCATGTAATGTGACCTGAGTTCCTTTGGGCTATGAAGACAACAACAAAGGATAAATTAGGAAACTGGGGAGGAAGCACCAAAACAAACCAGGTCAAACCCAACAAGTGACATGATAGTACAGAATGATAGCTTACCTGTCAGGCAAAATGGTTTCAAGAGCTGAAATAAAGTAAGGAACCACAACATCAATCCCTTTCAAGTCACAGCAGAACAAAGGAGGGGAGTTTAGAATAACGCTGGCCAAGACAGGATGGCACACATAATCATTTATCTGCAAACCTTGAATTAAAAGCATGTAAAATCTAGGAAAGCAAGAAAAAAATTTTAAACAAACTGCTGATCAATTATATTCATAATTATTAATATTTTCTACATAGTCATCTGAAAGTCTATTTCTACTCTTCACTACTGCTATCCTTAAAAGGTATTACTGGAGTTAGAACAATTCAAAAGCAAATATACTAAGAACCAAAATATCTTTCCTAATGAAAAAAAAAATTCATGTCTCTTACACCTTCTTGAAGTTTTAAGCCTTGCAACTCAAAGTTACGGGTGCCTGCAAATGAAGCAACCAAAATAAAACAAATGGCTACAGTAATTATTAATAAACTGGAGGAATTAGTGAACTGAATTCCATGTCAGTAAAGTTTTACATCTTCCAATTCCTAAAGAAAAAGAGAAAAGTGTGCATTGTGTCTTTCTTCCCTTCCCCATCTTTTCTGGGGGGACAATGAAAGAAAGAAACCTCCTCATTCAGCCCTTCACTCACCATGACACAGAAGGGAGTCAGGAATGACTCCTTTTAGGAATATACCTGCGTTTACCTTCTTTTAGTCCCCTCCTCTAACCCCCAATCAACCAGGTATTCAATCTTCTATAATTCAAGAGCAACTATACTGGTAAACTCTACTACCGTGAGGTACTTTTCTCCACAAAACTCTTTGGAAACAACTCTCTTATCTCCTGGTCACTACTCAACACATTTCAGTCTAGCTTCTCTCCCGAGAACTCAGTTAAAACCATACAGCGTCCCAAGTGCTAAATCCAAAAGACGTGTCTAAGTCTTAACTTACTCTGCCTTTTTAAAGTACTCAACACTTTAATATACTCCTTTCTTCTTTTCCTTCTCTGACTGCTGTAGCCGTTTCCTCTAACAGACTCTCTTACTCCGCCTGCCTCCTATGCTGGCGTCCATCAGGCTGCCAAGCTCCATCCACTCTCTAAGTTCTCTCTCGTACTAGTCTAGTTTTAAGCCACAGAATATAATCAAATCAGTCCCTAGCCCATGCCTCTCAACTGAGTCCAGATCTGTTAGCCAAGTGTGTGGATACCTAAAGGCAGGTCATATCCAATTACTCGTTACTAACAACATGTACTGATTACTCCAGTATTTCCTATGCACAGTATCTAGCACATAACAGGAACTTAATAATTTGTTGATTAATATCCCACAGCATCTCAAACTCAACAGATTCATAACTAAGTTCATCATGTGCCCTCTCACAAATCTGTCCTTTCAGTTGGTCATACGACCATCTATCCAGTCTTATGGGCCAGACAGAAAGCTCATGATCACAGCCTTCTTCTACCTTATCACTATTATTACTGTTCAGGGTATCTCCCCAACCCAGTCTCCCTCCTGAGACTATGCCCCCATCACAAGGGATGACTCCAGCACTCCATGTGACCCACCCTCACAGTTGTAGCTGACTAGACCAGAGGTAGACCCCTGATTAATCAGATCCTTTTTCCCAGGAATCTGAAATTAGGCTTCAGAGATGCTAACTGGCCCTCCTGGTCACCTAGAACAAAGCTACAAAATTTGGAAACTCAGAGGCACACTGAAACATAAGAAAATAATCTGCAGAGAAGAGAAGACAGAAGAAGTTCTGGGAAACCAAGAAGGCAGAGAAACAGGAAGAAAGTTGTTTTGTTCCTTGAACACTTTCTAGTTCTTGATCCCTGCCCTTTGTGAGGCGCTGTTGCATGTCTTGACCTTAGAATGTATTAAATGGCACAATTTCTCATAAAATGTTCCTATGTTGCTTAAATCACACTTTGATCAGCAGAGGGGTTTCTCGTTACTTAAAGCCAAGAGCCTGGGGTGTCTGGGTGGCTCTGTCAGTCAAATGTCCGACTTTAGCACATGGTTCATGAGTTCAAGCCCCACATCAGGTTCTGTACTGATAGGTGAGAGCCAGAAGCCTGCTTCAGATTCTGTGTCTCCCTCTCTCTTTGCCTCTCTCCCACTTCTACTCTGTCTCTCTCCCTCTCAAAAATACACACTAAAAAAAAAAAAAAGCCAAGAGCTATTATTAAGATACCCCTGATCAGTTCTCTGTATGTACCACCTGTTTCAGGCCTATATGATTCTGTACTTGGTTCCCTCTGATTCAGTTTAATCCTCTCTCCTGAGAATCTAGCAGGTACAAAAAGACACCTGAATGCTCTTGTTGACCACTTTAGCAGCTAGGTGAAAGAGCAGCTGAGGAAAGCAAAATAGAGTCAAGAAAAATAGGAGGCCACCACAAGTTAATTTAGGAAAAAGTGACAAGGTCTGAAGTGTCATGGTTAGGACAGAGTGGAGGGATTAGAAAGAGGGTTAAGTAGCAGAAAGGCAGGAGTTGGTTCACCATCTAAAGATACAGAGGGAGAAGAGTGTAAAAGGACTCTAAGCTTTTGGTCTGCGCAACTGAATGGCTGGCAGAGCTATTCACAAAGATGGTTGAAGTTACAGATGTAAGAGACCCTACCCAACCTGCTAACATACTCTAAATACTACCCGTCCTTGTTAAGTCTAGCACAATCATCCCATCCTCTGTAACTCTTTCCTGAACCCCTGGGGTAAGTATATACTGCTTCTTCCTCGGAATGCCCACAGCACTTTATCTCTGCCTCTCTCCTACCAACTTCCTATTACTTTTGGATCATTGTCACTTGTCTCCATGGCTTTCTTTGCTCACTTGAGAATAAGCTCTTCAGAGGCCGGATTTACAGCTAACATTTCTGGACCATCCATAATGCCTAACACTGTGCTGAAAGTTTACTTAATCAGTGTGATCCTTCCAAATCTCTCCATGATTAATCAAAGTCAAATATGATGAAATAAATAATGCTTCTAAAATAAAAAGCATCTTATCTTTACCAAATTTGATGAGGCAGGCAAAATGGAAGAATTTCAAGCAGAAGTTTCAATTACTTACAGACATTTGCAAGTTTTTCAGACCAACGTTTACTTATCAATTCAGCCTACCATGCCATGCTACAATAGTTTTCACTTTCAAAACTTTATGAATGGAAAAATAAACAAAAAAAAATTCTAAGACCTGGATAAATAAGCTGGCAGAATCTCTTCTCCAGTCTTCTTGCTACAAAAAATCCTACACAGTGTCCCACAAGCCTCAGCTCTTCCTGCTTCATAGTTATCAGGAAATTCACTTGCATCAAACATAGGATTGGAAACCATGGTGTCTGTGGACATTTGTGACCCTTTCCGTCGAAACTCCATGCTAGCTTGTGTTGTAATGGCTGAGGAGAGAAAAGGAGGGTGTTATTACAATAGTCAATATGCAAATAGGCTCATGGGACCCTGGACACAAAGATCAAGTGTTGGTGTCATTAAATAGTTATTTAAATAGAATTCAATAATGCTTGTTTGGCAACTATGTCTTAATTTTTTTTAAGGGGCTCTCTGAAATCTTCTTTGAAAATAGTAACAATTATTTTACAGTGATATTAACAGTTTAACAGATTCTACTAGAAGCATTTTTCAACTGAACTTTTGATCAGCAGAGTACATTTGTATATATCTGTACTCAGATGCTCAGATACATAATAAAGAATTTGGCTTTTCTATTAGTTATTCTGATTTTTCCTCTCCCTGTAGAATGATGCTTAAACATTATTTAAAAAAAAAAAAAAAAACAAAAACAACAAACACCCAGCTACTCCAATTTACATATTACCCCAGACAGACATTGTAATTAAATGGGCAAGCCCATGCCAGTTTGTATATTTTAGGGAGAGGGCAAAGTAAGAATAAGAAATGGGTAGGGAGTAAGAGAGAGCATTCCCACCACCCACCCAACTCCAAAACACACACCAAAGAATCGCCCAACCAAGCAAAATGAGAATGAATTTTAACAACCACAGACAGCAGCTAACTTGAGGTTGATAAATCAGAAAATTGAGTTGGTAAGAAAGATTATCATGGTCATTCGTTGTCACTGAAACAGAAGCCCTTTGAAAGTTGCTTTTATTTTTAACAAAAGATTTCACAGTGTATTCAAAATCACTCTGAAATCTTTCATCACTCTACATGAAATGTTTAAATTATTTTGTAATAATAATTTTAATAGAATGCAGAGTCAAGCATAAATCTTTATGCAACTTCCCATGAGCCATTTTTAGTCCTGAATAAGCTACCCAGCAATAATACAATTGAGAAACACTACATGCAGAATGCATACAAATCAAACACTAAATCTGTATAAAAATAAGCTTAAAGCTTTAAAAAAAAAAAAAAGCCAAAACACAGTTAGTGCAAAGTCCTGGAATTCATGACATGACCAGACTAGTGTACAGAAATAATGGGACTGATTCAGGCAGATTAATTTGCTTTTGCCAACAATCTTCCCCATTCAAAACACAGAAAAGTATTTTTCTTCCCAAGTGCAAAAACTACAAGAGACAATGACAATCAAATTTTTTAATGGAAATATGAAAAAAATAAAAACATGACTGCAATTAAGGAGAAGCTTCTGGTTCCTACTTACAAGATTTATAAGAAAGAAGAATTTGGATAAAAGATGCTGCAAGATAATAGAAATAAATGGAAACAAATCAAAGGACAGCAGTAATTATAAAATACTTTAAAGATGGTGAAATTTTACAGTAAGTTAAGAAGCTTTTTAGCTTTTTAAGTTAGTTAGATTAAAAGCTTTATGATACCACAAGCTAGTTCAAAAACAGGAAATTGTGCATTCAGATCCAAAATTATGGTTTTTGTATCATGCAAAACAATGAACGAAGAAAATTACACAACTACAAAGAATTGAGGTTTTGAACTGCCAATAACGTGCATTAAAATTTTAGTTCATTAACCCTTCCCAGCTCAATGTTACTTTTACAAACTACAGTGTAATGTTACATCAGTCTAAAGCTAACCAGTTCACAGAAGCAAACACTTTAAGTTAGAGGTGAACTGCATGGCAGAATTCCTTGATGGCAGCCAGTACTTAGAAACAGACTAACGGTGTTAGTATTCCCAAATCCTCCACTGCCACCTTCCCACCCCCACGACTTCAAGAGCAGAACCCAGTAGCACTCGAATCCAGGGAAATACCCGGACACCTCCTATCTCCTGGGTCATGTAACAGCCTTTCTCATCTCTGAATGCCAACAGGGGAAGAGGAGCTTCTATCTTTTCCACACCAAGGAAAATGTTAAAAGTAACAATTTGTTGCCCACACATGATCTGAATTCTGGTGTCTATCATTTGGCACAAGAGGGTGAGCAACGCTGTTACAAACCGTCTAGAGAGTGAGAAGATCTGCATATTCCCTTTAAGCAAGCCAATCAAGAAGGCAGGAGATTGAGCCATTCTGGATTCAGGGATTTTAGTGTCAACAGCTTGATACCCAAAAGTTACAGTATACAAATTGCACTTTAATAAAAATCAAAATTAAAAATATGACTGATTCGTTCTAGAAAATACAATACAAATTAATAAATATAAACATGATTCGGAAAACTCAAAATATATGGCACATGAACATAAGAAAATAGAAGCCAAAAATGGTTTTCTAGAAGTTTTCATTTAATCATAAGTAAGTACATTTACTTATCCATAAGTAAGCATTACTTTCAAGCTTGTAAATAAAATATGGAAATGGCAGAATATAAAGTGTTTGAATTTGAAGAAAATAAACAAAGGAATCTGTAAACTCAAACATGCAATCTCAAATCATATTCCTGAAAATATCTTCATAGTCACAACTTTTTAAATTATTTAAAAAATTTCTAAGAACATCCAAAATAATTATACACGTATAATGCTCACACAGACCTTAGTTCTGAGATGTTTCATAATAGTTAAGAATGCATTTCTGAGAGAAAGCAGAGACCTTTATGGTCAGTATATTAGTTTTAATCCTTGGAACCAATATTCTCCCTAGGCATGCATAAATTAGGCATCCTTTTCTCTCAAACTATTTCCCACCCCAGTTAGAAAAGTGCTTTCTTAGCAAACAACCAATACACTCATTAGTGCATATAACACAGTGCCTGGGCACAGAGTAACTGTAGATTATTACTGTTCTCTGTAAGACCTATCCTATGTATCCAGTACATTCTGCACTTCCCCACACTCCCATCCCGCAGGCTATGCCACGACTTCCAAGTACAATGGTAAGATGACAAAAATAAATCAGATTTTATTTAAATAGTTTCATTTGTCATAAAATCTAAATGAGGATATCAGGGTTGAGTTACTAATTCTCCAGCAGTCTTATTTAGTTCCAGAGCAAATGGGATTTTTGAAAGCCCTGAAATAAGGTTCTCTCGACTAAAACCTGAGAAGTCAGAGTCTTTCATGAAGCAGAAATTTTCTGACATTTATATGTACTAATAAGCGAATGGCTGTCAGAATCTAAGAAAACACTTCTTATGAATAAATTTCTGGTCAAAATCTTTAATTCTTTCTATCAATATTATTACCCTGGCTGACATGAAGGGAACTTCCAGGCCACCTACTGAAAGGAATTTGATTCAACAAAAAGTGGCTAACCTGGAGTGTGTCTAATAAAACCAGACAAAAGCCAAACCTTATAGAACATACATAAAAAGGACAGGTAGGAAAACTTCCTAAATTCTGTTACTGCAGCTGGAAGGGGTTAAACACAAGACACTGCTTGGTCAGAGACAGAAAGCTTTTTAAGATACATATTAATCTTGCAGGTAGGAAAGATTAAAAAGAAAAAAAAAAAGAAAAGAAAAAAGTGATAACATATTTCTTGAGCAATATTTACCAGTCATGCTGCTGTCTCTGTTTATCCCATTATGAAGTTTACAGTGAACAAACGCTGCATCAAATAACCATGATCCAAAGAGATTCAAGATGCTGTTAACCTTTGGTCTCCGAGGGGCAGGCAGTGGCCGGGGTTCAGAGCTTGTCTGATTGGGACTTGACAGAGGAGATGTGGAGGATGTCTGGTGCTGAACTTTCGAGGCGTGAGCAGTACTAACCTGTTACAGGAGTGTAAGAATATATCCACACTCAAGAAAAATTTGAGAAAACACCAGGACTTTTTTAAATGGACGGCAGCTTAAAAAGTCAAATTTACACAGCATAATAACAGAGATGAAAACTCTTACTGTGCTTGTCTTCATGGTGGCCTTATTCACAGTAACAGCCCGGTGCCTCCGGTTATGTGGTGGGGTGGTATTGACAGCAGTGCTCTGAGGCATACTTAATCTATTCACGGGTGTTGGAGGAGCACTGTCTGATCGGGGTCTAGAAATGCCTTTTAAAAAAAGACAAACAGTTATTCTTCATACTTCCACACATGTGGTCGGAAAAACCCTCCTCAAGCAACATCAGTGAAGGCTCAGGACAGACTACAGCAGATACCACTAGGTGCTTCCCAATATCCATTCGCACTCTTTCTTCCTGAGTTATGGAACACAAATATTAGCTGGACATGGCTACCCAAAATAAACAACTATATTTTCAAGCTTCGTAATAAGATGTGGCTATGTTCTGGCCGTAGAGAAGTGGGTGACTGTTGGATAGGTCTTCCAAGGAACCCCCTTAGAAGGACCAATCAAATGTAGACTCTCTTCCCTTCCTAATTCAGAACAGGATGGTTGAACTCATCTAACCATCACGGACCAAGAAAGAGTGCACAGAGAATGGGGAGTCGTAAGACTGAAGGCCTTGGGTCCCTTCCAATGATGGAACAACTATAGCAGCCCTACACTACTTGCCCTGGCCTAAACATACGTGAAAACCTTATTTAAACACTGGTATTTGGGGCTGGTATGCGGCACACAAACTTACTTTGAACTGTTACCTATGAAACATATTAACAAGTGAACATAACAAAGGTTTTAGAAAACAACAGATATTAAATATTATGACATTTCCATTGGTTAAAAAAAATCTGAATTTTCATATTCTTAAAGTGTGAAAAAGAGTTTAAAATAAAGGCTCACGAAAGGTATAATTTGCTTCCCAATGACACACAGAAGAATGATACCTAATGAATTTTTAATCTGTATTTTCTTAGATTACTAGTGAGAATGAACTTTTCTGCAAATCATTTATTCATATTCTTTGTCCATTTATCTACCAAGTCTTCTTTTTCTTAGCATTGTTAGATCTGCTTATATAAAGACAACAGAACCTTTCTAGCTATTACATTTGTTGTAAATAACTTTTCCTACCTTGTTATTTCTCACCAAATCTGTTTTTTTTCTTCCTTATGGTTTACCATAATAGTTTCTAAATCTAGACTCTAGAGTTATCTACATGTAGCTCTCCAAATATTTAGCAACATACACAAAATTCACCTAAGAATGCATCCACCAGACAGCTGATTCCACGCATGGCACGAAAAAATATTTGAGGCAGGTGTTTAAGGCAGGGATACTGATTCAATTCTTGTGGCATTCCGCTCACATTTAAGAACTGTTCCTGAAATTTGGGAGTAGAGCTTATAATGGCCGGGTTACTCAAGTCCACGGGATTACTATCAAAAAAGAGAAAAAGAATTACTTATACAAAAAGAATTTCTTTTTTTTTTTTTTAATTTTTTTTATTTATTTCTAGGAGAGAGAGAGAGAGAGNTTTGAGAGAGAGACAGCATGAGTGGGGGAGGGGCAGAGAGAGAGGGAGATACAGAATCCGAAGCAGGTTCCAGGCTCTAAGCTGTCAGCACAGAGCCCGACACAGGGCTCGAACTTTCAGAGATCGTGACTTGAGCCAAAGTTGGACGCTCAACTGACTGAGCCACTCAGACGCCCCAAAGATTTCTAATTTTAAAGGAAACAGAAAATGATCACAGAAAAAGACATTTTTAAACTGAAATCACTGAAAGATGAAAAACACAAAATACAAACTGGAAAAAAAGAGGAACGGTTAACAACCCTAATTTATAAAAAGGTCATATAGGGGCGCCTGGGTGGCTTAGTCGGTTGAGCGTCCGACTTTCNTAAATAAAAGGTCATATAGAGTAATTTAGAATCACTAATACACAAACAGAAAACTGGGGCCAGTCAAACCAGAATGAGAGGAAATGGCTTACAAATTAAGGCAGTATGCAACAGAAGTTACACACAACACAAGGTTGTGGCTAGTAGAGAAAAAAATGGGAAGCAATGAAACTGAACTGAATAGAATTATTGAAAAAAAAAAAAGAAGAGAGAGAGAGCAGGAAGCAGCAATTTATCCTTCTGTGTAATTTTAGGGAATGCCTCAGTGACATTTTAAACAAGGACACTAGAAGAGAGGCCCCCAGCCAGGCTGACCAGACAGCATTGGCAGTGTCCAGGCCCCACAGAATGCAACGAAGTCCTGGGAGAGCTATCATCTAGGCTGCAGCAGCAGGCAAGAGAACAAATGTTGTATGTACCGCAGGGGACAAACTTCCAGAGAGTGCAGACCAAGCACGGCTGACACAGGGAGAGCAGGAGGCACATGATGCAGACACGCCCACTGTCCCATGTGGCTCCATCTGAGGCCTACACTTAGCAGCCACACGCGGAGCACCCACGTGAGAGTTACAGCATGGTTTCTGCACTGAGACACTGGATAAAGAGCAAACACTACACTAAATAATAATACCTTAACATGTGTAAGAAGCGAAACCACGTCTGTGCTACACACTCGTTATCCATTTCAGGAGGGATCAGACTGGCATCTTCATCAGGAACTTTAAATGGAGGAAATGAAGGACCATATGTAAAGCGTAGCAATCTAAAATATAAAAAAAATTGCACACCACCAAGTTCATTACTTAACAGAGTGAAAAATACATTCAAGGATTAAAATATGATAAGAGAGGGGCGCCTGGGAGGCTCAGTTGATTAAGCGTCTGACTTAAGCTCATGATCTTGCAGTTCCTGAGTTCGAGCCTTGCATCAGGCTCTGTGCTAACAGCTCAGCACCTGGAGGCCGTTTTGGATATTGTGTTTCCCTTTCTTTCTGCCGCTCCCCCACTCACATTTCTGTTTCTCTTTCTCTCAAACATAAATAAACATTAAAAAATATGATAAGAGAAAGAGAAGACAAAATCGTTGAAATGTGTATCATACCTCACAAAAGTGAGATAAATGAAAACCCTTACTGACAAGGGAGAGAAATTAAAGGGGGATTTCTAGTTTTGTAGAAGATTTTTAAAAATGTTCAAATATTTGAATAATTTGGTTTTAAAATGATTACTTATAATTTTATATTTAATTATATTTTAGGTTATATATCTATAATTTATAAAACCACATATACTTGTTATACATTAAACATTATGCAACATTAAAATCTAATATTTTATATAAATAGCTTTATAACATATAGTATGTAACATGTAAGATTGNGGTTTATCTATTTATTTTGAGAGAGAGAGAGCAAGCATGAGTGAGGGACAGGCAGAGACGGAGGAGAGAGAGAGAGACAGAATCCAAAGCAGGCTCCACTTCTCAGAATGGAGCCTGACGGGCTCAAACCCACGAACCATGAGATCACGACCTGAGCCAAAGCCAGACACTTAACCAACTGAGCCACCCAGGCACCCCAGCTATTTTTTTTAAATGTTTATTCATTTTTGAGAGTGCAAGCGCACAGGCAGGCACAAGAATGTGAGAGCAGGAGAGGGGCAGAGAGGGTGGGACAGAGGATCTCAAGTAGGCTCTGCAACGACAGCAGAGATCATGACCTGAGCTGAAGTCAGATGCTTAACCAACTGAGCCCCCCAGGAGCCTCACAACTAAGTCATACTTTATTCATAATAACAACTGCTATATAACTTACATGCAGTTCAGAATTTATGGTACCTTAAAAGTAATTCAACAATTCAGTTAATTTAATAGTACTATTCTAAATGTATTTAAACTGTTCAAAAGCCCTTTGACTCAATTATCTTATATCTAGAAATTATATCTTAATGAAATAACCAGAATATACACACACAACATATAAAATATTCATATCAACAATATTTTTAATTTTTTTCTTTTTTGAGAGACAGAGAGAGACACGGAGCACAGCGGGGGAGGGACAGAAAGAGAGGGAGATACAGAATCCAAAGCAGGCTCCACGCTCTGAGCCATCAGTACAGAGCCTGACGCGGGGCTCAAACTCATTACTGTGAGATCATGACCTGAGCTGAAGTCAGACACTTAACCCACTGCATCACCAAGGTGTCCCAACAATATTTTTAAAGTAAAACACTGGGAACGACATAAATATTTAAACAATGAAATGGTTCAATTAAAATTCCATTTATATAATGAAAAACTACAAAGCCATTAAAAATATGATGCTGAGATTTAAGAATGAAAAAGGCACATGTAATTAATGTGGTAAGAATCAAATAAAAAAAGCAAATAATGGAGCACCTGGGTGGCTCAGTCAGGTAAGCATCCAACTCTTAATTTCAGCTCAGGTCATGATCTCACAGTGGAGATCAAGCCCCACATCAGGCTCTGCGCTAATGACGCTTAAGATTCTCCCTCTCCCACTCTCTCTGCCTCTCTCCTGCTTGCTTGTGTATGCCTACCCATTCTCTCTCTCTGTCTCTCTCCCTTCTCTCTCTCTGTCTCTCTCTCTCTCTCAAAAAAACATTTAAAAAAGTAGGTAACAATACTATATAAAATCTTTTTTTTATAAAGAGAAATTGAAAAAATACATTAAAATGTTAACACTGGCTATCTGTAAGTGATGGACACTATCCCTTGTCTTCCAAATTTCCTATTTTGAGAATGTATTGCTTTTTATTATTTCTTTGTTTGTTTATTTATTTTGAGAGGGAGAGAAAGAGCATAAGCAGCAGAGAGGCAGAGAGGGAGGGGGAGAGAGAATCCCAAGCAGGTCCTGTGCTATCAGCAAGAAGCCTAAGGCCGGGCTCGATCCCATGAACTGTGACATCATGACCTGAACCGATATCAAGAGTCCAACACTTACCCAACTCAGCTACCCAGGTGTCCCAAGAATGTATTACTTTTATAATCAAGATAAAAAGAAGTACTATTTAAAAGTAGATTTATAATTTTGACATTCACTAGGATATACCAGAATCAAAAGAATAGTCTAAAACTTCTATATATAAACATTTTATTAACTCAGAAAAAGACCAATCTACCTTCTGATACATAATGCTACCTATAAATTATTTGTTCCTCGGGCACCTGGGTGGCTCAGTCAGTTAAGCGTCTGACTTCGGCGCAGGTCATGATCTCAAGGTTCTTGAGTTCCGGCCCTGCATCAGGCTCTGTGCTGACAGCTCAGAGCCTGGAGTCAGCTTTAGATTCTGTGTCTCCCTCTCTCTCTGCTCCTCTCCCACTTGCACGCTTCTCTTTCTCTCTCTTCCCCTACCAAGAACAAACATTTTAAAAATTAAAAATAATTAATTAATTAAATTTGTTTCTGCCTCCACAATGCCTCCCTCAACATCAAACCTAAATCAAATCCAGTCTAGATCTAACTACCAGTTGACAGGAAGTACAGAGGACAGAGAACATATTAGCACAACTAGGACATAATCAGAAAAATTCAGAATGTGAAACATTCTAAAACCTGTTTTTCAACAAAAACTGCAAAGAAATAAAAATGAAAGAGTAGGAACCTATAACTTAAGATTGGCTTAAGAAACATGTCAACTAAATGTAATATATGAACTATACAGCTTTGATTCAATGGAATCAACCACAGAAAGAAAAAATGGAGGCATCCAAGGGAAATTTAAACATCAAATGGCTAACAGATATTAAGGAACTGTTAATATTATTTTAGGTGTGATAATGGTATTGTGATTGTGCTTTAAAAAGAATCCTGATCTTTTAGAGTTATATATTAAAATATGCAGAGTTGAAACAAAAAAACAAATCTGGAAAAAAAAAGCCTAATTACTCATAGAATAGTGACAATATTGTATATAAACGGTAAAAAAGGTAACATTATTATAACAAACTATCTACTTTGGTTATAATACAGCATGTTATATATAGTACGGTCTCATTTCTGTAAAGCTATGTATAAGCATATATAATAGGATTTCTAGTGAACTTACCTCTTATACCTTTCTATGGTTTAAGTAATAATTA
Source organism: Crocuta crocuta (assembly GCF_008692635.1). Taxonomy (NCBI): domain Eukaryota; kingdom Metazoa; phylum Chordata; class Mammalia; order Carnivora; family Hyaenidae; genus Crocuta; species Crocuta crocuta. The sequence continues at coordinate 4,375,831 of NW_027532409.1, forward strand.
TGAATATTTTAGTAATCAGATTAAGAGTGGGAATTTGGCTAGGGAGGCAGAGTGCAGAATTTATCTGCTTCTCCAGATTTGCTTAATCTGAAAGGGTGCAATTTAACAGGCACTAGTCAAACTGCTATACCTATTTTTAAAAAGTGGCTTAATTCTGCATCTAAAGTACAGTAACAGGACACAGGATACAGGCTTTTTACAACATATTCCATGGATCCAGGAAGACCCAGAGCTAGGGGAAAGCTGCCTTTGGCCAGGCGGATGAGGGAAGGCCAGTCGAGAATGATGACCTACCTTGAAGTGAGTGCACAGGTGACCTTGCTCCACTGCTCCACCACCGCTGGGTGGTGCCTCCAGTTTGCCACCATCTCCTTGGCTGTTTTCCAATAAGGAGGTGTTGGGAAGCACCGAGTACAAGCTAGTAACCAAACCTCAAAGAGAACACCAATCAACTTCTCTGCTAGATTCTCAGCAATGCCACCTTACCAACAAAAAGAAAACATCTTTGGCATACTCATTTTTAAAGAAAAATCTTTAATTCACTGATTTAAGAGGCCAAAAAATTAAAATAAATACAATGTTAAGTTCTGACTTTCAAATAGGCATTTAATTAATAAGAATGAGAAACCGTTCTTAGGAACTCCTATGAAGAAAATTATAACAATATCAACCAATTAACATTTATAAAATTTTCAAATCTAGAGGCTCCTGGGTGGCTCAGCCGGTTAAATGTCCGACATTGGCTCGGGTCATGATCTCATGTGGGTTCAAGCCCCATGTCAGGCTCTGTGCTGATAGCTTAGAGCCAGGAGCCTGCTTCTGATTCTGTGTCTCCCTTTCTCTCTGCCCCTCCCCCATTCTCTCTCTCTCTCTCAAAAATAAATAAAACATTAAAAATAAAGTTTTCAAGTCACTCTGCTCATTTCTTATCAAAGATCTTAGTCTTCCAGCAAGTGGACGGGACACAGAGAAGGGAAAGGACGAATGTCTATGATATGTGACTACTGGGTCCATTTCTGTGCCAAATGGTTCATATATATGACCTCACATATTCCTCACATTAATCCTGCAGGATAGGGATTTATATCTTCTACCAATTATCAGTTATACACATTTTGAAGAGGAGAAAACTTAGAGGAGAAAATTTAAGTATCTTGTCCAAGTTTACACGGTCAGTAAGTGAAGGAATCAGAGCAAATAAATACCCAGGTCTTTCTACCTCTAAACTTTGTTATGAAACTTTCAGGTGTTTGAAAACTACCCTTCAAGGAAGAGAGGGACAAAGAAGGGAGCAAAAGGACAGATGCTGGGCAGGACAGAGCCTCAACCATGAATACAGGCCTGTTCCTCTGTTCTGAGCCCGGGATCTAGGGAGAAAAACAGGGGTCTATACTCTGCATTACTCCAGAAGGCAAACTTGGGATTAGTAGGAAGAGTTACAAGGATGCGTATTTCAGCTGAGCAAAAATAAAATTTCAATAATAATAAGCCCCAGAAGGGGAAGAATTGCCTGTTCTGAGTTGCTGAGATCCCTGGCATGGGGACTCTGTAGCAAAGAGCCAAGGAGTCAGTGACTGGCCAGCTACTGTCAGTGATAAAGTATTCAATCCTATTATGGGGTCAATAGTGGAATTTTGTGATTTCCTTTAGATAATTTCCTGGACTGTATTTTGGGTGAGATCACAAGCACACTTGCATGTCTGTTAGGAAAGAGACTACACAGATGAATAAGGAACAAGGGAACCTAGTACTAGAATATCAACTTCCATTCTGTGTACACTGTGTACATACACAGCAGGGCTTCTAAAATGCAATTTAAAGGTGTAAAACGGGAGGCTTCTTAATGACAAGGTAATGAATGACATGCTGTCATACTTCCAAATAGAACACTGAAGACTTTGTAGGTTCCACTTGCTGAACAAAATATCTTCTGTAGCTGTCAAGTTTTTAGTGTCTACTTTGAAAACTACTTTGTAATCAGGTACAGTACTTACAGGTTCTACTTTAGTTAGTTGTTTCTTATACCAGCTCTATCGTAACTAAACAAGCTACTACTATCATCAAATATACATCAGTACGTAGTCTCTCCCTACATTAGCAAAATCATCACTAAAGGTAAAGTAATTTCATATTATGCCTGTGAGATCTTCCATTCTAAGAACTGTTTTTTAACCTGAGTTTGCCAAACGTCATGCCAAAGTGTAAATCCCCACTGAGTCTACTAGTCATGGAGTTTAAAGGGAACTTTATCTGGAGCTTGGAAATAACCTAGAAAAAAAAAAAAAAAGCAGACCTTGAACAGTTGGCGGGGCTAGAAGTATGTCATTAATCTGCAGAAGAAACAACAGTAAGACTTCCCATGTCTCTCGTGCCATGATGGATGACTCACGGGCCAGCTTCTGAATGGCTCTCAGGACCTGTAAGCATAGTCGGATCTGACTGGAGCCCTGTTCCTGTCTGAAGAAGACGGACAGAAATCACTGACAAGCCTTGAGGAAAGAAAGCAACGACTTCTGTACACAGCAAGCAATGGCCCAGCGGTGCTCCCTAAGAGCATCAGGAGACAGGGCTGGGTGTGCCCCCTTCAGTTCAAAACTATGTCATCACCACACAGTTCAGCACTCCGGGATCTCAACCAAGCACTTCTATGAGCGCTTGAAAAGCTCCTGGCGATGGAGGGGAACATTGGAATGTAAGCTTCACTTCTGGATTTTCTAAGTCTAAAATGTGCCTGACCCATAACAGGCACACCATTTTCTGATGAGTGAATAAGTTATTACCTACAGCCACTTCTGTGTTGCTTATCCTTTTAAAATCTTTTTAAATATAAATTCACATGAATTCAGAATGTGAATGTCTGCTAGAGAAGAACCTACAGACCCAATGGAATATTCTCACAGGTCACTAAAACTGATGAGGTATGGAGGCAATTGCCTCAGAAATGAGCACCAGCTACTGTTGTACTAATAAAGAAGGCAACTTGACCTAAGATGGGGGTTCCATAGGTTCCCAAGGTACCCTAGAAAAGTCTGATAACTCTTTAGTCCACAGGACCATTTTTTCCCAAGAGAATAAAACAGATCAAAATATTAGGGCTAGAGTTGAACACAGAAGTCCAGGCCCCAGCCCCTTACCCATGCTTTCCAAAGCAGACTACTTGAGAATTTCAAGAGTAGTAGGAAACTCACTGCATAAGTGAGTGGTGAGTTGGCCTCCAGACCTCCTACGTAAAACCCAACTAACTAATATTACTGAAATAAATCTTGAGGACAAGTTTCTACATTATGACTCATGTCACGAAGAACTAATAAAACATTAGTAAATCAATGTAGGGAATCTCAGAGCTTCCCTCAGATTTCCTCAAGAAATCCAGAAAATAAAGTGAGTGGCCTTAGCACTCCCACCTCAACCTTAGAATAGAAGATTCTCAGATTGTGGGCCACTTACCTTAGAGTTGCAAACAAATGACATTACTAAGTTTTTCCTAAAGAAGTCAGACCTAGAGCAAAATGAGACATTCACCTAGGAAAAGCTAACAGTCCCCAAGAGCAGGGAGATGTCCATGTTTAGGTGGAAGTGAATCCAGTTCATGTGAACTCATGAGGCTCAAGTGTGTGTCTGACACTCTAGCCACTTGAACAATAAGAAACTATATAATAGCCACACAAATTTCTTCTGACCAAAGAAGAAAAAAATCCCAAAAGAAGAATAAAAATAGCAGTAGAGCTAACACTCTTCCAACTTAGTGATAGTACTTTAGGCTTCCCAAGTGGTAACAGGCCCACCGACCAATTCCAGTTACACACCCAGTGGTTCAAAAGGAGACATCTGCTCTGTAGATATTGTAACCTCACTAAGAGGGCCAAAACACAGGAGCAGTGTCCAGGTTTTAAAGCTAAGAGAAATAAGGCCATCTTTACTAAAAACTAAACAGAAAAATCTAAACACCAGAGATTATCTTTTCCCCCTCAATACTTTCAAAAACAACTTATGATCTTCAGAAAAACTGTTCTTAGAACAGGGGCTGGTGAACTATATATCTGGTCTGCCATCTGTTTTTTGTTAATAAAGTTTTACTGGAACACCGCCATGCTCATTCATTTACAGATCATCTACGGCTGCTTTCTCTACATCAGCAGAATTGACTAGTTACAACAGATACCATATAGCCCACAAAGCCTAAAATATTTATTATCTGGCTCTTTATCAAAAAAAAAGTTTGCCAACCACTACTTTAGAAGAATATTACATTTTTAAACTACAATATATTTGAGCAATGAAAACCCTAAACAATTTTAAAAGATGGTTCACTGTTCATTCAATTATGCAAACAAAAAAGAGATCAAACTGATAGGCAAAAAGAAAAAGGTCACCCTCACTCTGACTTATCTCTAGCAAAGAGGTAAAAACAGTTCTTCTATCCTGAATATCACTTTTTATAAAAACAACTAAGTAAACTTGATGACAATTTTGTGATATGAATTGAAAAAACCTGATACTTCCAATAAAGAAAAAAGAGATCAGGGGACCTGGATGGTGCAGTCAGTTAAGTGTCTGACTCTTGAGCTTGGCTCAGGTCATGATTTCACAGTTTGTGAGTTTGAGCCCTGCATCAGGCTCTACACTGATGGTGTGAAACCTGCTTTGGATTCTGCCTCTCCCTCTCCCTGCCCCACCCCATCTTGTGCGCGCTCTCTCTCTCAAAATAAATGAATAATGAAAAAAAAGGAAGATGAGATCATAACTTCCAATATTTAGCACTGAAAATATTCGGCTCCCTAAGATACACTGGCCAGGAGAACTCTAGTACTCAGTTCAGAATCCTCTGAGAAATATTCACACACTCTTGAAAAAACAAGTTAATTACCAAACAGTAAAACGAACAAGGTACTCAGGTTCTCAAAAGGGAAAAAAAGAAAAAGCCCAATTAACTCAAATGCCACTGATATTTTTCATCAATACAAATGAATTGAGCACTGAGGGGTTGTAAGAATACAAATAGGAAAGAAACTGACAATATTACTCATGAGACTGTCCCATGCCCAAAGAAAAAGCCCAGTAAATTAGTCTCCTACATGGAATGACAAGAAAGCACTAAATATTATACTATTTTAGAAGAACCTGCTTAGAAGGGCACTTGGGTGGCTCAGTCGGTTAAGCGTCTCACTCTTGATTTTGGCTCAGGTCATGATTTCACAGTTCATGGGATCAAACCCCGCATCGGGTTCCTCATTGACAGCACAAAGCCTGCTTAGGATTCTCCCTCTTCCTCTCTCTTCCTCTCTCTCTGCCCCTCTCTTCACTCACACACACTATCTCAAAATAAACTTTAAAAAAAAAAAAGAAGAACCTGCTTAGACACAAAGAATACGCTAATCACTGTCAACCACCTCCTGTTAGCACTTCTATTTGAAATCAATAAATCAAGAAACAAGCATTCAATTCACACCTAAGGTAATATCAGTACCGCACCAGGTACTGTGAAAGCTCAAAACATATATACAACCTAGATTCTGCCTTCAAGTTGGTTAGACAGGGAAATGAGACATACACATTTTAAGGGCAATAAAACAGTGAAGAGATAAGAGCGACACAGGAAGTACCACACAGATTGAGAAAAGGTACGATCACTACAGGCCTGGATGGTCAAGTAAGATTTCCCTTTACAAGGCAGAATTTAAAATGAACCAACAAGAGTAAGATGTAGACAACTAAGAGAGAGAGAAGAAGGGAAGGAAAAAAAAAGGGTAGGTGAAGATGGGGAAGATTATTAAGGAGTCTTTTTTTTTTAACATTTATTTATTTTTGTAGGAGAGAGAGACAGAGGGTGAGCAGGAAAAAAGCAGAGACAGAAAGGGAGACACAGAATCCAAAGCAGGTTCCAGGTTCTGAGCTGGGTTCCAGCACAGAGCCCGACGCGGGGCTTGAACTCACAAACCGAGAGATCGTGCCCTGAGCTGAAGTCCAATGTTTGACCGAGCCACCCAGGCGCCCCTAATAAGGATTCTTAAGGGAATGTTTAATTTATGAGTCTGATCAATGAGCAGGGCTCATGCAGAATTAGCACCAGCTAATCTGGCTAGGAGCCAGATTATAGCCAGCATTTCACATAAAGCAAGGAGTTATTCTTGATCCTACATATCAGAGTTCTTAATGGGGATTTTTTTCCCCCAAATTTTGCAAAGTGATCTTCCCTCTAACACTCTGTAAAAAAGAAAAATTTTTAAGTAAATTCTACAACACACATGGAGCTCGAACTCATGACCCTGCAATCAAGAGTGGCACGCTCTATCAACTGAGCCAGCAGGCACCCCAAAGTAATCTTCTCCCTAAATTTAAAAAGCTAAAATTTGTAGAGTGGTTTCTGGATGATTCAAAGTCCCTCACCACCTGATAGTAAAAAAGCTGTAATGAGAACTTTTCCAAAAGGAAGCAAGCCCCTATGCCTCTTTCGAATACATAAAAAATATGGGCGCCTGGGTAGCTCAGTCGGTTAAGCAGCTGACTTCAGCTCAGGTCATGATCTCATGGTTTCTGAGTTCGAGCCCTGCATTGGGCTATGTGCTGACAGCTCAGAGCCTGAAGCCTGCTTTCAATTCTGTGTCTTCCTCTCTCTCTCTGCTCCTCCCCTGCTCATGCTCTCTCAAAAATAAATAAATGTTAAAGATCAGATTTTTTTTAAAAATCTGTTTAAGAAAACAGATTTTTCTTAAAGGAAATCCTTAAAAGTAGATAAGAAACTACTTAATGCTTTCTTCTCCATTATTTTCTATATTTCCCAAACTCTTTATAATGACATATAATCTTTTAGATTTGGGGGGAAAAACGTTAAACCCAAATAAGGCATGTATCCCATATTATAGTATTTAAGGTCATTGTCTCAGAAAGTAGGGGGAAAAAATCAGTAACAAACTGTTAAGATCATCTTTTGGCCAACTACGAATTTCCCCATAATAATTTCAAGTCTGCTTACTTTGGCGTCTTCAGTCTCTCATGGGAAAGGTTCATTTGAAGGTAGAAGGCTTAGTTGCCTTTAGCTTAAGTGGAGAAAAGAATTATGATAGGCAAAGGTATGTCTTTTGAATAGAAGGGAAAGGGGTCACAATATTTTAATATCTAAACACTATCAGATCTTAGAAAACCAAAAGCTTTTAAAATGAACACACACTTGATAAAAAACATTATATAAGCCTATCTCTCTTATCATTCATATTAATACATTCTCTAATTGAATAGTAACGAAAGTTACTTTTCAAAGGACTAACAATGAAATCAGCTCCTATAATAGAAAAAAGTAACTTTTACGAATATTTTATTAGGATCCTGGTAAGAGGCCAGATAGATGGTATAACTTACCTTGGTACAAAAAGATTTTGCAGGTGTTTTAGTATACTTTGAACATATAGATTAGGCTCTTTAATAACTGGCAATGGGATAGAATCTTTCGGCAACACTAAAGCCATAATCCAGTCTGTATATACATCAACACAATATTTTACAGTATCTCCATCCAACGGAAGGGTCAATCCATAGCAAATTACTTCCATGGTCCATTTCACCTAAACAAAAGAAAATATACATATAGGATTATCACACATCCCTGCTATATCTCAGCAGGCTGATGTAAAATGTTTACCTAGGGGCGTCTTGGTGGCTCAGTCAGTTGAGCTTCTGACTCCAGCTCAGGTCATGATCTCACAGTCTGTGGGTTCGAGCCCCACACTGGGTTCTGTGCTGACAGCTCAGAGCCTGGAGCCTGCTTCGGATTCTGTGTCTCCCTCTCTCTCTGCCCCTCCCCCACTCATGCTCGGTCTCTCTCTGTCTCAAAAATAAATTCAGGAAAAAAAATGTTTACCTCTTTTATTACAAAAAAACTCTCAACGGACAGTATATTTTCTCAACTATATACCTGATTTATTCTTGAGAATGCACTTTCCATGGATAAAACATACTCAGACAACATTTCCTAAGCAAAATATTTAAGAAAAAAATAAATTACTTCTGTCTAAATATCACTTCCATGTTGGCTTTACCCATTAGACATTATTATTATTTGCTCTATTAAATAAAAAGCAAATACGGGTCATCTTGATTTTACAGAGACTGGGACACAGAAATAGAAAACTTTAGCTACTTTTCTCCTTTTAATTTATATACAGGTATGTATGTTATTTAGGAAATTGTATACATAAATTCAATTATATTTCATTTCCAGATCATGTAGTATTAACAAACAATAGGAAGGAAGATGAACTGTTCAACTCTTATTCTGTGACTATTTTTTTCTGTCAAAGAAAATAATTAACATGGAAAGGTAAGAACAAATATAAGTGAGAAAGGACTAAAGCTGGGTAAGATTTTTTAAAAAATTTTTTCTTAATGTTTATGGACTAGCATGTCCAAGTGCTAGTGGGGGAGGGGCAGAGAGAAAAGGGGACAGAGGATCTGGAGCAGGCTCTGTGCTGACAGCCGAGAGATCTATGGGGGTGCCCGAACCCACAAACCATGAGATCATGACCTGAGCCAAGGTTGGATGCTTAACTGACTAAGTCACCCAGGTGCCCCAGATCTTTTTTTCCTCTTGAGAGAGCATGCACGTGCACAAGCAGGGGGTGGGGAAGAGGACAGACTGAGGGGTGGGAGAGAATCCCAAGCAGGCTCCACGCTGACACCCGGTTGGGGGGGTGGACCATAGGAGTGGTGGTGGTCGATCCCACAAACTGTGAGATCATGACCTGAGCCAAGATCAAGAGTCAGATGCTCAACCAACTGAGCCGCCCAGGCACCCCAAGCTAGGTAGGATCTTAACAAGGCACTTAGCTGCGCTAAATGATTTCCAGCCTCTTGACCTATCTGAATCACATCATAAGAGCTGAGAGAACCTGCCCATGAAGAAGAATATGATGTGGCAAGAAAGGAAAAATAGCACAATTTGCAAAAGAAGGTGAAATGATATTCCAGATACTGTAGACTAGAAAGTTTCAGGGAATCCCACACTAAACTCCGGGACAAATTACTAAACAGATGATCAGTGAGCACTTATAAAAGGGAAACATGATCACTGGGAACCAACCTACTCTATCAGAACAAGCCATGCCAGACGAGCATCATTCCTTTATTAACAAGGTTACTATGAAGGCAGCAGGCAATGGTAGAATCTTGGCAGTTTACAAAGCACTTTCATAAACAGCATCTAACCATCAAAATAACCCTGTGTGAGAAGATAAATTATTCTCACTTTATAGATAAGAAAACTAATACTTAGCAAGATTAAGCAGTTTGGCCCAAGTCACTGGTTTGGAAATGGTAGAACTGAAAACTTGAGCCCTAGTCTTCCAGTTACACATCTAAAGCTCTCACCATACCATTAACACCCTTCTCTGGCTCAGGGAGATCTAGGCTTTAGCAAGAAATGTGGTCAGAGGCAGGTCCTTGTGGACAAGATGGAGACACATGACCCATATGGAAAGCAGAATGGCTGGATTATATAAGCGAGTGAAATACAAGATGAGGTAATAACAGTGGGTTAATGTATCAAGATCATTTAGGAAGAAGGTGCCCAGCAGCACACCAAAGGCCCTACTGAGATTTCAACTTAGGAAAAGAGAGAAAAACAGATTATATGATGACCATCTGTAAGCTAAAAAATTCACAAAGCTAAAATGGATAGCTAACTTGTTAGATAGAAATTCAGAATTCCCAAAGACTTCAAGTTGAATCTAACAAGATTAAATACAGGTACTGAAAATTCTAAGCTCAAAAACAAAGACAAAGGCTAAGGTTAAATATATACACAGCACTAGAATATACTTTATACAATATAATCTACAAGAGCAATAAGCAGTAAAGACTGCGACAGCACACTGAAGCTGCGACAAACACAGGAGGGTGGGAGGAATGGAAGCACGCATGGGAAGGGAATTTAAAAGGGTCTGCAAGTCCCCAATTGTCAGATGAAAGATAAAGAAGAAAACACCTTAGGTGTCACACTCATAATAGTTTAATTGTAAAATTCTAGAGGACACTGGATTCAAGGACTGTTCTGTCATGTCTTTTAGAAGGCAGGAAAAGAGAACAAACAAGGGAGGCACCAGACACCTCTATCCACTCATGTGCCATCTCTTCCCAGGAGAAGATTCCAGACCCACCAAGAGGAGAGTACACCAGGGCAAGTGCCAGTCCTCAGGGGTTAGTCTCTGCCAAGGTCCTCTGAAGAGAGAAAAACGCTCCTCAAACTGAAGAGCTTCACCCTCCAGCAACCCACGGCCTATAGAGGGTAAATAAAATGCCTTCAGAGTTATAAATCTTTAGTCTTATATCTAGACTAGTTTTATAGTTTTTCTCCTTCATTAGAAAGAAAGCAAAAAATAAGAGGGAGAAGAAGGGGTCTGAGAAAGAAGTTAACCCAAAGCCTGAAGGTTGTATGAACTTCCTCAAGCACAAAGTTCTAATCCCATATCTTAGCCAGACCTCATACTAGCAAGTTCTTGTACCCCTCCATTTTCAGGGTCCCTTCCTGACCTCTCCGTCAAAACTTCACTTCAACCCAATCTCCTGAATCCAAGAACAGAGGACCAGCTCCAGGCCAAGCTACTTCCAGAACCCTTACCTTTAGGGACAGCAAACACAACCCTAATTCCAAATGCCTGGGCTCACAACCATATAGGCTTAGCTGCTCTGTAGCACTCTTAAACCTGAGAGTCAGGTAAGGGCAGGCAGACATGGAGATACAGGAGAACCTCAGGTTCAGCACGTATGTGTAGCCTGAAAACTTGACAGAAGACAGGCCTTCAGTTAGAGGCCATCTGGGGGCAATAATGAAGACCTTCCAAACACACCTCTGAACAGAAATCTGGAGACTGTCCCCAGAGCTTAGGGGAAGGGGCCTCATACTCAAGTCTCTGTCTCGGGCCCACAGCTCAAGTGGAGAATTGGGTGTGGCTAGTAAGGAGCCAGCAGCACAATGATACAACATACTCCTTATGACCTCCACAAACTCTCAGTCACCCCAACCTTCAGCCCAAACAAAGGTCAAAAGTTAAGAAAGATGTACTACATTAGACAGAAATCCACTAAAAAGATGTTAAATAAGTTCTTCAGTAACAAGATTATGTTTTCACACAGTAAAATGAAATGAAGAAAACACTTACTTCTTTGTCAGTTTTTAACAAACTCTCACTACCAGCCACTGAAGGGGTACCTAAGGCCTGCCCGAGAGGATGGACCACTGCATTTGCCACCTCTCGTCCAACGCTCTCTGGATAGCTGTGCAGCACACTGGTGTGGCCCTGATCATTCTGAATCACCAAATGCAGTGACCTCCACTCAGAGTACATCGTGCCGCTAAAGGACTATCCAAATGGCACCTGAAAAGACAAAACAGAATTACTGTTAAACATGGTTGCAAATTAATAAAAATAAGTAAAACATAGATTTATCCTACATGGTAAGATGAAGCAGCTCCAAACATAATGCCAAAAAGACAGAGAAAATACGCATCTAAATGTTTTGAGAATGTCCTAAAATAGCCTCTCAGCGAGGTCAGGTAGGAAGGTGGACCGTGGGAAGCAGCTGTCTAAGCACCTCCCCAAAAGAGCCTCAGAAGCCCGGGAGCAGAACTGGGACAGACGCCACCGTGCAGGGGATAAAATGATCTGATTTGGTACACTCCTAACATGAGGGAGCCCTCCTCAGTCTATGTTCCAGGACAGAAAAAGATAGAAGAATGAAGCACCCTAAGTAGGAAAAGAAGACAAAGAGTTTACTCCTAGATCCAGATTTTTCAGTCAATTTCCAATTTCCAATTTCCAACAATTTTCTATCATGCTAGAAACATACCCCTGCAATTTCCCACCAATGTCTTCAAATCACACATAAAATTTGTCAAGAATATTTCATTCCCTGTAGTGGTGACATACAAATTTCTGGTAACCTGGAAGTCAGTGTTCTTCAGAAAACATATTAAGAGCTCCACATAATGAGCGCTTATCACACGCTACTCACGGAACCATCAAAACAACTCACTGAATATTAAGGAATGTTATCTCTATTTCACAGACAGAAAAGCTGAGACATAGAGAGACATTTACTTCTTACCTGAGGCTTGAGAGCTATACCACGGTGGAGCTAGGTTTGTTTCCACATCTGCTGGGTTCCAGGGACCATGCTCTTGACCATGGCATGTACCGCTTTCTCCCTATCCTATACATTCTCCATGGCATGTACTGCTTCTCCCTAGGCTGTATATTCCCCCTTGAAATGATCTATGTCTACCACAGAAATGAAAAACTTTAGTCATAGAAAACACACCTACATGAATGCAATGTAAATGTTTCCATCATAAACACCATACTCAGAATCAAGGATGGTTAGTTAGCCTTCTCCTAATCTCTAATTCATTTCTGTTAACTTCCATTTTCTACTTGTTCTGAAATCTGTATGCCCAGCCTGCAGAGTTTAAGCAAAATACATGGTTACACTTAATCTTTAAAAAGTTCTATCCCTTAAGCTCATTTGTCTTCACACTGGGAAAGACTAGCACTGTTAAATTTTATCTTAAGAAATCTCATTCCAGCTCAGCAAGAATCAGTACTTTTCAAAAGGATATGGCATTTGAGAATTATAGGCAAACTCCTTAGCATGAAGGTCCCAAACTACCTTTCCTTCTCCTTTCCATACAGAGGAACCTACCACTCCCCCTTCCCCTCCTGTATGACCTCCCAACCCCAGTCTTCTCAGCTTCTTTTGGAATCTGATGGACTCTGGACCCAGGTGCTTTTCAGTGACCCTATGAGATCTGATTCTTCCTCTGACCAAGAGGCCCTGAAAGGCAAGAGACAGACCAGCATCTAACAAGGTACCTATAATTTGAAGGAAGGCTGGATTCAACTATTAAGACTGCCTCAGTTTCCTCGGGTTTATAAGGGATTCTCCCAAGGATACTGTGGTGTTCTTCCTCCCTCCCCTAAAATAAGCACTCTCAAAACTGGAAGGGAGAAAAGGGAAAGCTCTGACAGGGAGACACCTCCATCACTTATTTTCCCACGCCACACATTTTTCTGACCTTTTTAAATCAACATGTATGTAAACACATACGTATATGCAATTACATATACACACACTATACACAGTCTCTTATATAAACACACAAGAATATTAGACTACAGAGGTTTTGCTTTGTTTTAGTGTAGTTTGTTTGTTTGTTTTTACCTTTTTCATTTTATTTGGCTTCATTTCCTGTCCAAATGATTCACTTCCCTGGATCGACAATCCACATTAACAACCTAACATTTCCTCTTGTATTTGCTCTACCCTAACTCAATCATATCAAAAAAATTTATATACTTGCATAGATAGGGACTATACTTCTCTATATCTCTTTTTATTCCATTCAACAATGCCTCATGATTATCTTTCCAACTAATAATAAACTCTTTTTAGTGATTGTGTAACATTCCATGACATAGGTGTGGCATAACTTAATTCAACCACTCTCCTAATAATGTGTATTTACTTCATTTCCCATTTTTTTTTGTCACCAGGAAATGATGAAATAAACATGTATGTTCATATAAACAGTGTCCTTTTAATTTCTATGGAACAAGTTCCCAAGAATGAACTTTTAGATCAAAGGGCACTTGTTTTTAATGTTAATAGGTCTTGCCAGATTGCTTCCCCAAAGAAGCTGTAACATCTAACTACATTAGGAATGGATAAGAGCCTTTCCCTGTTCACACTCCCCACCTCCTGCCAAGAAGTACTTTCTTTTTCTTTCTTTTCCAATATGATAGGTATGAAGTAAGACTTCATTGTTCTAGTCACATATTTACATTTTATAGCTTCTAGGGTTTTTTTTTTTTAATTTTAGAGAAAGAGTGAGCAAGGGAGAGGGGTGCAGAGGGGGAGAGAGGGGGAGAGAGAGAGAGAGAGAAAGAGAGAGAATCTTTAGCAGTCTCCATGCTCAGCACAGAACCTGACGTGGGGCTCAATCCCACAACACTGTGATTGTGACCTGAGCTGAAATCAAGAGTTGTGTGCTCAACTGACTGAGCCACCCAGCCACCCCTATAGCTTCTAGTTTTAAATCTGGCTTAGGTGGTTTCTCCCACCCATCTCCAATATCAGTGTTTTTCAAACTGTGGGTCATGAAATAAATGTAATCGGTAATACTTTTGTTTTTAATTACATGGAATAAGATCTACAACAAAGGTATTGCACATAGTAAAGATAAGCAAAGTTCTATAAAACCTGTTTCACCATCTATAAATACTATTTTTTGGGTCACAGTGTAAAATACATTTATTATGGGTCTAGGTGCAAAAGTCTGAAAGCATACCCTGAAGTGTATATGTAGTCTCCTGGATTTCCCACAAGACAATTGCTTAGTTCTTCACACTTAAGTTTTATATTCATCTGGATCTTACTTATATAAGTGGTATAGGAAAGGTGCCATTTACTATCTTATAAATGTACAGTCAGTTGTGCTATCATCAACTATTAAAAATACACTCTTTTCTACTGAACCGAAATACTAACTCGTTCTATACTAAATCTTCACTTATATAGGATCTATTTAAGAATGTTTGTCTATGTGTCCATTCCTATGCCAATGTCACAATGATTTAAATTTGATGGCTTTATAGAATATTTTAATATCTAAAAAGGAAGCCCCCTCCACCTCAACTATTCTTTTTCATTTTTTTTAATTTTTTAAATATTTTATTTATTTTTGAGAGAGAGAGGCAGCGTGAGCAGGGGAGGGTCAGAGAAAGAGGGAGACACGGAATCCGAAGACAGGCTCCAGGCTCTGAGCTGTCAGCGTAGAGCCCAACGCGGGGCTCGAACTGTGAGATCATGACCTGAGCTGCAGTCGGACACTCAACCGACTGAGCTACCCAGGTGCCCCACCACTATTTGTTTTCAAAGCTTTATTGGGTATTCTCAGACCAAATTATTAAATATGTATTCTTCTATATAAAATTTAAGGTGATTTTATACAATCCAAAAAAAAATAAACAAAACCTTGTTAGGATTCTAATTGAAATTGCTTACTCCGCCTCCCCAGCCTCATCTTCTGTGAACACTTTCCAACATGTACCCCTCCCCTCAACTAAGGCCACAAATGATGATCACTCAGCCCAACAAAGTTTCTTCATACCCTATGTTACTGTCTGCACTACCCCCACTATGCACTGCCAGGCCCCACCTCGATCCACCTTATGAAGCACTACTATTCCTTCGAGAAACAGCATAAATGTCCTCCCTTTGGTAAGCCTTTACTTTACTCCCCAAATCACCCCTCCTCCATGTGTCTATTACAGCTGTTAATACCAAGCTTCACATTAATTTATCTGTTACCCATGTAAAGATCTCTTCACCATGAGAGTGTCAACCTTGAGTGGAAACCTCACTTCTTAAATCTTTAAATGGTTCCTGGCATGCAGTAGACACAACATGAATGTTTCAGAATGTTAAGGTTACCAGTGGGAAACAGGAAGATATCAGAAAGTTCCTTTTATTCCACTAAAGTATGTCCAAAATTTTGCATGCCATATAAAAAATAAAATTAGAAAATGTCCATTTCCTTTATGCTAATTATTAGGTTTTTTTAAAAAAAAGTAGTTGGATGGTTTCCAAATATTTACAGAATATTTAATTAATATTTAGCATACATTCCAGACAACACCCTATTGGAGGAAAAACATATCTTAAGACAAAAAAGAAAAAAGAAAGAAAGAAAGAAAGAAAAAGCAAGCTAGCTTTCACACACCACTGCACACACCGGAATCATGGGGTTGGGGGCGGGGGAGGGTGCAGATTCTGCATATGTCCAGACCCTATCACTAGAAACCGAAATTCTGTATAGATCTGGGTTGGGGCCTGGAAATATGCATTTTAAAGAAATAGCTGCTATCCTTCCCAATTCTGAAAAAAGACAGGAGTATCATTCCTCAAAAAAACATTACAAAAGACCAAGGCTATTAAGCTTTAAGGCTTAATAGTTCTTAAGTTCTTAAAAATAAATTTAATGTAAGAAATTTTAATTCTTTAAATGTATTTATATTTAAATGATTAAATGTAAGAAAATTAAATAAGTGCTTTCAAGAAACATGTAAAACAGAAAGGATACAATGGAAAAGTTAAACTTAACTACTAAAATGTACTGAATAGAAAAAACATGCTAAATTCTAACAAAATATACAAACAAAAAATTTTAAGACAAAGATGTACACTATAATTACAGGCAAATTAAATAAAACAATGAAGAGAAAATATATATTGGAAATAAACATGGAATTAAAAAAAAAAGTAAAGCAACAAAGATCCTGTTTTGTAGCTATTAAACTAGCAAAACAAGTGATAAAACTCAATTTTGATTAGGACGTAAGGCCAACGACACACTCAAGAATTTAGGTCAATGGTTTTCAATACAAAAGAACTGCCCCCTAGAGGGCATTTTGGAAATATTAAGTCCACTTCTGGTTAACAAAATGATTGGGGTGTGCTATTGGTATTTATGGGCACAGTCAGGAAACCCAGACATTCTGCAATGCAGGAGACAGTTCTGCACAATGAACAATTATGCTACTTTTCACACAACTGTCAAACGCCTACCAGAAAATCATGCTGTCCTTAACTATCTAAGCCTAAAAGTGTATATAAAAATGCAAAATATTTTGTGCTATTTTAATAGACACTGAATTTTCCAGTAACGCAATTAATCATGTAAACTGAGAAAAAATGGAACCATATTGTGTTTAGAACCTTACTGTACCAAGAACTGTTAACAAAAGAGAAGAAAGAATTGTTAACCATTTCAGAAAAATCACATCACCAAAGGCTATGCCACTTGTGGTATCTGCTGCTATCAGCAGCACAATCACAACTACATACACATTATGTAGCCCTTATTTCAAAATGTCAAATAACAAGAAAAGATAGTCTCCTTAATAAATGGTGCTGAGAAAATTGGATAATCACACGAAAAAAAATGAAACAACCCCTATCTTACACCATTCACAAAAATTAACTCATAATGGATTAAAGGCTTAATTGTAAGAAACGAAACTCTTAGGGGCACCTGGGTAGCTCAGTTAATTGGTTGAGCGTCCGACTTCGGCTCAGGTCACGATCTCACAGTTCGTGGGTTCAAACCGCGCATCATGCTCTCTGCTGACAGCTCAGAGCCTCGAGCCTGCTTCAGATTCTGTCTCTCTCTCTTTCTCTGCCCCTTCCCCGCTCATGCTCTCTATCTCTCTCTCTCTCTCAAAAATGAATAAAACATTTAAAAAACTTTTAAAGAAATGAAACTTCTAGAAGAAAACATAGGAAAAAGGCTCCTTGACGTGGGCCTTGGTAATGGATTTTTTAGTTCATCATACGTAACACACAAGCAACAAAATGAAAAGCAAGTGGGACCAAATCAAACTGAGAAGCTTCTGCACACAAAAGAAACATCAACAAAGCAAAAAGACAACCTACTAAATGGGAAAAAATTTTTGCAAATTATGTCTATGATAGGGGGTTAACATCCAAAACTTATAAAGAACTCATACAACCCAACAGCAAAAAACCCCCAAATAATCCAATTAAAAATGGGCAGGGGGCACCTGGGTGCTTCAGTCAGTTAAGCATCCAACTCTTGGCTTCAACTCGGGTCACGGTCTCCCGGTTTGTGAGTTTGAGCCCTGCATTGGGCTTCACGCTGACAGTGTGAAGCCTGCTTGGGATTCTCTCTCTTTCCCTCTCTCTCTGCCCCTCCCCTACTCACTCTCACTCTCAAAATAAATAAATAAACTTTAAAAAGAAAAAAAGAAAAATGGATCTGAATAGAAAGGATCTGAATAGACATTTTTCCAAAGAAGATCTATGAATGGAAAACAGGTATATGAAAAGATATCCAAAATCATTAGTATTAGGGAAATGCAAACTGAAACCAAAATGAAATACCACCTCATGCCCATCGAAATGGCTATCATCAAAAAGACATAATAAATGCTGGCATGGATGTGAAAAAAAGGGGATCATTGTGCGCTGTTGGTAGGACTATAATAAACTGGTAGAGCCACCAAAGAAAACAGTATAAAGGTCCTCAAAAAATTAAAAAAGAACTACCATATGATCCAGCAATTTCACTTCTGGGAATATACCCAAAGGAAATAAAAATACTAACTGAGAAAGATATCTGCACTGCCATATTCACAGCAGTGTTAATACACAGGGAAACACCTAAGCATCCACTGACTGATGAATGGATAAGAAAGCTGGGGTGTGTGTGTGTGTGTGTGAGATGGAATATTATTCAGCCGTAAAGAAACAAGAAAATTCTACCATTTGCAACAATATGGATGGACCCTGAAGGCATTATGCTAGGTGAAATAAGTCAGAGAAAGATGAATACTTTATGATCTCACTTATATGTGGAATCTTAAAAGACAAAACAAACAAACCATGAAAATCATAGGAAGAGATCAGATTTGTGGTTACCAGTGGGGGATTTGGGGGAGGGGGGACTGGAGGAAGGTAGTCAAAAGGTACAAACTTCCAGGTATGAGACAAACAAGCACTAGGGATGTAACGTACAACATGATGACTATAGTTAACACTGCTGTATGACATGCAGGAAAGTTGTTAAGAGAGCAGATCCTAAGAGTTTTCTCATCACAAGGAGAATTTTTTTCTTATTATTGTATCTATAGGAGATGATGTATGTTAACTAAACCTATTATGGTAAGCTGTAGGCAAGATATTGTAGAAGTTCAGAGGACAAAAGGTTACTTTTGATTCAAAGAAGGGCTGAGCTGGAAAACAACAGGGTAAGATCAGGGAAGAATGAACTGGATATTCCAGATGGCCAACAGACACATGAAACGATGCTCAGCATCCCTCCTCATCAGGGAAATACAAATCAAAACCACACTGAGATACCACCTCACACCAGTCAGAGTGGCTAAAATGAGCAAATCAGAGAACTCTAGATGCTGGCGAGGATGTGGAGAAACGGGCACCCTCCTACACTGTTGGTGGGAATGTAAACTGGTACAGCCCCTCTGGAAAACAGTGTGGAGGTTCCTCAGGAAACTAACAATAGAACTCCCCTATGACCCAGCAATAGCACTGCTAGGAATTTACCCAAGGGATACAGAAATGCTGAGGCATAGGAGCACATGTACCCCAATGTTCATAGCAGCACTCTCCACAATAGCTAAAACATGGAAAGAGCCTAAGTGTCCATCAACAGATGAATGGATCAAGAAGATGTGGTTTATCTATACCATGGAATACTACATGGCAATGAGAAACAATGAAATCTGGCCATGTGTAGCAACATGGATGGACCTTGAGGGTGTTATGCTGAGCGAAATAAGTCAGGGAGAGAAGGACAAATATCATATGTTTGCACGTACAGGAGGATTAGGAGGAACTTGACGGAGGAACAAGGGGGAGAAGAAGGGCGGAAATGGTGGGGGAAAGGGAAAGAGGCAAACCATGAGAGACTCTTGAATGCTGACAAAAACTGAGGACTGATGGATGTGGGGGGGAGGGGGTGGGCATGGAGGAGGACACTTGTGGGGATGAGCACTGAGTGTTATGTGGAAACTAATTTGACAATAAACTATTTGTAAAAAAAAAAAAAAAAGAATGAACTGGATATTGAAGGAAGGTTACAATTTTAACAGATACGAAAATTAACTGAGTAAGAGTGAGAGCAAACAGAGGCAGATAGAAAAGAAAAATACGTAAAAGGAAAGGAGCTTGCTTCAAATAGCATGAAACAGCACCAGAAACTAAAAACCCAGAGTGGCAGGAAAAAAAAAAAAGCTACATGTAGAAGGGATAAGATTTCAAAGATAAACAGTGACGAATTTTGAAAGAATATGAATGCTAGGATTGGAGATTTGTTTACTATTTATTTATTGTATTATTATTTGCTTATTATTTTAGTGAAAACTGGGGGTGGAGAATGAGATACTGTTAACTTTATCACAGAAATGATACCACAGGAGCCGAGTTCCTATTAAAAAAATTTAGTGTAAGTGTCCAACACAAGCTGAAGGAACAACAGAAAAGTAAACTCCAGGTGGCTAATATACTGAGTAGGGGGAGGGAGGAAGGATCAGGATGAGGCAGGGAGGACCAGACACTGCAGTGAGAAATGAAGACATAACTGAAGTTAGATGATTAAGGGCTCTGACTGCTATGTTAAGGATCTTGTGTCTCCTCCCCAGACAGGCTTGGTGAGCTATTAAAGTGAGCTCCTCGCAGAGAAGTCTCTACCTCAATACTCCAGAAGTAAATATGACAGGAGGAAAGAGAAGATGACAGTGCTCTCCTGCAGATCACTTAATTTCTTCCAACTCTACATTTGTCCATTTTCTAGGTAATCTCTCTGGAGGTTTCTATTGTCAGGTGACTGTGTTCTGGTAACAGCGTATGATTTGTAGGTACTACCACAAAGTAACATGAAAGTTTCATCTAATTGATAAATTACCAAAGTGACCAATACATTAGTAGCAGCAGACACACTTAAGACCACAGCCAGACATTAATTATATCAACTGATTCTATCAATATTTATTACACACCTTCTATACACCATGCAGAGGGAATAATAATAAGATCCCTGTTCCCAAGAAGCTTCAAGTCTAATTACAGAGATCAATTTTTAAAAACTTCATAAAGTAAATCCAGGCATCAGTTATTTCATGAAAGAAACATTTATGAAACATGCTACATGTCAGGTATTGTCCTAGGTATACGGTATGCAGATACGCACAGGACACAATGGCTGCCCAAGAGGTTTCATACTGAGGAAGACAGAAGATGGGGCGCCTGGGTGGCTCAGTCGGTTAAGTGTCCGACTTCGGCTCAGGACATGATCTCACAGTTCATGGGTTCAACCCCATGTCAGGCTCTGTGCTGACAGCTCAGAGCCTGGAGCCTGCTTCAGATTCTGTGTCTCCGTCTCTCTCTGACCCTCCCCTGCTCACACTGTCTCTCTCTCTCAGAAATAAATATAACATTAAAAAAAAATTTTTTTTAAAGACAGAAGAAATCTAGGACAATACCAGCATACTGTAGTATTCAACATGAATAACTGACGTGATGGGTTAGGAGGCCAGCATCATACAAGGAAAAAACAATGAGAGATCTTGCTTGATAACAGTGTACCTTTGTAAAACTGATCATTTTAAAAGAGTTTTCACATGTTATTTCATTTTATTCCAATAACAAGCATAGAAAGTTAAGTAAGACAGATGTACTGGATACTAGGTAAGGAAACAAACAAGGCTAGAGCTTGCTCACAGTCACATCAAGTGACAGTAGAGCTAAGAAACTCCTCTTGCTCTCAAGTCCAATGCTTGTCCCTTTTGTTTTGTCTGACTCCACACCTCACCATAATGACCTTGGACAAGCCACCTGGCATTTCTCTGTCATAGTTTCCTCATCTGCAAAGCAGGGAAAACACCTGCAGTACCTGCCTAAAGTAACTCAGGAAGAATCAAAGAAAGCGATAGAAGTCAACATACTTTGAGATGTACAAAGGCAAGGTACACATTATCAGGCATGCTTTGTTTCTCTTAGGAAAAATAGGGTACAGGGTGCCAAAACACTGAGTAAATAAACGAACCATGCTAGATTTTAAGGCACACAGTACTCTCAAGGTCATCCATACAACTTTATGATGAATAAAGACAGAAGGATTATAGTTCACATTTCTGTTGTAGTTCCATTGACCCTAAAAGGCAAATATCAATCAAGTTTGGTCACAAAGGAATGTATTCACCTATATGCCAGATTCTACTGGGTATCCTACCAAACACCTGAATTACAAGAAAGAGAGACAGGTTATGCCTGTATTCCTCCCTAAAAGTGTAAACAAGTAGTTTTTGCTAGTCTGGGGGAAAAGAAAAGAAAAGAAAACAAAACAAAAGAAGTACAAATACTATGTATCGCCTGCCTGCCCCATCAGTCCAGACCACCACAGGTCTCATCTTTCATGCCTCAGATCTGCTCTGCCCAATACGGTAGCCATATTCACACGTAACTGCTTACATTTAAATTAAATTAGAAATCACTTCCTTATCTACACTAGCCACATTTCAAGTGCTCAAAAGTCCCATGTGGCTAGTGGCTACCATACTGGACAGGGCAGATATAGAACAGTTCTATCAGGGCGCCTGGTGACGCCATCGTTAAGCATCCAACTCTTGATTTCGGCATGGGTCATTATCTCATGGTTCATGAGTTTGAGCCTCGCATTGGGCTCCGTGCTGACAGTGTGGAGCCTGCTTGGGATTCTCTGTCTCCTCTCTCTGTGCCTTCACTGCTCACTCTCTCTCTCAAGATAAACAAATAGTAAAAAAAAAAAACAGTTCCAACTTTGCAGAAAATTCTACTTGATAGAGCTGCCTTAGATACTATTCTTTTTATTACAACTCTAACTAGACTAGACTCCTTGAGGACAAGAGCTGTATCTTATTTATCTTGGTATCCTCAGTATATACAGCAAACAAAGTACATGTCACACGCCAAGCACTGATATATCGAAAAGAGCATCTCAAACCTAACAGACTACTCTGTCACCTCTCCCATCCCCAACACACACGTACACACACAAACACATACACAACAATAACAAACAAGCCATCCTCTCACCATGGAGGATGGGAATGGAGGGAAACACTGCATCCAGAGGAAGGAGCCTGCATTCTGGCCCTTGATGTGCTAGAACCCAACCATGAAATCCTGGGAAAATTACCTACCTTCTTCACCTACAAAAACTTAAAATTAAACTCTAAGTACCTTACCTGTAAAACTTTAATCATCTCGTATCAAAGAAAATCATGTATTCTATCCAAAACGTCTTTCATATGTTAGAGAACACACCTGCTAACACTGGTGAGTATTTCAAACTGAACAGAATCCATTTCTAAGTCTCAGGCTATCTTGATTCAAGTTGCTTTTGGTCTTTTAAGCACGTGGAATTTTTCACCTTTACTTTGGATATCAGCTACAGAGTTAAACCTCAGGCTGACAGATTGAGTTCCTTCCTTGTGCTAAGGCCAGAACTGGATATTCTGTCCATATCTGATCAGAGACAAACAAGGGCAAGTTGCTTTAGTATCTGAATTTAACAAGAATTGTCCCATCAGTTTCTATACTGGCCTCAGCCTAAAAATTGACAGAACAGTACAAAGCTGAACCAAGAGAATCTTTCCCCAACAATCCTTATCCTATAAAGAATATCATTACATAAAATGTGTATGTTTTTATTCAGTCCACATATTTCACATTTAACTGCTATTAAACTGTCCAAAAACCCCTTCATAATGACCTTCACACACATACTCACTCACTCCCTTTTATAAAGTTTACACACACGGTTTAAGGACCAGCCAAGAACAAATACAATCCAAATTGCTACCCTGCTTTTCTTTAAAATCTGTAAATATGTTGGGCAATAGAAGCTCAGGCATTCTGCAATGAAAATATACTAAGTTTGTCAAATCTTCTAACATCAGGTTTTAATCTTCATTAAGTACTACTTATGTCATCTCTCCTGGTGAACAGTATGAACTATTACCAATAGCCAATTCCATCTACTAGCAGTTACCAAGTCCCAACAGGGCAGTAACAACATTTAGTAAATGACGACTAAACACTATTTTGGACCATGAGGTCAGGAACTTATGCAAAGGCCTCAGGGCAGTTAAAGGTTTCGACTGCAGAACTGATTGTATCTAATCGTGATAAAATCAGGTATTTTTAAAAAATCAACCAATGTTGATTACATACAGTCCCACATAGTACCTGAGTGCAAGAACCCAATGTGTTAGGGCACCTGGGTGGCTCAGTCGGTTAAGCATCTGACTTCCGCTCAGGTCATGAGCTCAGTTTGTGGATTCACGCCCCTTCAGGCCCTGTGCTGACAGTCAGAGCCTGGAGCCTGCTTCAGATTGTGTCTCCCTCTCTCTGCCCCTCCCCTGCTCGTGCTGGCTCTCTCTTTCTCTCTCTTTCTCTTCCTCAAAAATAAACAAACATTAAAAAAAAAAAAAAAGAACTATGGGGCGCCAGCAGGTTAAGTGTCTGACTTCAGCTCAGGTCATGATCTCATAGCTCACAAGTGCAAGCCCTGCGTCAGGCTCTGTGCTCACAGCTCAGAGCCCGTAGCCTGCTTCAGATTCTGTCTCCCTCTCTCTCTGCCCCTCCCCTACTCACACACACTCTCTCTCTCTCGAAAATAAACATTAAAAAAAATTTTTTAAGAACTAAATGTGTTTGTCCAACTACTAGATGTCCAACTAACTAGAGTATTTCTAAACGAAAAGAACAAAGCTCTATAGGCAAAGAAATACCAAATATTTTTTGCAAAAATGGAAATAGGGAAGAAGCTGTTTGCAGCATGAAGTCTATAAAAGGGATGCATAAATGGGACTCAAACATGCATTTCTGTAAAACCTTTGTGAGTCTGGATCAAAACACTGGGAGGAACAGAGATGAAAAAAAATACGGCTCAAGTTGCTCATAATCTAGTAGAAGAGACAGAAATGCAACACAGAAAAAGAACCCGTAAATTCCCTTATGATGATGTTAAACAACATGTGAGAATGACCCAAGGTGGCTGGGAGTCAGACAAAAGATCCTAAAGGGTGTGCTGGGAATTATGCAGCCAAAATCCGGAAGCAGCACCGTGTGCACGTTTGTGTCACAGAGCACAAGTGCTGGAGAGGGGACAGGGCATGGAGGACAGCCCAGGCAGAGGGAGAGCACCTGCAGAGATGACCCAGAAGTTAGAGACTCTAGACCCACAAGTGCTGTACACCCAGGAAAACTACAAACTAACAGCGCTGCAGGAGACGTATACACTTTAAAGGCACAACAACTCAGAAACCCTGCCAAGAAAGTTACTTTCCATCTCCAACTGGCTTTCACGAAGTGGAGCTGTCATCAGGCCTAAAGAGAAGATGGGTCTCTGCAAGTGGAAGCCACATTTTTAACAAACTCCCAGATGGTTCTCACACACTCGGCCTGGAGACATACTGCAATGTCTTCTGAGACGCAGGATCACCCACCCTGGCAGTTCCCAAAGTTTGCCACGCGCTGCAATCACATGTGGCTCCTTAAAAAATTTGGACGCTAGGTGCCCCCACTTCTCCCCCGCCCCCAATTCTAATGCAACGGCCTGGGTGTGCAGCCTAAGCATCGGGAATCTTTAAAAGCCACCCCCGGTGACTTTAATGTACAGCAAAGTTTCAGAGCCACTGACCTAAATGTTAAGAACTTGAATCTGGAGTCCGGATGCCTGGGTCCAAATGACCAGCTATGTGACCTTGGGCAAGTCAGTCCGCAAGCCTCATTCAGAGCCTCAGTTGCATCGTCAGTGAAATGGGGAGAAGAACCCTACCTTACAGGGTTATTGTGGAGTTCGAAGTGGTGAACGTCATGGCCTGGCACAATGCCCGGCGTATAGTGAGCGCTTACCCAGGGTAAGCTGTTTAGTCTCGTTATTAACTCTTCCTCGTGCGACTGTCACCAGGCAGTGGGCAGCATCGCCTCCACAGGGCGGCAGCAACTCCAGCAGCCCTTCTGCTGGACCAGATTCCTCGCCGGAGTTGTCTAGCTCCGCTCCAGACCCGCCCCCTCCCCCAGGATGCCAGGGGAGAGCGCATCGCCCGAACCCGGGCAGCTCCCAAAGACTAGACCCGGTTTGAACAGACCCGACAGAAGCCACCGACTCGCCCCGGGGTCAGGGCCAGGCTCCGCCGGACCCCGCGGGTCCCCCGAAAAAGGCAGAGACGTGCTTCCGAAGGCAGGGCCCTGGCCGCACCCGGGCCCGAGAACCAGATTTCTTCCGTCCCGGGACCGCCTGGAGGGGAGGAGAGGGGAGGGTCCGGCCGCGACGGGGAGGGCCGCTCGGTTACCTGAGGCGNCCATGGTGCCGACGCTCTCGCTGCCCCGGCCGGCTGTCCTCAGGCGGTCGGTCAGTCCACCCGTCAGCGACTCTCCGAGGGCGCCCGGGGACGACGAAGGCCGGTCGGGCCGGCCGGCTGGGCTCTGCTCTGGCAACTTCCGACTGCCAGGGGCGGCAGCGTCAAATAACTCCCCGAATCGAGCGGACCACCGCGCGTGCGCGGCGCGCCTGATCAGAGACTTCTGCCGGTCCGAAACGACAGCGTCAAATAACTCCCGAGACACGGAGCCGGAAGCTGCGCGTGCGCAGCTATCCCAGATGGCCGCGCGGGGCATAGTCCCTCCTCCCTTTCCGGATCAAGTGGAGTGGGAGGAGCGAAGTGACGGCTGCGCCCACCTTATCTCTGTACCGCGGTGGGGTCGGTCCATCCGCGTCCCTGTGCGTCAATCCCGACTTTGCGTGTTTTCGGGGAGGACGGAGCAAGGGGCTTCTCTCCAAGATTCTGGCTTCCACCCAGGTTCTAGGAGTTTCTCACATGCAACCATTACAGCACCCTTTCTTTGAAATGTTGCTCTTTACCCGCCGCCCCTTTATTACCTGGGCATAGCATTATGAGAAATGCTCAATTCCAAGCCAGGTGCAGATTACAACGGTGAGACAGACATCATATTCAGAGCCACTCGTTAAAGAGCTGAGTCTAATATAGGGGATAAAACATAAATGTAATAATAATAGCAGGAGATATGTTTTGAGCACGTACAGTCCACCACACATTTTGTAAACAGTACCACTTTCAATATTTTGGTTTCAGCTTCAACGAAGAAAGTAATAAATAGCCTTAGAGAGGTACAGCTCAAGTGCCTTGGAAGTTTAAAAGGGGGCACTTGGGCTGAGAGAGAAGAGGAGGGAGGCCCTGGCCTTGAGACTGTCCTTGATATTCAGAGAGGACGGGATCAGGATGTTGAGTAGTGCTGAAGGCATGGTTGTCTGAAAAGAGCCGAAGAAAGCATGGAAAGTGCTGACTCCTTGCCGTGGTTGGAAGAGACCACGGAGGAAGGACAAGGGAACTGATATTCTCACAAAAAAAGGTAAAAAAAAAAGGTTTCCTTAAGACCTTGCCCCCCTTCCACCCCAACCCCAGGAAAGTTGTTAGAGGGAAGAGGAACAAGAGGAAGAATGGTCCAGGACAGGAATGAAGCTATATCCAGGCCACTATGGATCAAAGCAATACATTTCAATTAAACATAGCATGACAAATATCTTAAGAGGCTCATATCCCAACTACTTATCCCTTGCCTTTCTAAACCACAGAGGCTGGAAAGCAAAGCACAGAGTTCCCAACCTCCCTTGCAGCTAGGAGTGGCAATGAAACAATGTTCTGGCCAATAAGATGTAGACAGAAATCTGAAGGGAAATCATCTCTTCCAGAATAAAAAGGAAGTCTTTGAAGACATTTGTGATCTTCACCTTTCCCTTATTTCATTCATGGAATTGAGGCACAACACCTGGAGGTGCAGCAGTCATCTTGAAACCATGAGGAGCACTGTGGTAAGGAAGGTGGATCAGAAAGATAAAAGAAGCCTGGTTCTTTAGGATATATTCAAGCAGCTGCACAAACCCAGGACTTCCTTCCTGTTTTATGAGAGGGAGAAAATCTTACTTAGACCACAGTTTGTTGAGTTATATGTTACTTTCAACCAATCACATTTCTGCTATAATAAATATTGAATACCCATAATATATCAGACAGGTAAGGGTCTGATAATGACAGTGACAAATTGGAAGAGCAACAGATGATGGGGATTGGAAAAGTGACAGACACAGGACTAGAAGCTGTCTGAAAGCTCTTGGGGAGGTGATGAAAATAATGTCTATCTCCCACCTGGTGACTTCAATTCATCCTTGAAAATTTTTACTCTGAGTGAAAGCTGTTGAATGAAAGAATATATATTTCCATTCATTTTAATGGGGGTAAATATGTTCAATTCCAACCCAAGATACCTAAATACTGTAATAGGAGAATATGTTAAGGGAATAATGCAAACAAAAATCACATAAGCAATAAATGATATCAAGTTAAGAGTATGGCTTTTACATGAAACACAAACTGTAAAGACTAGTGTACTGGTCAGGAAGATAAGATTTAATATTAGTCAGGGGCTGGTGAAGAAAAGATGTAAGAGAGTCATTCTTTAAAGGTAACATATTTCTACACTTTTTTCTTTACTTTTTTTAAAAAAAATTTTTTGAGGGCTTCACTTAAACCAACTTAAAATTATAGCATCCACACACACATATACACAAACACCTGAGGCTGGGAAAAAAACTAAACATGAGAAGGCTTTGAAACATGTGAGGAAAGTGTGCACACACAATAGACTGAAGAAACATGAAATGCTATACAGAAGCAAGACGTATGGTTTCTCCAATTCACACTTTTTCCACATCATAATTTCAAACTAGAAGAGTGAATAAATTGGGGGAATGTCTTCCTCTGAAACTTATGTCAAAATATAATTTTGTATTGCATACTTACTTATTGTGTATTAAAAGGCACTGCATTCAAAAAAAGGAAAAATGGAGTTATATTAACCTTTTATTGGCAGACTTTCCCCCCAAAGTCGGCCACATGGCCAACTTTTATATATATACATGTAGATAGATATATATATATATATGTATAGCGTGTATATATGTATAGCATATATAGCGTATAAATATACATATACATATATATGTATATATATATAATCCCACAGTGTAAACAACACTCTTCTCAGTAAAAAATGGGACCCATATCCCAACCCCCGCCCCTTGAGTTTGGTTGTGACTATTCTGGCCAATGTGACAGAGAGAATACTATGTGGTTTCTGGGGTTAGGTCATTAAAGAGGATACAGCTTCCACTTAGCTTACCCTCTTTTGCAATGCTCATCCTTGGAACCCAGTTACCATGTTGGCAGCAGTCCAGGCCACGTGAAAAGACCACGTGGAGGTGTTCCAGCTGACAGCCTGAGCTAATGTCTCAGCTGGCAACATCAAATGGCCAGATATGTGAAAGAGTAAGCCTTCAGTAATTCCAGTCTCCAGGTTTCACATCAAGCTACCTGACACCAAGCAGAGCAAAGATAAGGTAACCCTACTGAGCCCAGCCCAAAGAGCAGATTCATGGGCAAAATAAATATTGTCATTATTTTAAACCACTAAGTTTTGGGAGTAAGTTGTTTGCATCCATGGCAATTAAAACTTTCAGGGGTCATAACTGAGAAGAGTTGTTAACAGATGTATGAGAGGTCTCTCATCTGTAGCCACTTTTCTTCTTTTTCTTACTTTTTAAAATATATAGAATTAGTTTGGGGTAGATAATGGTTGGGAAGATCTACTTATATTTCCCCTGAACTTAAAACAATATTGGCACAGTGTTGGTGTTCAATGAACTTGTTGGATGGATAGGTGGATGTGGGGATGGTGGATGGATAGTGGATGGGAAATTCATTGGCTCAGCATCTAACCAGTTTTCTTGCTCTACTGTTAAGTCTTAGTGAATAATATCCAGTAGTACCAAAATATCATCATTAGACTTAGGTAAGAGGTTCCCCTGTCCAAATGGCACGTGAGTGGCTCAGTTGGTTAAGGGACTGAGTCTTGATTTCAGCTCAGGTCATAGTCTCATGGTTCACAGGTTCAAGCCCCACATTGGGGTTTGATATTTCTCTCCTTCTCTCTCTGCCCCTCCCCTGCTCATTCTCTCTCTGTCTCTCTCTGTCTCTCTCTCTCTGTCTCTGTCTCTCTCTCTCTCTCACACACACACACACAGACACACACAATCAATCAATCAATCAATCAACTTAAAAAAAAGAGGCCCCCTGCCTCAGACCCTGTGACTCAAGGAGTACTGCACTTTTGATCAGTATTCCTCGAACTTTTCCAAGCACCCTTCCAAGGCATAATGTCATCTTGGTAGGATGCCCCAATCCAGAAAAGGTCCCATGTGGGTCCCATTAGCTAGAAATTTCTACCTTCAAGTTTTCTAAGCCTCACTCCAGTGGTTGGGATTGGCCAGAGCCAGAAGTGCCATCCAAGCAGGGCAATGCGCTCCCAGACCAGATCCATTCCCTGTCTTATTCTTTATTTCCTCTCTTGAAGAGCTCTTCAACCTTCTTTCTTACTACCTCCTCCTTTCACATATGTGTGAGATTGACCAGGTGCCTTGAAGAGCTCCAGAACTTACATATATGGAATCATTCTGGAGCCTCATGGCCAGCTCTGGCTCCAGGAGGACAGTCTGGCAAAGAACTCACTCTTGCTAACTGGTGCAGAATTTCTTTCACCAGCTTGTGTGAGATCAGGATGCCAAAATGGTGTTGCCATGCTGATTTGGGTGACTCTCAGTCACATTGAAACCAGAATGAGTTCAGGACTCTGAGCTACCAACAGTCCACTGCAGATGATTGGGCTTGAATTGTATGACGTGGGCCCAAGTGCTGGTTACACTTCTCTGTTCAGACCATGATACCACTTGCACCTCCCGCATCCAGGCCGATGGCAGAGGGGGCAGCAGGGATCCTTTACTCTGTGTACTCTTTAGTCCCTTTCTCAAGTGGCTCTCAGAGTGGTCACCCCACCCCTTCTGGCAGGAGTTGTTGTCGCCTATCTCCACCACGGACTCCTGAGATGTTGCTCTGTAACACCAAAGTACTCTTCCCATTGATGTACTTTGTTGCCTCCAAAGATGTGATGACATGGTGCTCTCATCGTCTTAAGACATGCAGAACAAGAGTGGATGTATCTTGTATGAATGGGACTGCTCTTCTCACAATCCCCTTTCCTACGCTCCCTGCTCGTGGTGGTGTGTGGAAGGCAAGAGTATGGCCGGCATTGAAAGCAATCACGTTTTGGGAACATAGCGATTTTTGCCTAAAGAGTTCAAGACATGACTGGAAGATGCGTTTGTCTATGTTTATGAAACAATATTCCAAATGGTAAATTTAACATGACCAGAAAATAAATTATCATTCATATTTTCCTGCATATTCTGGGTAAGATTTGTATTTGGAGTTCTCATCAATGAGGCTCAGTAAAAATCCCTGAGTCCCTGGAGACCAGTATATACAGACTACCACTCATGGATGATGCAGCATCATGGGTAATAATACATCAAGTATTAAATAAGTGTATCAGAAAACTACAAAATAAGTTACATTGCTTCAGTACTAACAGGTTCCAAATAGCATACCTTTTTTGGCATTGGGAAATACGAAATGAAAGATAGCACATTTTACAATTAAAAACACACAAAGGGATGGTTCTTGGCTTTGAACTGGTAGAGATGGTGCCTGGGTCTTACCCAGAATCTTTATGTGCACTGAGATAACTATACTCCCAGGACCTCCTCCCTCTCCATTATTCTAAATCACCATCAACAAATCGCTATATTCCACATGGGTCCATGAATTTTGTAGTATGTTTTTAAGCCAATTGTTTGTATAGACCGGGGCCATGCAAAAAAAAATTTGCTCAAGACATTGTACACACTAGGGCT
Source organism: Crocuta crocuta (assembly GCF_008692635.1). Taxonomy (NCBI): domain Eukaryota; kingdom Metazoa; phylum Chordata; class Mammalia; order Carnivora; family Hyaenidae; genus Crocuta; species Crocuta crocuta. Next base: position 4,407,287 of record NW_027532409.1, read on the forward strand.
GCCTGGCTCCCATGGGTAGACCTCTCCACTTTCCCTGATCTCATGCGCTCCACTCCTGAGAGCACCATTTCTTCCAGGCGGTCTTGGTTGCCAACCTGGGCCCCGCTGGAGTGGCTGCGTGTGTCCCAGAATATGTCCTCCCATCAAAAGGTCCAAATCATACTGATGCTCCTTCCCCTGCTTAGAAGGAGTGTGCTGGCTCTTTTATTTTTAATACCAGAAAATAAATTTCATGGCCAAATAAGGACAAGCCACTGAGAATTGACTGCTATCTGTATGCCATGAGCAAGGGCTATCACAACATGTTTATTCTGACAACTCAGCATGCTGCCTGTTTGCCAGAATCTAGTGGGGCAGGCCAGTGTCACACAGGGGGAAGGAAGTCAGCCGTGCCTCATGTGAACCCTCCACTGAATACCTTAAAGCTTGGCCATTTGGGGGCGCCTGGGTGGTTCAGTTGGTTAAGCACCAGACTTCGGCTCAGGTCATGCATGATCTCGCAGTCTGTGAGTTCGAGCCCCACGTTGGGCTCTGTGCTGACAGCTTGGAGCCTGGAGCCTGCTTCAGATTCTGTCTCCCTCTCCGCTCCTCCCCCGCTTGTGCTCGCTCTCTCCCTCTCTCTTTCTGTCTCTCAAATATAAATAAAAAACATTAAAAATAATAATAATTGGCCATTTGGCACAAGTTAAAGAAAAAACAAGTTTTTTCACCAGAAAACTGACTTATGCCTTAAAAAGAAATATGTTTTGGAAAGCTTACATAGGCAAATGAGAGGGAGGGCAGAGGTCAAGCTGGGCCTCCTACAGAACAGACACCAGGGGCTGGAATCCCACCAGACTCCCTGTTCTGCATCTCTGCCTCTCTCTGCATGGGGACTTCTGACTTCACACTCAATCTGGGTTTTTGCATACAGTGACAGATGTATGCGGGTTAACTCAGGGCACGTCCCCATCCATCTTCCGCTGAGGGTAGACATGACAGCCGTGTAGAGTCATGCACTGCACAGTTCATGGGAGCCATTCACATCAAAGTGTGTAGTTGAGAAGCTGAGATGCTGGGCATACTTGGCTGAGCCAATGCTACAGAAAATGGAAAGAAAATGATGGGTCTTCCTAGCACTTCCTTCTCTGGTGAATAGTAGCCCTTGATGAGCCCATTCCAAGGGAATTCAAGGAATCCCATCCTAACACCTAGTGACCTCCCTAATAAAGCTGCCAGGGATGGGCACCTGGGTGGCTCAATTGGTTAAGCTTCTGACTTCGGCTCAGGTCATGATCTCGCAGTCTGTGAGTTTAAGCCCTGCATCAGGGTCTGGGCTGAGAGCTCAGAGCCTGGAACCTGCTTCAGATTCCGTGTCTCCCTCTCTCTCTGCCCCTCCCCCGCTCGCTTGCTCGCTCGCTCGCCCTCTCTCTCAATAATAAATAAATATATATATTTTTAAATCTGCCAGGGAATAAAGCTGGTGTTCTGATTCCCTCACGGTTATGAAGGGATGTCAAGGACCAGAACACTGGAGAGTTCTGGACCCTCTGAATGCCTGTCTACACAGGTCAAAACAGGTAAGCCTCCCATGTGATGGGTCACACGCTCTCTTACTGAGAGGAACTTACCAATGAAAGCATTCAAGGTGATAAACTTCTCCTTATGTACAGTTTTAGCTGCATTCCACAACTTTTGATATATAGGATTTTCATTTCATTCAAGTCTAAATAGCCTCTAAAGTTTATGTCTTTATGTTGTAGTCACATATTGCAGTCTATATGATACCAATGGGGAACTTCACCTCTGTGATATTCTTCCCTCAAACTCTAGTCATGAGAAAACATCAGAAAAACCCACATTGAGAGCCATTCTACAAAGTACCAACACTCTTCAAAACTGTCAAGGTCTGGGAAAACAAGGAAACCTTAAGAGATGGGGCAGATGAAGACACATGATGACTACAGGTAATGTGTTCCGGGTCGGGCCCTGGGACAGAGAACGGACATTAGAGGGGAAGCTGGTGAAATCCAAAAACAGTCTGGAGTTCAGTTAATGGTAGTGTGCCAACATTAATTTCTTAATTTTAACAGATATACTGTGGCTGCATAAGGTGCTTATTAGGGGAAGCTGGGTGAAGGGCATATGGGAACTCCCTGTACCAGGTTTTTAACTTTCCTGCAAATCTAAAATTATTCTGGAAGAAAAGATTTACTTTTTTAGATAAAAAATTTTTTAAGTTTATTTATTTTGAGGGAGAGCACAAGCAGGGGAGGGGCAGAGAGAGAGAGAGAAGAAGAGAGAGAATCCCAAGCAGGCCCCACATAGCTAGCATAGAGCCCAATGCGAGGCTGGGACTCACGAACCATGAGATCATGACCCGACATGAAACCAAGAGTCAGATACTTAACCCATTGAGCCACCCAGGTGCCCTAAAAAGATTTATTTTAAAACTCAAATCCGTTACTTGTATTGTCCAACTCCTGGTAAAATAAAATAAGGGAACAAATAAGGGGAGGGGTGTGTCTTTACTTCTCTAAAAACTATTTTGGAGCCTCCAACCCCAAAGTGCCCAAGACAAGGAAACAAACACACAACTTGGCCATCTTCTCTGAATGTGCAGAAGAACCTGTAATAAATATTAACAGAGGTCAATAATTTAATCACAAATCAGGGCATCTGCTATACCAAATGTTTCCATACATCTTCACCACATCCCTTTAAGGGAGGTAACTGAGGTCTGGAGAGGGTGAAGCTTGTCTCCCAAGTCACCTGGCTGGGTTGAGCTATGCATGTGTGTGGCACGAACCCCGTGCTCTCACACTCACACCAGGCTGATGCCCCCAGGCCTCAGTGCTGCCAGCCGTCCCCAAGGGCCATTTCTGAGCTCCCCCCATACGCCCCGCCCACTTCTTGTGCACATGGATCACCTCTCCTTTGCCCAGTTAATTCGCCTTCCTTGGGGAGACCTCTGACCCCTCACTAAATGGAGTTGTCTCCATTTAGTATCACAGCACCTTTCATTTGTCCTCCATAGCATTTATTAGTCTGCAATGATTTCTTCATTTGTGGGTTACTTGTTTATCATGACAGGACTATGGACTTACAACCGCCAGGACTTCACTGGCCTATATTCCATTGCTTAACACAGAGGCTGACACTTAGTAAGTGCTCAATAAACAAGTAGTGACTGACTCAATGAACAGACCCTGGGCACACTTAGCTTACCTCCAGGAGGTAGGGCTTGTGCTAGAGAAGCACTACAGTACTTGAGAACTTGCTGTCCTGCTTCCAGAAGGCTCTGGAACATGATGTGGGGGCTCCATCAGGCATACCTGATATATGTCTGGCCTCCCTCTGCCAGGATGGGGAGGAGGGTTACCAGAGAATGGGAGACCTAGGTTAGAGCAGCTTCTTCAAGATTCTACAAGAGGCAGCTGCTTTCCTGTAAGGAAGCATCCTCATAACACTCTTCTTACATGGAATTAGCCTTGAACCCCTCATCACCTAAATCTATGTTGTCCAATAAGGTAGCTACCAGTCACTACTAAACATTCGAAATGTGTTTAATCTAAACCAAGATGTGCTACAAGCAGAGAATATACAGATTTCAAAGACTTAGTTTGGGGGGGAAAAGTGTAAAATATCTGATTGGTTATATACTGAACTGACAATATTTTCTTTTTTCAAAGTTTATTTATGTTGAGAGCGAGAGAGGGGGGAGGGGCAGAGAGAGAGGGAGAGAGAGGGAGAATCTTAAGCAGGCTCCGCACCATCAGCACAGACCCCGATGCGGGGCTCAAAGTCACTGACCATGAGATCATGACCTGAGCTGAAGTCAGACGCTTAACCCACTGAGCCACCCAGGTGCCCCTTCAAAGACAATATTTTCTAATGTAGTAAGTTAAATAAAATACATTACTAAAATGTATTTCATCTTTTTATTTCATTAAGTGGCTACTAGGAAAATTTTAAATTACCTATATGGGTTGCATTATGTTTCTATTGGATAGTGCTGTTCTAGACTATAAGCTCCCCGAGGCACCTCATCTGCCTCAGTCAGAGCTGTATGCCCAGCTTACAGCGAGGCTCAGCAAATGGTGATTGGTCATAGATACCTGAGGTGTGAATTAATAGAACTTACTGTCTTATGTATGTGATCCTCCTGAGGGTGGAAACTTTCTTATTAGTCTCTGTGTCCCTATTCTCAGCACAGTAACCTGACAAGTATTTTTTGAATGGACAAGTGAAACTCGATTCGTCTAAGTCCTGTTCTCCCAGCTTGATTCTGCTATGTAACTCCCACCAGCCGCTTCACCAGGGCTCTGTTACCAAGCACCTATTTTCTGTTAGGATCATGGCTCTTCTTGACCCTAATCCTGGTTCTCGGGCCACTTTGGTAATACTCTCTGAAGGTTTCCTTAAGGTCGTAAGACCTAGGATGACTCTGCTTCAGACACAACAGAAGAGAAGGAGCCAGTTGGTATTTTGGTGTTGGCTGAAATATGCCTATTGTCTCTCTCCATGTCGGGTTCACAAGTTCAAGCCTGAAGATTGTTGAATTAGATGGGGAATATTTTTGGAAGGCTGGAAAACAGGCAATGTGAAGCAGATGGACAGAATAGTAAAGTACCCTAATTTCCAGTTTTCCAGTACAAACAAGCATCTGACAACCTCATATGTGCATTCTATTTATGAAATCAGCCTGTGACATTTTTCACTACTTCCTAGACCAGGAAATGCAAAATGAGCTGAGCCACTCACTAGAAGTAAGACAGATCCCTTCATATCTCTGAGCCTTGGCTTCCTCCTTCATAAAATGGCAGATAATTAAATCTACCTCACTGGGCGGTTGGGAAGATTAAATGAGATAATTATATAGACGGGCTTACTTAGTACAGTGCGTGGCATTTAATCAAACTTCAATCAGTGGTGGTGATGATTAACACCAGCCCTACTGGGATATCGGCAAATTAGCAAAGCAGAATGTATTTGTGGTGTCACACCGACAGAGGAGTCTGTCATAATGACACATTTGTTCTTCATGCCATCAACACACTAGACATGCTCATCAAATAAAAATAGCTGATATTTATTGAGCACACACTATGAGGCAGGTCCTGTGTTATGCATTTAACATGCGTCATCTTAATTAACCCTTACTATTGGGGGTAGGTGCGGAGGGTCAAATTACAGAGCCAGACACTGAGGCTCAAGGAGGCCAAATGACAGGCTCCAGGCCCCACAGCAGTTGAGGGATATCATGAGAATTCAACAGGCCCTAAATGATTTCACCAGGCTGCTTCCTAATGCGGGTGGAGTGAGGTATCCTGGGGACATAGTCACGGGGACAGAGAGGTCTCCGTGAGCTCTTCCTCGTGCACACTGTCGAGACCATGCCGCACCATCATGGCCTCATTCCGCACCATCGAATGCTGATTGAGCGCCTTGCAAGGTGTCAGTCACTGCACTCGTAAGTAACACCCTGCAGGCTGTGAGGCACAGAGTTGTCCTGCTCGCCTCTAGCAATGACACAGTGGTGGTGAACGTTAGGTCTCTAGGAAGAAGAAAATATGGAGACAGGCGTTCTGGTCACTCGGCCATGCCTTACAAAAATTTAGGGACAACTGAACCCCAGGCCTTCTGGAACAGTGATGTGGTTTGGAAGCTGGAATATCGTTCTTCCCCTGTAAGCGTTCCAGAAACGGTTTCCCCACCTGTAACGGGAGCTCAGTGCCCTGCGCCTTTGGACTCTGGTTAAAGGGACTCAATTCCTATCTCTTCTTGTTTCCGCAACCCATTACTCTGGCTCTTAACATACTCGTCACATTTCCCAAGAGGAAAACCTGTTCTTAGGACCAGACCAAGGTCACGGGTTAGCGCTGCCTTTTGGGTGGTTCTTTAATCCACTGAGCTGTGGGTGGGAGGGCGACGGGGCTACAGTCAGCAGGTGCAGAGCCTGCCCTCAAAACTGGCACAGCCCGCGTGGGAGCCACTCATAATCAGGTGCAGCACTGCAGTGGCCTCATTGACCGCTGGGCCCCCCACTCCCCTGGGTCTGCCACCCCAGAGGAAAGCTTCCTGCCACCCCATCCACGCTGGGAGGCAGCACGGGCTGCCGTGAACACCCTGAGGGGAGAGGCCCTCCCTGGACTCAAATGAAACCTCCCAGGTGAGGCCTTCCCTGTCCACTCAGTTTCAAATGCTGCTCTTCCTCTTGCCCCAGACTTCCTGGCATGTTTCCCTGCTTTATTATTCTTCCGCTTAGCCCTTCTGCAGCATACTACACACTTCAGTACTTTGTTTATGGTCTGTCCCAGTCCCCTGAAATGAAAGAACCATGAAGGCAGGGGTTTGCTCTTCTACCTTCTATTGCAGCCCAGTTCCTAGAATCGTGCCTCACACAATGGACATTCTGTATGAATGAAAGGTGGGCGGGGCAGACAGTCTGCTCTGGCTGGAGGTTTAGCCAAGGAAGGCTTCCAGAAGGAAGTGACACACGCTGAGTCAGGCCAGCATCTGAAATGGGAGGTGCATTCCAAGCAGGAGAGCACGTTCTGGAACCTTCAGTACTCGCACGGCTGGGGCCTGCAGTGCTCATGCAGAGCCGTATGTGACAGGAGCGGGGACAGGTAGACCATGGGCAGTGAGGAGGGTCCCACACGTGCCCTGGAGAATGGGCAGTCTGTGTAAGGGTCAGGTGGGGCAAGGGTTGCAGAGGGCGGGGGAGGGCAGACGGAAGAAGCTGGGTCAGGGGTGAGGGTTGTTTACAGTGTGAAAGGGAACAAGTTACTTTTCAAGAAGGGCTGTGCTCTGAGCGCATCCTGTGTGCAGGGTGCTGCAGTGCATGCTTCTAGCGTGTGACCCCTGGCGTACTCCCTCCCTGACCCCCCCTCCCCTCCTGGTACTAGGGTGCCGCGGAAACAGGACAAGGAATGAGAGAAACCTCCACAGCCTGACCAGTTGGGCTTACTGGGAAGGAAATGTTGGTGATCGAGGCCAAGCCACGGGCAGTGATCACACCCCTATAGCCCCAAGACTCCCTCGCCTTGACCATTTCACCAACCAAGGTGATGTCCTCTTCCCTTCTTCCCGAGCACTTGGTCACTGCCCTCTCCTACAGAGCAGGCATCTCCCCCAGGGCACAGGACTGATGTGGGGTGGGGGGCACAGGACTGATGGGGGGGGGGGGCAGTGTTGTAAGAAGTCAAGAAAACCGCCAAAGGGAATGCAGTGCAGACTGTGCTACTGAAAGTGGACACACCACTACTGAATCCGATGGGTCGGTCAGTGTTATAGAAAGACGTCTACAAATGTCAAGGCCACAACCAACAGTTAAACTTCACTGAAAAGGAAGGAACTTTGGCCAAGCTGGGGAAAAACGCATTCATTTTTCAGTAGAGGGTTAGGGGTACAGTTGGGTGACATTGGCCCAGAAGGAAGTGGGGTAGGAAGGGGATGTTCGAGAGAGATAACAGGTAGGAATTAAGGAGCGGGGTGAGGCAGAAATGAGGACCTCTGCCAGAACTGGTGGGCAGAGTAGACCCTTTAGCCCCCGAGAATGCCTTCTGCTGACTGAGGCCAACAAGGAGTTGAACTCATAAAGGTTAGGCCTGACTACCTGGATTTGACCTCAGCCCCAATCAAAATGATTTCAATTTCCATGGAAGGAATGGACAATCAATTCTTCCTTTTCTTTGGGAGAGTTCCTTTGTGTGGACCTACCCACAGGTGGTGAGACGCATGCTTAGCACACTGCTGCCATTACTGTCACTGAAAAAGACTTAGGCCAAACTTACTTTGTGGTAATAGTAACAGAAATCCCGACACTGGCCTTTGCTGACCCCAGTCGTTCTCCAAGGGACGGGCGGTCCGCATCCACGCCATGCCCACCCCTGCAGAATGATCTCCTGAAACCCCACTGAGGAGCCCTCATCCCCAGAGCTCAGGGCACCCCTGCCTTCTCTGTCTCTACGTCCACCCCACAGTCATCCTTTTTTCCTCAGCTCTGGCCCAGACGTCCTTCCGCCAATGACTCTAACATTTCCCTTTTCTCCCAAAACTGAGCCCCCCCAGAGAAACTTGGGATTGTTCAACTTCTACTTCAATTTCTACATCCCAATTCCTAACCCCTAGGTTAAGCCTTAGGAGTGCACTAAAAGGAATATTTCAGAGAGTAAAAACTGAAAGATCTGCTTGTGACCCGCTTTATACCTACCTTGCTGGCACATAGAGGTATGAAATTTTTGTAAATTTTTTACTGCTTATTTTTAAGAGAGAGAGAGAGAAAACGAGACAGAAAGAGGGAGAGAGAGAGAGAGAGAGAGAGAGAGAGAGAGAGAGAGAACAAGTGGGGAAGGGGCAGAGACAGAGGGAGACATAGAATCCAAAACAGGCTCCAGGTTCTTGAGCCACAATCTCAAGAACCACGAGATCATGACCTGAGCCGAAGTCGGATGCTTAACTGACTGAGCCACCCAGGTGCCTCTGGGGGTATGGATTTTAAAAGAGAAGCAAAACAAAACAGGAAGGACGGCAGTTTCAAGATTTATTGAGTGGGTGAGGGGACAAGGCCCCAGAGTGCGGAAAACTCTTGGTTGTAAAAAGCTACAGGTGCCGTGGGCAGCAGGACGTGCAGTGGGCTGGACCCCCAGCTCAGGTGGAAGGAGCCAGCCTTCCTGGTGCACGGCGCTGTGTGACACCTGCTAGGGGAGCAGCAGAGCCAGCTGATGTCTCTAGCTCTGGACCTCGATCTCCAGGGTCCCAGGACTCTTCCTCTAGACTGCTCACGCAGAGAGAAAAGTCCCTCCGTGTGGTGCTGAGGCAACAGGGTATAAGAAGGTCTGGCAACAGTTCACATGGCAACATCATTCTTCACTCAGCTGGCGTCCGTGATCAGCTCCGAAATAATCTAAGGGAGAAAGTCCAATGAGGCCAGCAGCTTGGAATTCCCGTATCAGAAACACAGGCCGGCTCAGCCCCTTGGCATTAACTCACCATGAGGAGGTCCCTCCGAGGCAGCTGGGACCCAGGTCATCCTGAGAGGACCAGTGTCTCCGTCCCTGTAAGGATTCCTCCAACAAGCTCTGGATCCCAGGCAGCATCTCTAGGGGGAGGAGGATGCCACAGAGCAGATGGTCCCAACAAGTGTCCGGTTTCCAATGTCAGCTCTCATCCTTCTTCCAGCTGATGTCGGTGAGAACGCCATTAATCAGGGATGAGCTGACAGGTTTTTTTTTTCCCCACACCAAACACAGCTCAAAAATGAATCTCCGTGCTCCCAGAGAAGGGTCAAAATAAAACCACCTCTTAACAAATGGGCCTTGCAGGGCAGGAGCAGATATAGTAATTGGTAGAGAGGTGGCTGGCGAGCTCAAGCTCAGAGGCTCCTCCCACTGAGCCCCCCAACCCCCCGCGCTGGGAGCGAAGACCACCACCTCAGCCCCCCCACCATCATTACATCCCTGCCCCCCCGTCTCCCAGGTGCCTGTGCTCATCCCCGCGTCAAACTCCTTCTCGTGTTGCTCTCCCTGCCACCCAGTACCTGTCTACCCCCATCCCATTCTGCCCCTTCGAAGGCTTGCCGAGGGCCACCATATCCAGAAAGAGGCTCCCCTTTGAGACTCTTATGGCAATCGGTATAAACCACCTAGTGTCGCAGAACGCCATCCTGGCTCCTTAAACCCTGGAAAGTTTCTAAACGTTGACACAGATGTAGCCCGGTTTCCCGTAACAGGAGGCCAAGCTGAGAAAGGCCAAGCTCAAGTCTCCTGTCATTGACTGTCACACAGCAGCCCCCGGTGCTAGTGCCTGAGACCAGAGGGCACTAGCTGGGGAGAAGCAGGAGTGTGTGAAAGCGCCAGCATTTGAAAGGGATGGGCGTGGACCCTCCAAACACGGGAAACTGCTTTCAACAATTCCTCTCCCTGCATTATCAATGACCAGAGCACAGACAGCCCGTGATCGCTTCTGAATGCAGGTGCATGCAACGGGGGAGAGAGAGAGACCTAGGCAGGGGAGCAGGTGCTACTGGCCTGTGGGATAGGCTGAGTGTGGGAAAACCACACAAGCACAGGACCCCACGAGTGGCCATTCTTTCTCGCAAAAGCCCCATAGAACCTGCCTGCCAAGTGGAATCAAATAAAAGTCACTTTGGACAAAAACACTGTGAAAATATTAGGGTGGGAGAGGACAGGGATCCTGTGGGCTTCAGTAGCACAGAGATCATTACTATCCTAACCTTGTTTTTTTAATGGAGAAAATAGGTTCTGAGTAGGTCACTGACTTACAGAGTGGCAGAAGGGGATTCTTCCCCTTTTCCTGTCACTCTGATGCGTGGGTCCACATTGAAAACATGCCTCTGCCGTCACCCCAGGGAGGGAAGGCAGACACCCCAGAGGCTCTCATCACCCAGTGGGACTTCGGAGGCCCTTCCTCTGCAGAAGACACGTCAGGGACCAGATGTGATCTAGGCTGCCTGGGGCTAAGGTGGGGAATAGCCCTGGAGACTCGTGGACGTTACCTTCTCACCTCTCAGCTCCCCTAAACCTGCATGTGAAGCCCCTAGGAACCCCCACGTGACTGTACCAGATGCAAGGAGCCAACACTCCAGAGAACAGACAAGAGATCTTACCTCAAGGACACTGGGGTCTAGAATGTTCCTGATGCAGCTCCCATGATGCCTCTGCACACGGTGGGCTCACCTGCAATAGGCAAGAACCCAAGAATGGGCACCCACCGTGTCCTGGCTCACAGCGGGGCAGGGCAGGCATCAGGGAAAGGCTCAGCACAGTAGTGAGCAGATAGTAAAGTAAGCATTTGACAAATGTCAGCTGTTATTACTCTCTAAACAGACACTCTATTTGCTTATAAAAAAGCCAGTAGTTAACCCTAGAGAGGCAGACAGTGATTGGTCTATGACAGGGTGGCCAGTGCGGTTTCATGCATAATTAACCAGTGATAGGCTAAAAGGACGCCAGGGCCGGATTTCTGGGAGAGCCACGGCTGCCCGGCAGCAACTATGCTGGGCATAGGACTTCTCTGCAGAGAAGAAGGTATGTGGAAGAACTCCCGGAAGGCATGGAGATGGACCCTTCAAATACAGGACAAGTCTTTGCCTGAATCCTCTGCCTGCATTACCAATGAACCCGACATTGGCCCCAAGTGACAGGAGACCTCTAAAAGCGGGTAGGCAAGAGGAAGGTGCAGGAAAGGCCCAGGTTTGGAAGGGACAGGAGTGGATGTTCCCAACCTGGAGAAACACTTCCAGTAATTCCATTCCCTGCACTATCAATGACCTGGACACAGGCGGCCCATGTTAGCAGCCTACCTTCCAGGCAGGGGAGAGCTGCCCAGCCACGCCCAGGGCCCCGGGCATCGTCACCAGTTAACATAGAGATGCCACCTCCCGTCGTCCAGACGGTGCACACCAAGACCGACTCCCGGCAAAAACGCCTACACTGTTTATTCTCCCCACAAATACAAATCGAGTACCTACTATGTGCTGTCAACTATGGGCGCCAAACCAAAGAACACAGAGAAGACTTCTGTCCCCCCCAGAGCTCTGGCACTTTCCCCACTTGAAATACAGTAAAGCTCGGAATGACGTCACTTAGGCAGGGTGATGCGGTGACGACCGGCTGAGGCAGATCACGAACCCAGACCGCTCCGGCCCCCAAACCCACCCCCATTCACACCAGTCCTCCTTCTGCACAGGGGCGTTCTCGGCACCGCAGGAGCTCCAGGACACCCCCCGCCCTGATGTGGCAGAAAGGCGACGAGCCCCCTGCTGGCGTGCTCCTGAGCAGCAGCACTTACCCAGGCCTCGCCCCCTGGGCACAGCGGGGGCACATCAGGCGCCACCGATCGGGGTCCTGCAGGAACGGGCGTGCTGCCTGACGCACAGTCCCCAAAGCCGTCCAAGGGAGAGTCCCCATCTGCTTCCAAGAGAGCCCCAGAGCCTGCAACGCCTAGGCAGAGAAGAGCACGGGGGAAGGGGCTTCAGTGCAAAGCAAGGACACAGGAATCAGCCTCCGCCGCTCTGGGGCCCCGCGAGCGCCCCCGATTGAAAGCTCAGACAACCGCCCCGCACAACGGGGGTTGTAACACTTTACCTTAAGGCTGTGGACAAGAAAATGGGTTAACGCTCACAAAGTCACTTCGTAGGCAACCAATGAAGGGGTCTGGGGCATTCGAGGCCGGGAGCCGGAGGTGGGTGTGTGCGTGAAAATCACGCGGCCCCACACCACTCGCTGCAGCACTCGGCCAGAGCGCGCGTCGCCGGACCCGCTTCTGGTAGGTGGCGGGACACTAGCTATCCCCGCGCGCGGGGGATCAGACCCGGAGCCCCATTCTCGAGGACACGCATCCCGAGTGGTCGTCATCTGGGGGAGGGGCCGGGCCCGCACCCAGGAGCGGGGCCTGGAATCGGGGCGGACCTCAGTCTCCCCGACCCCTCGGGCCTCACTTCCTCCTCCTGTCGGGGGGGAGGGGGATGCCGCACCGGCCTTGGGAAGCCGCCGGGGGTTTCTGCGCATCGCATCCCCGCAGCGACTCACCCGGGGAGGCCAGGCTGTGGCCGGCAGGGTCAGAGGGCCGGCGCGAGACGGGGCGGCACGCCTCCGGACGCTTCAGGACTACTAGGGACAGCAGTCACTGCCGCAGGAAACCCCGGCACCCGCCCCGCGCCGGCGGAAATGCAGCTCGAGCGCGGGCTGCGCCCCAGAGGGGCGTCTCCCGGGCTGAACGCGCGCGCGCGGTCTCTTATCGCCCCCTGGTGGATAGGAGGTGAATCTGACCCGCCAAGTAGCCAACCCTTCCTCTCCTCATCACCGCATCCACCCATCCATTTATCCCTAAGAGAAAACACTTAGGGAGCACCAGTTTCTCATCCATCCATCTAGCTACGCATTCATCCATTCATCCATCTATATGTTCATCTAGACTCCCATCCATACAGAAAAAATATACTGAGCAGCTACTTCATATTAGGGACTGGGCTAAGCATTGGAAATACATTGCAGAAGACAGACTGTTCTGATATATTTTGTTGTTATATTCTTGCGGGGATAATGAGTCAGCGAACACAGTAATTTAAATAATGACAAGTGCTACAAAGGAAATGGGTAGGGTGGTATAATTGTGGGGACCTACTTAGCCAGGGTAGACAGCAAGGGCCTGCCTGAGGAAATGATGTAACGGTGTTTTTCATAGCATGCTATCTGTCACTGCAACACCCCATCCCATGAACACTACAGATGACGGCTATAACCATAATATCAATTAATACTAAGTTTTGAGCACACACAATATTCCAGGCATTTTGATTCTTTTAATCATCATACCAATCATATAAGGTGTAAACCCTATTATTATTAATTTTGCTGATGAGGAAACAAAAGCTCAGAAAATTTTATTAATGTATCCAAGATCACGCAGTTAATGTGTTAAGAAGTGTGCACGATCTGAGAATGAACTCTACTTGTGAGCTACCCAGTTAGCCTGTTATCTCGCAGATGCTGGCAGAGGACAGAAAATTCCTGAGGCAGAGTCTAAGGACCTTATTACTGTGGCAAAGCAGAGAGAGCTTTAAGTTGATTGGTGTTGGGTCCCACGCCTCAGGGGTCCGTGGAGTGGTGCGGGGCCCACGATGACTGCCTGCACAATGTGTTACACTGTTACACTGAGCTGGGGGGGATTTACCACTTGCAGCAAACAGAAGTAAGCCTGCTTTTAGTGTCGGAGGAGACTTTATCTCCTCCTTCAAGGTTGCTCACTGCAAATCGCAGCTCTAAGAAAGGGCCACGGGGAAAGAGGAGTCAAGGCCTTGCATCGTTAGGATGCAAGAACATGCTTGGAGGGGCAGCTGGGTGCCTGGGTAGCTCAGTCGGTTAAGCATCCAACTTGGGCTCAGGTCATGATCTCATGGTTCATGAGTTCGAGCCCCGTGTCAGGCTCTGAGCTGTCAGCAGGAGCCTGCTTCGGATTCTCTGTCTCCCTCTGTCTGCCCCTTCCCTGCTTGCTCTCTCTCTCTCAAAAATAAATAAATATTTTTAAAAAATACGTGTTGAGATGGTTTAATAAATTTTAGGATCATCATCGTGATGATCACCATCACTTGATAAAAATTAATATCCGTTTATAACTTTAAACATTTCTTAAAATTCTAGAAATAGACTATATATAATACGCCATTTGCCAATATCATACATAATGGTGAAATCACAGAAGCATTCTTTTGTTTTTATCTTGGAAGTCCCAGAGAAATAGCCCAGAGGTTGGTGGGGAGGAGAGAACTCCGATGCTCTTGGGCAGGAAAATCCAAGATTTTAAGAGTGAAGAATTGATGTGGTCAGCTACCATGGTGAAAGATAATGAGGCAAAGTCAGATATTATCCTGGAATGCCCAAGTATTCAAGCAAGAAAGTTAACAAGCCAGGAATGTGTAAGTAATGACCCACAAATATCTCAGTGATTCAGTTAGCAAGGAAGGCCCAAAGTTGTTGTTCAGGGAGGCGCAAGTTAATTTCTATGAACATCTGGCTTTATTAGTCAAGAAGGTTGTTTTCAAGGATTGTCCACCGTGGATAGAAGGAAAGTCTAAAGTCATTGCTGAGTTTATCAGGCTTTAGCTTGGACTCCAGTTCTCCAGGGCCCAGCCTTGCCAATTTCTGGAGGGAAAGGGCCACGTCTTCTCATGCTTGTCCCCATGGCAGAGGCCCGAGCCAATCATAACTTCACTGAGCGCACACTGAGTCCCTCTCAAGAATCAGCGGTCCTCAGCCCAGGACAAAAAATGAACCAGAAACAAAACCAGTAAGAGAGAGGCTGTGAGGGAGCCAGCTAGCCGACTTAGACAGGAGAGGCTGAGAAGTAGGCGGAGGCTGACCATGGTGAGAAGCATCCAGTGAGGGCCTGGGGCTGCTGGAGATCCCCAAACAGGCCAAGACTCAGGCCATGAGCAGCCTAGGGAGAGGCTGTCCTGTTGAGAGGCCCTGAGGGGCTAGACTGGCCAAGGCTTCCATCAGCCCTCAGTCCCACCCCGCAGGACCCAGAGTCTACTTCTCCCGAAAGACACAGTAACAGAGGAGCAGTAAGAAGCAAAGGAGGGCAATGGCCAGGTACAGCAAGGTTTCCAGCATGGCGGTCATTCTTAATAAGGGGACAGGGCCTGGAGCCCCTGCAGCAGGTCTCACAGGGCTGGTGCTTGGCTCCCAACCTGGACCCTAGACACCACCTCCTCGGAACAATCTGTCCAACAAGCTGCAGCTCCATCTCCCTGAGGGAAGGGGCTCTAGACCACAGGGATCAGCCACTGTGAGGTCACAGGATGGTGGAATGTTGGCCTCCCAGCCACAGCCCAAATCTTTATTAATGTGACCAGTGTGTTGAAAGCAGAACTCCTGGTATGTAATCATACAATTTTTTTTTTTTTTTTGCCTTAGACTTCCTAAACGGAAGTATCTTTTCCCTGTCCCTAGAAAACTATCAGGCAGGCCTCATAGCTTTTCTGATCAATCTTAGGTAGTAAGTCTTACAATCACAAAAATAGAGAACATAGTTTTTATTCAATTATCTTAAATGCCCAGTCTAACATACTAGCCACATTTTCAATGATTACTTATAGGTAAGACTTCTCTCACCAGCTGGAGCCGAGCATAGGGTTGGGCTGGTATTTGTTGGGAGGAGACAGGAAATTTCTCCCTTATCCAGACGTGTTTCTCTTCACAAGGAGGACTCCGCCCACTTCCCTACTCCCTATATCTCCAGGATCAGAACAGATGGAATAAAGATTAAGGTGGGGGGAGACTTCTCTCCAGGTTGGACACATATTTAGTGTAAGTCTTTCTCTCTTGGCCTCTATTTCAGGGGTTCTTTGGAGAACCCACTTCTGTACCC
This sequence comes from Crocuta crocuta, assembly GCF_008692635.1. NCBI lineage: Eukaryota > Metazoa > Chordata > Mammalia > Carnivora > Hyaenidae > Crocuta > Crocuta crocuta. The sequence goes on from NW_027532409.1 coordinate 4,423,163, forward strand.
TTTGTTCTCCTAGGGATATGAACAAGTTCTCTCCTTGGGGTCCCCTCACCTTAGTAGGGTCCCTTCTTGGGCAGGACCTCTTGGGTAGCAGATGGACATTCCTACTGATTCTGGAGACTGGGAAAGTTCTCGGGCCCTGAGCCCTCAACCACCAGCCGGTGCCAGGTCCTTGACTTCATAGCAAGCAAGAATTCAAGCTGAGGACTGATGGGTGTGGGAGGCGGGGAGGAGGGAGATGGGCATGGAGGAGGGCACTTGTGGGGATGAGCACTGGGTGTTATATGAAAACCAACTTGACAATAAACTATTTGTGAAAAAAAAAACCTGAAGAAAAAAGAATTCAAGGCGGAACCAGAGTGAAATATAAATGAGAAGCTTTATTGCAAAGCAAAAGTACACACTCGAAATCGGGGCTGTGGGGGCGCCTGGGTGGCTCAGTCGGTTGAGCGTCCGACTTTCGCTTGGGTCATGATCTCGCGGTTCGTGGGTTCGTGCCCCGCGTCGGGCTCTGTGCTGACTGCCAGCTCGGAGCCTGGAGCCTATTTCAGAGTCTGTCACTCCCTCTCTCTCTGACCCTCCCCTGCTCACGCTGTCTCTCTCTCTCTCCTAGAAATAAATAAAACATTAAAAAAAAAAAAGAAATCGGGGGTGTGAAGGCATACTCAGTGAATTTGAGTAGCGCTGTGTAGATGTGAGATTCTGATTCTTAACAGGCAGTTATAATCAACAGGCGGAATATTCCTGTAGGGTTCTGGAAATAGCCCGAAGACCTCTGTATATCATTACGCATGCGCCATCCTAGTCACTGTGCGCGGGCAGTCTGTCTTGGGAACCTTCCTATGCGGTCAAGGTCTACGAGGAGTCCTCTAGCGCCCCCAGTGGACGGGTCGTTCTCTGTCAATTGCAGGCGAATTGGGGATTTATGCGCATGCGTGCTGCAGTTGCGCAGCTTTGTGGTATCTCTGCTGCTAATCCTGGCCACGGGCATCCGTTACTAAACAGGTGTCCGGTCAGTTCCCTGCTTCCAAACGTTTCTGCTGGAACTCCTGGTACTCAGGTACTCCTCTTATTCTCCCTCTTGGGGGCAGAGGATAGGACTATCTTAAGAAATAGAATTCATAATTCTCCCACTTTTTAGCGTCTATGTATACTGTTAATACCCTCAACTTGGAAGAGAGAATTCGGAGTCACAAGCAACCAAGTTCTGCATCTGGTCCAATACTTTCTTTGGAAGGCAGCTGCCATTTTATCAAGATGGAACCTTCAAAAATTGCCACTATTGGGCCACAATTTGCTTACCATCACAGCAGTTTGTTGTTGGTCAGCAGTTCATTCCTATGTCGTGGTGCCACCTTGGTGTCTTGCTGAAATGGCTACTTTAACACCATGTTACACTAATGAGCCACACCTCTTAGAATCCCAGCCTCTTCCAGGCAGCAGGGATGCACAAATAAACTGCCCCAGGTCCCCTCCCTGGCATCATGGGAGCAAGGGGTGTAGGAGAGTCATCTAGGATTGAATCATTGCTCTGCTCAGGTACAATCTTCTTAGGGCACCCCTGCCTTAATCTCCACCTCAGGACAGTAAGGCCCCCAACGGGAGCCATGCAGGAGCCCCTGCCCCGCCTAGAATGTCCCAGACTCATGGGGGGTGCTGAGGACTGTAGAAGGGAAATGCTCTTCTACAAGCCTGCTGCTTGCTACTTCTCTCCTTTGGCTCTAAAGAGCTGATCCAGGGGTGCCTAGGTGGCTCAGTTAGTTAAGCGTCCGACTTCGGCTCAGGTCATGATCTCATGGTTTGTGGGTTCGAGCCCCGCATCGGGCTCTGTGCTGACAGCTAGCTTGGAGCCTGTCTTTGGGTTCTGTGTCTCTCTATCTGACCCTCCCCTGCTCACTCTGTCTCTCTGTCTCTCTCTCTCAGAAATAAATAAAAACATTAAAAAAAAAAGAAATACTAAAGTATAGCAACCACCATGCTTTGGCCATTTGCTCTGTGCTTTGCTCTTTTAAAAAATTTTTTTTTAACATTTTTACTTATTGTTGAGAGACAGAGCATGAGCATGGGAGGAGTGGAGACAGGGGAACCACAGAATGTGAAGCAGGCTCCAGGCTCTGGGCCGTCAGTACAGAGCCCAATGCAGGGCTCGAGCTCACAAACCATGAGACCATGACCTGAGCTGAAGTCAGACACTTAACCACCCAGGTGCCCCAGTGTGCTTTTTTTAGGAATCATTTCACATAATTCTCGAAGCAGCACTCTGAAGGCAAAGCTATGATTTTGTCCATTTTTCAGAAGAGGAAAACCCAAGCTGGGCAGAGAAGTGAGGTCATTTAGTCAAGGTCACCTGGAGCATAAGAGCAAGAACAAGAGACAGGAGAGGACACCAGGGACTCAGGTGGGCACACCTGACCTCTTGGTCCCGTGTCCTCATAGTCACAGGATTCACAACCGTCCCCATCACAGAGTTTCCTGACCTTGTCACAGTCTTACAATCCCACAGGCTTCTCCCAGGTTCTGTCTGAAGGAGTGTGCTCACCCATGGCTCTCCTTGGTTGCATTGGTCAGGCCTGGATTTCCACATTGTGCTGACCTGGGTAGCCCCAGGAATCTGACTGGGGGAACCCCCTCCTCAAGGACAAGGGTGGGCTGTTTATACTTAAGGATGTGGGCTGAATTAGTGACAGCGTTGCGTCAGGTTCGAGAGGTACACATGGCTCAGGATGCTGGCGTGTTGGTGCTTGTGAGATTTGGGAGCATTGAGCCCCCTCTCAATCTTGTCTGCAGTGTCCTTTTCGGAGAGAGCATGGGGCTTCTATCCATCTTCTTTGCCACTCTGCAAATCTGATCAAGACTCTACTGCTTCAAGGACCCATTTTTAGGATAAAGTTTAGCAAAGCACTTGTCCACCATCTCCCTGTTACTCTCACGTTCCACTTTCAGGTCATCAGAACAATATCTTATTCCGACAGCGTCCAAATATATGGTAAGAATTCATTCATTTGTTCAATTGTGCCAGTCACTAAACGAGGCACTGTGAATACAGTGGTCAATCAGGGAAGAACCCTCTGTTCCAAGCTCCCTGCAATCAGCATGAGCTCTTGCTAATAACAGCTGCTCACGTGGAAAATTAACTATGTCTATAAGTTAATGACAAATCAGTGGCAAAAACAGAATAAAGAGGAAAGAAAAGTGAAGGAATGTTATTTTCCAAATTTCAGGCTGTTCGTGGAAGTTATTCGAAGCGCTACCGAGTCAGAATTTGAGCTCCGCGCCACCAGGGGGCGCGGCAGGGCCGCTTGCGCGGGATCCGCCTCCCGGAGACGCCGCTCTAGGACGCAGCCCGCGCTCCAGCCGCATTTCCGCCGGCGCTGGGCGGATGGGGAGGTTCCTGCTGCTCTGGTCACACGCATGGTCCTCCCGAGCCGTCCGCGCCGCTGGTGTCTGTCTCCCGCAATCCCCAGACATCCGCAGCTTACCGCAATGTTAGCTCTGTCTTCGGCCGCTGTCCCGCGCCATAGGTTGCGGCTGCCCGGGGTGAGTCCACTGCGGGGATCGCTGGGCGCGTGGTCTGCCCCACCCCCACCTTTAGGGGAAACTGAGGCTCGAGGGGTCTGGGAGAGCCGGCGGAGGTCAGTCCGGGTTCCAGGCCCCGCTCATAGGTCTGGGCCCAGCTCCTCCGCCGGATGCGGACCTCTGAGGATTCGTGTCCTCGAGAAAGGGGCCCCGGGTCGGGTCGCTAGCCCTCAGACCTCCCTCCCCCCGCCGCGGGGAAGACTCGTGTCCGGCCAAACTGCGGAAGGGGGTCCGGCGACTGGCGGGCCGAGTGCGGCAGCGAGTGGTACTGGGCCGCGTGTGGCCCCGGGACTGAAGGGCGCCTGGGCCCCTGTGATTTTCACGCACGCACCCACCTCCGGTCTCCGGCCTCAAATCCCCAAAGCCCACGAAGTGACCTTGTAAGCATTGACCCGTTTCTTGTCAGCAGCCTTTAAAGGAAAGTTATAACCCCCAGTTGTGCGGGGCGGTTGTCTGAGCTTTCAATCGGGGGCGCTCGCGGGGCCCCAGAGCGGCGGAGGCTGATTCCTGTGTCCTTGCTTTGCACTAAAGCCCCTTCCCCCGTGCTGTCCTCTGCCTAGGCGTTGCGGGCTCTGGGGCTCTCTTGGAAGCAGATGGGGACTCTCCGTTGGACGGCTTTGGGGACTGTGCGTCAGGCAGCACGCCCGTTTTTCCTGCAGGACCCTGATCGCGATGCCCCCGCTGTGCCCAGGGGCCTGGGTAAGTGTTGCTACTCAGGAGCGCGTCAGCAGGGGGCTCGTCGCCTTCCCGCCACACCACGTGGGGCGCGGGGTGGTCCGGAACTCATGCCGGAGTGAGAAAGCCCTTGTGCAGGAGGAGGCCTGGTGTGGATGGGGGTGGGTTTGGGGGCCAGAGCGGTCTGGGTTCCTGTCCTACCTCAGCCGGTGGCCACCGCATCACCCTGGCTGAGTGACGTCACAGCTTCACTGTGTTGCAAGTGGGGAAAGTGCTAGAGCTCTGGGGGGACAGAAGTCTTGTCTGTGTTCTTTGGTTTGGAGCCCACAGTTGCTGGCACATAGTAGGTACTCAATTTGTAATTGTGGGGAGAATAAACAATGTAGGCGTTTTTGCCGGTAGTCGGTCTTGGTGTGCGCTGTCTGGACGGACGGGAGATGGCATCTCTGTGAACTGGTGATGATGCCCCGGGCCCTGGGCGTGGCTGGGCAGCTGGGGGCTAGTAGGGGCTTCTCTCTTCCTGGCTCCCTTTCTGCACCTGCATTCGAAAGTGATCACGGGCTGCCTGTGCCCTGGTCATTGATAGTGCAGGGAGAGGACTTGCAGAAAGCACTTCCCCGTGTTTGGAGGGCCCACCCCATCCCTTCCGAACCCTGGAGCTTTCCCACACTTCGTCCCCATCGCCTTTTTTTAGGTGCCTCCGTACCTGGCCCAGCGCAGTTTCTGTGAGGTCTTAAAAAGGGAGAATGAGAGTGGGTCCCCTGTCAGCGCATGTCTGGTTGTGGAGCCACAGTTGGGGTCTGTGACGCTGGTCTCTGATTTCAGCAGCCCCGCGTCATTTTCCGCCTGTGCATGTGAGCTGATTCCAGGCTGCCTTTTTCCTGGACATTTGTGATGCAGGCAGAGGAAAAGTCACGAGGCTGATTTTATGTTCAGAGGTTCTAAAGCGGGACATGAGGTGACTGAGCCCAAGGTAGAGGGAGGGAGGTGGGCTGTCAGTGCATTTACCTCCGGAGACCCGGATTCCCCCAGTGTTTTCCTGTCGGTGAGGATAGTGGATTCCTGGACATGGAAGCAGTGCCCAGTGTTTCTTGTCACCTGCAGGAGTGGCCCCTGACTGCTGCTCTGTGATTGTGAGAGGCGACCTCAGGGAGAAGGAGGATCGGGAGGCCCCAGTAAGTGGCGTCCTGCCTGGATTTCTCGAACTCGCCCCATGGACCGTGGGCTGCAGGTGTTCAGGTGGCGGGTGTGGGAGGGAGTGTGGGTGAAGCCTGCTTCCCGGTGCCCCCAGCTGTCTGTGTCCCCTCCAGGTCCCTCTTCTGTGCCTGGAGCCTCTGATGAAGGCTGCTGTGTCATGGAGAGGAAAGCTGTGGTGTCGGGATGGACAGACGGCCGCATGTTAGGGGCGGACCTAGACTGCTTCCCAGTGCCTAGCTGAGTGCTCTTCCGTGAGCCTGAGCGCTCGTCCGTGGTCCCCCACAGCCAGTCTCTCAACCATGAATCCTCAGGATTTCTGCGCGCTTAGTCTTCCCCTTGCTCCTGGCAGGAAGTGGGAATCGTCTGTACAGGTGAGGGGACGCTTCTGCGATCTGAGGCTGTAAATCTGGCCGCGGCCTGTGTGCTGGGCTCCTCCTGGTGCAGGCCAGTCCCTGGTTGCTGCCCAAGGCCTCCCTTCTCTCCCGCTCGCTGCCCTTCTCGGCTCTTGCATTCGAAAGTGATGGGGGGCTGCCCGTGCCCTGGTCATTGATGGTGCAGGGAGAGGACTTGCTGAAAGCGTTTCCCCATGTTGGAAGGGCCCATCCTGTCTCTTCCAAACTCTGGGGCTGTCGTACGTGTCTTCCTGTCCACTAATTTGGATTGCTTTCTGGTACTTGGCTCTGTGTAGCTCGCTGAGTGCCCTTTTGCTGAGCAGGGCCCTGCCCCAGGGTGCTTCTGTTTGCGGGCTGGGGGTGGAGCCTGGGCTCTCCCCGGGAAGCATTCTCTGCCTTCCCGTTTCACCCCTTCCCACAGCCTCACCCCGTTGCTCAGCCCTGGTCACACCAGGCAGCGGTGATTGCCTGACCTCTATCCCCCCATGCTACGCTCTCCAGGGCAGCGCCTCGGCCGTGGTGTCTGACGCGTAGCACTTGGACAAAACAGGACAAGGTGGAGAGACCGAGATGCCACGTGGTGAGTCCACGAGCACCCCCCCCATTGTGGACCGTCAGCGGGGAGACTGCCTGCTCAAGGCCGAGGCATTCTGCTCTCCTTGGAAGGGTTTCTGGTCCTCGCCGTGGGCGGGGCCTGTGGTCCACGGGGGGTGACATTCCCTCTGCCATTCGGTTAAGGGGCAGGGAAGGGTAGTGCCCCAGCTGGGCAGGACGCTGTAGTTGAGGATGTGTATGCAGGTGGCCCTTACACCCTAGCTGGAGGACATGGGGCCCTCCCACCACCCCCTGCTGCTGCCGGTCAGCGGGGCTCGCTCCCCAGAACCTGGCCTCGACAGCCTTTCCACATTTGGCACTAAATTGGTCGCAGACACGAAGGATAACCCTGGTGTTCTTCTGTCACACGTGATCCCCAGTCTTTCCAAGAGTTAAGTTGTTCTTGTTCCTGAGACCGCGGCGGGGCTGTTCAGGTACGAGGAGCGATAGCCCCCATTTGTGGGTGCTGGAATCTGCGGGCCGCTGTGCCGGGTGCCCGCCGCGCCCCCCATGGCCTGCTGGGAACGCTCATTCACAGCTCATCTCTTGCAGGCAGGTGTGTGTGTGCGGAGGCTCCATGAGAAGTGTCGTCTCAGCAGCCAGGCGAGCGGCCACGGGGCCCCAAGGTAAGGCTTGGAGCGTCTCTGTAAAGTCACACATGTGTGCCCTGGCGTCTGGATGAGGAAGCGAGATGAGGGCAGGTGTCCCCTGACATCCCAGTTGTGTCCCGGCTGGGGGGCAGTCCCTCACAGGCTGAGAGGGGACAGGCCTCTAGAAAGCTGCCCTGGGGAGGGGCTCTCCAGCACCCCTCCCTCCCTGGTCTCGGCACCGGGCTCGAGGGGAAGCGCGTGGATTAGGCGCCGAAGACCCTGGCCCAGTCCCTGAGGCTGTCTAGCTTTGTGACCCGTTCTTGGTCTCCCTTCACGTGGACAGCACAGCTCGGATAGGCTCGTAGAACCCTCCGTTGGTGTCATGACCGTGGGATCCCTATCTTTTCCAACCCAAAAGCATTTCCAGTTTTTTCTGCTGGAAGGGTCTTGGTGTTGAAAGCGTCTGGGGCAGGGAGGTGTCGTGGGGCCTCTATGCCTGACAGGGCCCGTGTCCCCCCTTCAGCCCCTTCTCCAGGCGCCCAGCGCAGCCTCCCGTCCTTCCTGGCCCTCTTTCTGCCTGTCTCTGCTCCTGTGTCCGAAAGTGACCGCAGGCTGCCCGCACCCTGGTCATTGGTGGGAGAGGACTCACTGAGAGGAGTTCTGCGTTCTGAGGGTCCAGCCCTCCCGTCCGAACCCTGTCCCACACTAGCTTCCCCCGCCCTTCTGCCCAGAGCTCGGGCCTTTGCTGGCCCCCACGCGAGGTGGTACTGGGCCAGGCCCCGACCCACCGGGGCTCCTGTCTTTCCATGTTACGGATCTTCTTGTCAAACCAGCCTGTACCTTCGTACTTGGACCTCATGCGGGAATATTCCTATAGCGCCCGCGGGCACATGTAAGAATTGCGAGTCATGGCTTCTCCCGCATGAATTTCCAGGAGCGGAGGCCCATCCATAAGAGTGCTCGAGTCGCGGCCGTGTGTGGCCTCGGCACTTGTGTGCCTGTCGTCCTTGCGCCCTCACTCTCTCTTGAGCACGGCGTGCACTGCTTCCCCGGGAGCTGTCCTTGCTCCCCCGGGAGCTGTCCGGAACGTTAAACAAACAGTGAGAGAAAAGTGAAGGTGGGGGCCGCTGTAGGGGCGAGGAGGCGTTGTGTCAGTTCTGAGTCCATAAAAATCCGGCTCATTGTCACCGACTGCCAGAGCCGAGGGGGTTTCCTGTCAGTCTCCGACGGGAGGAGAGTGTGTTGACTGATCGCCCTGGCTGTAGGTCTCCCTTCACTGACTTGAGCTGTGCTTTGTGGGTTTTTTTGGAAAGGGTGACCCCGGGGGTTGACTGAGGAAGTTCTCAGCCCCGTGGATCTCTGGAAACTATCCGTAGACTCCAGGTTTCCTGGCTGCCTCCCTGATGGCGTCAGTGAGGGTGTGTGTTGCAGGCGGGGCGCCCTGCAGTCCTCCAGCAGCTGCTCGTGTGTTCAGGGAGGCGGCGACCCTGGCACGGTGCCTTCACCTCGTACACTCAGATGCAACATGGCGCCTCTAAGAGGCACGCCTTGGCTCCCGGGTAACAGGTGAGGTGAGGTTGGAGGTCAAGGTCTCCATCCCAGACTTGGCCTGGGGGCTCGTCTCTAGTTGCTGAGTCCTCGTCTGTCTGCATTCAGGTCTTGTGTTTGCAGGTGGGGTCCTGTTGGGCCGGAGGTTTTTGTTCCCGTCATGATGTGGAGGTAGTGAGAATAGTCCATGTGAACTACCCTGTGCTCAGGAGTCCTCTTATAACCCTGAGGTTCCCCTTGTCTTTCAGACTTCTCTGCCCCTTTGGCATTAGGGGCTTGTCCTGTCCCACAGCCTAGTTCCCGGTCTCAGGCTCCTCAGCCAGGCTGGAGGAGTCCAGGGACAATGGCCACCATTCTGAAGACAGTTTATCACCCCTCCCCCCCACTCCAGACCTGGGCATTCAGACCCCTGGGCGGAGAGTCCTGCAGGTGACGTTGGGATTTGCTTGTGTAATGCTCTCAAGCATTCGTGAAGCTGTCTCATCCATCCCTCAAACGGGCCTGGCAGGGTTGACCTTCAGAGGGCTGGCACCTAACCAGACCAACTCTTGTTGGAAGTTTATCTGGCATTTGCCTTACTGGCTGGGCCGTATTAAGCGGGTCTATGCAGAAGAGGATGGCAGCTGCTTGGGCCTTGGGACAGGCTGGGCAGAGTCGTGCCGGTGTGTGGGAGGGCTGCTGACGACGAAGGTCCAGCCCTGTGATCAGGCTGCAGGGGCCCTCGGGGTCAAGGCCCCAACACCGAGTGCCGGGCTGTCTTCCTGACCCTCTCTGGGCTCAGTTGCCCTGACGTCAATTAGAAAGTGATCCGTTATAAAAGCTGAATTCCTAAGAAGTTTTTTTTTTATTACCCTTTCTGTTTTGGTAACGGTCTAGTTGGGCATGCATACACTGGGAGCTGAGGCCTGGTTGACGTGGACCTTCTCAGTGGTGTTGCTCGGGGAGGTAGCGGTGCTGGAGATGAAATGCTTATATGCTGCTTCTCCCTCAGGTCAGCCTTAGGCCCGGAGGCTGTTGAAGGAAGTCCCAAGGCTGTGAGTTGTTGACCGTCGGGATGACTTGGGATCTGGGTTTGCTGACATTTTCCCCCCAAGGTGAGTTAGTGCCAAGTGCTGGAGACCCACAGGTGGGTGGTAGCTGGTTTGCATCGTGTGGGTGGGAACTCCAGCTCGTCATTGGGTCTCACTCGTTCTTTCTTGTAGGTTCTCCTGGTGGCGTTAGCGGTCTCCACAGAGGGGCAGAGTGTGGAGGGCTCCCCGCTGAAGCATCCCCAGAGGACCCCCTGCTATACCCTCCGAGTGCCGTGATCAGCTCTTCCCTCCGCACAGGACCTCAGAGGGAAGGCGCTGGGGCCACGACCAGGTCCGCTCCGCCTGGCCTGTCTTGCCAGCCGTGCCCTGCGAAGCCGTAGACCGGGAACGTCAGCCCCGTGTCCCTCCGCTGTGCCGGGAATGACTGTAATGACCCATATTTTTCTCCTGAACTGCAGCTGCTCCTGTCTTTCCCTCTCTGCCTGCCGGTTCAGTAAACTCACAGACTCGCCATGTCTGCCTTTTGAGTCAGTTAATAAGCCGTGTGATGCCGAGGCTGGGCGTGTAGTGGATTGCAGTCCGGTCGTGTTTTCACCCCGTGAGCCTCTTCCTGTCAGGCTCCTGAGGCCTGGTACCCAGGCTGCCGCCTGAGGCGTCCAGTGAGGACTGGGAGGTGACCGGGTGCCGGTAGAGTTGGCTCAGATTCAGGGCCCATGAAAAAGTCAAGGGTGTTGAAGAACAGTCAGGCCAGGGCTTTGGGAGGGTGGCGGGTGTCGGGGGGCTGGCGTGAGGCCGGCAGTGATGTCATTGGGGCGGGCGGGGTGGCCTGAGTGAGTTCAGGGCCTGCCTGCCCGTGAGGCCAGCCGTCCTAGCTTGGCTGGGGTTCAGGGGCTTCCCAGGACGTGGGACTTTCATTGTTAAATCCAGGCTGGTCCCGGACAAATTGGGACGAGCTGGTCAGCTACCTGGGGTGTAGAATGCATGCTGCCAGCGTAAGAGGACAGGTTACGGAGTGAAGGTGGGAGCGGGCTGAGCATGGAGCAGGGAGGNGCACAGAACCCGACGCGGGGCTCAAACCTACAAACCGTGAGATGATGACCTGAGCTGAAGTTGGACGCTTAACAACTGAGCCACCCAGGCGCCCCGCAAGCGTGAACTTTTTAATTCCCATTTTATAGATGGAAGGGTTTCCGTGAGGAAATCGGCCCCAAAGGCTCTGATGAAAGCCTGAATTGTCCCATTTCTGCGTTTGAAATTGGCCTTGGCCTTGATGAGATTGATATGTTGACGGGCTCCTGTGGGGGGCAGGCATTCTTCATGGCTCAGGCGTTCACGCTGCCGGCCAGCTTCCGCAGCGGCGTCCGGGAGTCAGAAGTCGTCTGTGTCTTCTCCGTGGACTGTCCTCTGACTTCTTCCGCCATCTGTAGCCAGATGGTCGTTGCTGCCTGTAAAGACGGCAAGAGAAGGGTGTGGGTCCGGTTGGGAAGACGGCGACTGGTTGGTGACGTTGGCTGCTGTGGAGACACAGGCGCAGAACACGGGCCGTCACCTAACAAACATGCCTGCAGACGCCGGGTGCCAGGTCATGCCTGCCTTGTGCGCTTGGGGCGTGTGAAGTGGGAGCCTGGACAGAGCTGAGAAGAGCATAACCACCGAGGTGACCCAGGATCCAGGCTCAAGGTCAGGGAGGCACGATTCTTGCTGGGAGATGTGTGCCTAGAAGAAGGCCTGGTGGAGCAGGTGATGAGGGAGATTTCCAGAGCACGGTCAAGAGCTGGGAGTATGAGAGCTGCTTGGAGTGAAGATTCATCCATTTAAAAAAAAAAATTTATGAGCCAGACCCCATGCTAGAAGTGGGGTTACAGTGGGGAATATGTTTGGGCTCAAGCTATCCCTGAAAGGTCTTTGAATAGTGTGTTGTGTATATGCTGAGTGGCTGTGGAACGTGCACTTGCACTTGTGTTGGGTGCTGTGTAGGTGTTGGGATCGTGCCCCGAGCACAGTGCACAGGAGGCCTCATGGAGCTTACAGAGCTGCGGTCCATTGGTGTGAGCCACTAGCCACGTTTGGTTTTTCAAATCGATTTAAACGAAAATGTAAAGTTTACATCTTCACTTGCACCAGCCGTATTTCAGGTGTTTGGTATCCTCAAGTGTCTGCAGTGTCAGGCCACACAGACAAACAGACTCTTCCTGTCCCTGCAAGAAGTGTGATTTTTAGAAGAAAACTGACAGGCCCAAAATGGCATCACTTAGGCCAGGTCCCCAAACCCAAGCTTAGTACCTGATCTAACTGCAGTTTCAGTTCACTGCAGAAGTCCAGTCTTAACTGGTCAGCGATTTTCTGATGGGTGCCTGTAAGTCTACCGCCTGGGCCCTCCGCTTCCCCACAGGAAGATGAAATGATCTGCATGATTAGACTCCCCTCCTGTTCCCCCTAAGGGAAAGCAACCTTGGCCCGGAACAGTTCTTTTCTTTTGCAGACAACAACTGCCCCACCTCTCTTCTCTGCATGCTGGATAGGATGCTGCCCTGTTAATTGTCTAATAAAGTGGACTAGATGTTCAAATTTACCTGGTTGAATTTTGTTTAACATCAGACAGCACTGGTCTGGAAGGTGAGTCCAGGGCTAATTACATGAGTGAAGAGTGTTGCCGGACACCTTTACAGAGAGGCTGTTACTTGAGTCCACGGTGGTGCGGCCTCCTTGCTGTAGGGTAGTTCTGAGTGTGGGTAGACAGAGTGGGGGCAGCCGCCTGCAGGAGTGGGTCACTGGCTTTGGAGTCCCACAGACCAGGGTCTAACCCCCACCCCCCGGTGGCATAAGGCGTTTCCACTACCTGACCTTGGTTTCCCTTTGTAAGATGAGACCCACACCTTTACCAAGAGGTAAAGAGGTAGGGATTAAATAGACTGATGCATGGGAAAGCCTGTGTAGTATGTCCTTTCAGGAAATCTGTAGTAACTGATACCTATTACTGTTATTTATTGATGGTTTCTCTGCACCATACCAAATTTGATCATATTTCTTTATGGCCTTGGGGGCTTTCATGGTGTAGCCCCTAATGCTGAAAAAAATTTTTTTTAAATATAGTTTATTGTCAAATTGGCTAACATATAGTGTGTACAGTGTGCTCTTGGTTTTGGGGGCAGATTCCCATGGTTTGTCGCTTGCATACAACACTCTGTGCTCTTCCCAGCAGGTGCTTCCTCACTGCCCGTCGCCCGTTTCTTCCTCTCCCCCACCCTCCCCGTCATCCACCCTCAGTTTGTTCTCTGTATTTAAGAGTCTCTTATGGTTTGCTTCCCTCCCTCTCTGTTTGTACCTATTTTTTCCCTTTCCTTTCCCCCATGGTCCTTTGTTAAGTTTCTCAAGTTCCACATGAATGAAAATATGTGATACCTGTCTTTCTCTGACTGACTTATTTCACTTCCAATGCTGAAATTTGTGGGAAATCAAAAATAGTTCCTTTCCTTTTACAACATAAGATTTGCATCATATAATAATTAATGGATACTTAAAAACATTTATCTCTACATTAGAGTATATATGCTTTTCTCAAGCATATAAGGAGCCTTTATAAATACTGTTCATGTTCTGGGGTATAAAGCAAGTGGCCAATACCAAAGAATCGAGTCCCACAGGCTACATTTGCACTGCAGTAGAAAGACAATAACAACAAAAATGGGTGTGAAAAAATCCCTATGGGGGCGCCTGGGTGGCTTAGTCGGTTAAGCGTCCGACTTTCGCTATCCCTATGTTTGGGAAATTTAAAAACATGTTTAAAATACCTCATCCAAGATAATACCATAAGGGGCATTAGAAATAGTAACAACCGAATAGTGATAAAAATTTACATACAAAAGTTTGTGAAATGTAGCTCAAGTAGTTCCTAAGGGGAAATTTACGCCTCACATGCTTGAAATAGAAGTCTGAAATTTAATATGTAATAAAAAAAATAGAAGTAATGTGAATAAAAATTACAGCACAAAGTAAAGCCACATGTAGGGACTAATACAGTTTACTTTTTGTCTATAAAAATTTCTGGTTTGATGAACACACTTCTAGAAAACATCAAACATGGGGCGCCTGGGTGGCTCAGTCATTTGAGCATCTGACTTCAGCTTGGGTCATGATCTCACGGTTTGTGGGTTCGAGCCCTGCGTCGGGCTCTGTGCTGACTGCCAGCTCAGAGCCTGGAGCTTGTTTCAGATTCTGTGTCTCCCTTTCTCACCCTCCCCTGCTCATGTTGTCTCTCTCTCTCTCTCAGAAATAAATAAAACATTAAAAAAATTTTTTTTTTTTTTTAAAAAAACATCAAACAACATAGCCACGAGGAGAAGTGGAAAACTTGAATAGTCTGATCAAGACCACAGGGAACAGCTCCACAAAGATTTATTCGCCTGTTGCAACATGCACTTTTCTCGGTCACTATCAAAGCTATGATTTTCTGAAAAGAAATCTTGGGATCTGTCCTTGAATGAACATGTAATGGCTCAAACACACACCTCCTTGTTGGAGACAGTTGACACAGTCCATTTGTACAGGTCTGTGAGGCTTTGGACTCAGACTACACAGCTTTGTCTGAATTCGGTTTAAGACAGGTCCACACACAAGAAACCTCATTTGTCAGGCTTTTAAAGTGTTCCCAGCAGTGTTGAAGACCACAGCCATTTGCCTCTGCTGGTGTAAGACTCGACAGTTGAAATGAATAGAGGCCGTCAGAGTGGAAGAGAGTGAAAGCCTCTTTTGAGGAATAGCAACTTCTGAGGACGTAGTGAAGGATTGCCTTGGATTGAGAACATGCACACTGTGAAGACATCAACAGACTAGTCGCTCTAGGCTTGTATCCTAATGTGTACCGTGACTGTCACTGATTGACAGGGATGCTGAGACTTCCAGATCACTGTAGACAGTTCTTGAACCAGTCTTTTTGCTTGGCAGGAGCATGTTTCTTTTAATCTGAAAAGTACAAAAGTATTCAAATGTTTTTATATTAATACGGTCTGTACATAATTAGGAAGATGGAAATTCTTTTGTTGGTTTTGTGTTTTTTTTTTTTTTTAAATCCCAAGTTTGGGACACAACGAGCTCTCACAAGTTTTGAGTCGATTAAAACTTAGAGAATGGTTAAGATCTAATTCTTTCTTGCAGTGCCTGGGTGGCTCAGTTAGTTAAGTGTCCCAGCCTGGCTCAGGTCATGATCTCGAGTTGGAGCCCCGGGTTGGGCTCTGTGCTGACAGCTCAGAGCCCGGAGCGTGCTTCGGATTCTGTGTCTTTCTCCCTTCTGCCCCTCCCCTGCTGTGTCTCTCTGTCTCTCCCATCCAAGGACTAACCAGGCATGACCCTGCTTAGCTTCTGAGGTCAGAGGAGATCGGGCGTGTTCAGCATTGTATGGCTGTAGACTCTCTTTGTCTCTCAACGATAAAAAAATGTTTTTAAAAAATGTAATTATGTCTTTTATCCTTTCTAAGGTGAAAGGGCAAATCTTTGTGTAACCCGATGGCCATTCAAGGAAACCCAAAGACAGTTGATGACTAAAAGACATTTTAACTGTTTTATTCTGAATTTGGGAAAGTTTGAAAAAGGCAAGAATTGTCAGAGGACAAAGTATGAACACAATTTTCAAATGTAAAAAGGTTTTTGCAAGCCAGTATTTTGAAAATCACAGCAAAAAGTAAATAGCTATTAGAAACTTAACTTTTTTAAAGAAAAACGAGGGGCTTTTATCAAAATGAATCCAGAGTATGCCAGATACAACATCCAGTGGCCAACAGACACATGAAAAGATGCTCAGGATTACTAATCAGGAAAATGCAAATCAAAACCACAATAAAGTATCATTTCATATTGAAGTGAGTTGAAATGGTTAGTGTAAAAAAATAAGTGTTGTTGATGTGGGGATAAAGGAACCTTTGTGCACTGTTCAGGGCAATGGAAATTGAGGTAACTGCTGTGGAAAACAGTATGGAAGTTTAAAAAAAAATAGAACTTCCACATGATTCAGGAATTCCATTACTGGCTATTTACCCAAATAAAATGAAGACACTAATTTGAAACAATGTACACACCCCCATGTTTACTTTGGCATTACTTACAATAGCCAGGATGTGAGAGCAACTCAAGTGTCCCTTGACAGAGGGACAAGTAAGGAAGATGTAGTATGGACACACAGTGGAGTAACATTCAGCCACAAAAAAGAACAGAATCTTGCCTTTTGCAACAACATGGATAGGGCCAGAGAGTATAATGCTAAGTGAAACAAGTCAGAAAGACAAATACTGTATGAGTTCATTCGTGGAATTTAAGAAACAACCAAAATGAACAAAGGAAAAACACACAAAAGCAGACTTAACTATAGAGAACAAAGCGGTGGTTACCAGAGGGCCAGCCGGGCGGGGGGGTGGGGGTGGGAAATAACGTGTAATCGCAGAAGGGGATGAAGAGAGCACTGGCCACGGTGAGCACCGGGGAAGGTATAGAAGTGTGGAAGCACTGTCTCGTACACCTGAAACTCACATAATACTAGGCCAGTTTTACAGTGGTGAAAAAATATGTGGGTGCAGAATAGTCATTTAACCAAAACCCGTAATTCCAATTTTATTTTTGTGTATGTGCCAACCATGCAACTGTGCAGTAAAAGATTTATACACCTTTCTCCTTCTGGAAAAATTCATTGAG
>NW_027532409.1:4439487-4442003 GCF_008692635.1 Crocuta crocuta
GACGCGGGGCTTGAACCCACGAACCGTGAGATCATGACCTAAGCGAAAGTCGGACGCTTAACCGACTAAGCCACCCAGGCGCCCCTGTCAAAAATTTTTAATACAGGCTTTTGTTTTTTGGAACACTGTAGGCATTATAACCCGAGTCCAAAAATTCTTACTAAAATGTGTACATTTACAGTATAACCTTTAAAAACATTTTTTTGTGTTTTATTTATTTTTGAGAGTGAGAGAGACAGAGCATGAGCTGGGGAGGGGCAGACAGAGAGAGGGAGACACACAGATTCCAAAGCAGATTCCAGGCTCTGAGCTGTCAGCACAGAGCCCGATGCAGGGTTCGAACTCACAAACCGTGAGATCAGGACCTGAGTGGAAGTTGGACACTCAAACAACAGCCACCCAGGTGCCCCTACAGTATAACCTTTTATATTATTTTTATTATTTAGAGACTTTAAGAAGTGAATTTTATTTTAAAAAATATAGTTAACCTAACGGACATACTATATGAAACAATGTACATATCCTAGTACATTTACCATCCTAATAAACCATAATAATTCCCTTAAGCAAACTACATATATTATCTTGTATACATAACTTTCATTTCCCTATAATTATGCCTAAAAAATCTTAGCCATTTTTGTTAATTACCATCATTAGCAAAGTAAACACCTTTTGCTTTCTCTAGACTCTAGAACACTAGAAGACAGGAAGACTCTCGAGCTGTTTTTCTCCATCAGCTTACATTTAACATTTTTATGTTTATACACATCACCCATCTGGTTAACTTACAGCTATTTTAAATGTGTCAGAATAAGGATAAAATTAAACCTAGGTTCAGTGACCAAAGTTTAAGACTTTAACTTGGAAATTGTCTAGTATCCAAAAAGGTTTATCCATGAACTGAAATTAACCTTTGAGGTTTTATAAAAGTCAAGGCAGGATCTAAAAATTAACTGTTTCAGCTGAAACCTGGTCTTTATCTTTGGTACTGCTATAAAGACTGTAAGATTGAAGCCCCTGTGGGGCTTCAGCTTGAGCTGTGACACAAGAGCGTCTCCTGATCGGAAAGCCTGTCCCCTGTATCCTTTAAGGATGATGATATTGTCACCCACCTTAAATCCTCTTGAGTCACACACCAGGTGAGAAGCAGGAATCAGGCAGATAGAAATGAAAACGTCAGCTTGATTGTTCTTAAGAGCTATATGAGAGAGGCAGCTCAGCACTCACCATTGTGGGGAGGGGGGCTCCCTAATACCTAACACCCTCTGAATGCAAGCTGTCCCCACTGCCACCCAGGGGCAGAACTTTCAACAGACTTCTTTAAAAAAAAATTTTTTTTTTAATGTTTTATTTATTTCTGAGAGAGAGAGCATGAACAGGGGAAGGTCAGAGAGAGAGGGAGACAAAGAATCTGAAATAGGGTCCAGGCTCTGAGCTGTCAGCACAGAGCCCAACGTGGGGCTCGAACCCATGAACTGGAGATCATGACCTGAGCCAAAGTCGGACACTTAACTGCCTGAGCCACCCAGGCACCCTGTCAACAGGCTTCTTTAGGAAAATATGCCACCAAACCGAGGCATCCAGAAATCAGGGTGATCTGCTGAGCTCTTAAAATACAAGTGTGTCCATTTTTGATCACAGATTTCAGCTGAAAGTTAAGCATTCTGACGACAGCCAGTTGGGGGGATCCTGAATGGGCTCTCACGCATGCTCAGACAAGGGAGGCCCCGAGAGGGGCCAAGCTGTTCTCCCAGCTTCAGAAAGGTCCCTCAGGAATGGAGGCGGAGAAGAAAGACGGGTGCCCTGCAGGCATTCGGGAGGCCTGCTGCTGAGTTGCCCCAGCTGGACTGGGGTTGGAAGTCAGAGTCCAGGGACACTTGAAATGGCCTGATCAGAAAAGTCACCCATTGTCTTGGAAGGGGATGGTGTATATTGCAGATTCTTCACGTGACAAAGACCAGACCCCTCACAAAGCTGCCTTTTCCCTGAGACGTGACAGATGTGACAGACTTCTGATGGAGGTGCTAGAGGAAATGATCTTGGACAAGAGATCTGATGCCGGAGCCTGGCTTGGAGAGGCAAGAATTCCTCCCTTCAGGGGGCAGTGGGGGCTAGCTGGATGGAGTTTATCTGTGCAGAACAGAGTAGGCCGGACACCAGTGGGGCTCCCCAGTGTTTGGGAGCAGGGAATACCCCAGGACCTTTTTGTGTCCCTGAGGGAATAAGGACATCCAGCGACAATGGGAGAAGAATTTCCTAACCGTTCAATAAAAGGGGGCATTGAAGTTAATCTTAATAATGTCACCGTAAAGGACTGAGGCATTTTCCCGCCTGAGTTTTGTGGAGTGAGGTGCATGCCTGATATTCCTAGGAGGTGAAGGAACCAGGCTCTGTATCGATGTGCTGTCTTCTTTGGCCAAATCTGTAATGGAGACTGTAACAGTAAGTATTTCCTATCTCCTCCCTCCCCCACCCCCCTCCCCCCGACCCCAGGCAGGCAGCTTTTTTTTTTT
>NW_027532409.1:4442019-4445217 GCF_008692635.1 Crocuta crocuta
TCCGGTTTATGAATAAGGTCAAGTTTTATGAACCTTTGGAGCCTGTGTGCTCTAGCGGTATAAACATGGTTAAGGGCTGTGCTTCCTGGAGAGCTCCCACACTTCTTGTGAAACCTAGAGTTCTGTTAAGCCCGCCGCAAGTTTGGTTCTCTGCCAATTCCACTCTCTTCTCTTTAATGGGACTACATCTTGGGGCTTTTGTCCTTAAGATCCTCTTTGGAGGCTTTGTGAATGAGACCAGCCACTTCCCAGGGAGGTTGGGATTTTCTCTCTTCCCCTGGGGTGAGCCACCATATGGCTTTCTCCAGAGCAAGATGCATCTTTCCTTTATCAGTGGCCCTCAACATGGTGCTCTTTTACCCACCTCAGGGGGACTTTTGGTAATGTCTGGACACATTTTTGGTTGGCACGATTGTGTGTGTTACTACCACCTAGTCCCTGGAGGCCTGGGGGTTGCTAATCATCCTACAGTGTGAAAGGACAGTCCCCCACAACAGAGAATTATCTGACCTAAAGTGTCCATCATGCGGAGGCTGAGAAACGGTTTCAATCAAGCCTTTTCTATGGCATCTCTCACCGTCTCTGCATCTCAGCCATAAACCACGATGTGAATGGTGCTTCCAAGAACTGTACAGTGCACAGCCTGCACAACCATATGGGGCAGCCCTGCAAATCCACAGGGAAAGATGGGCACAGGTATGCTTCAGGGGTAAGCCTGGCACCGTGCTTCACGGAAGGAAGGAGAATGGATGTGAGAGAAGGACACACACACACGCACACGCACACACACGCACACACACAGGCAGAGCAGCAGGACAGAGTCCAGAGTTGTGGTAGAATTCCATTCCCTGGTACTTACCATCTGGAGGCCTGGCTCTTCCCCTGCCCTTCCACTAGTTTGCTTCCATGATCAAGTTTCCTGTTTTTTGTATCAGCCCAGTTAAGCTCGGTGTCTGTCACCTACAACCCACAGCATCCTGGCTAAAAGGCCGAGTCTTTTCTAAGCTTCCAACATGCCCACTTACGATTAGCGTTATTCCATTACGAACCCACCCCTTGCATGAGGCCCAGTGGATATTGCCTTCTTTACGAAGACTTGCCTGCTTGTGATGCCGGCCTAGCTGACGGAGGAGTCGGTAATCAAGGTGACACACTGAACTCTAATCAGCCTTTGTTCACAGCTTTCAGACGATAATCCATTCTCAGAAGCTCAGCCTTATTTGTCAATCTGCATGCCTGTCTGCTGACATTAAAACTAAAGCAGCAGGCACACTTCTGCCGGTGTGAGAAGTAGTGTGTGTGTGTGTGTGTGTGTGTGTGTGCACGCGCGTGCGCGTGCATGTGCACATGTGTGAAGTGGGCCTTTTTGATTGGAGGAGACGTGCTTTTCCTGAAGGTCTAGGAAAATAGCCGAGGTTGTCCAATGGCCTTGGCCAAGAAAACCAGGGGAGCCCGCTACTGCCAGAAGATGCAGAAACAGAGAATGAGGGAACAGAAGAGGAGGATGGACAGCGGTTATAGTTGCTCTCGTATAGCCGATGATTAGGGCAACAGAGGAGATGGAATACTTTACAGGGAAATTGTAACTTTCATAAGTAACTGAGCATTCGAGGCAAATATTTCACTTCAGTTCATTGTCTTTCACCATCCTTGCTGACCATCTCGCACCTTCACTCTTAGGCACCTTGGAGTTTTCTAGTAAGGTCATCAGACATTGCTGGCTCATTGCCTGGACCTTCCGAGATAAAAAACACAACACCTCTGTGATCTCATCATAGGTATGATGTTGGTTGATGGTTCAAGACAGATTTTTTTAAAATTTGAAAGTTTGTCATCCTACTTCTGGTATATTAAAGGAGTTTTAATAATCAGGAGAGTGGATGGCGATGACCACTGTCATCTAGCCTAGGAGGAGCCAAGAATTGCCCTGAGCACGTTCCATACTTCATTTCAGTCATCATGAACTCAAATGACGTGTACAACTAAGTCATCTGACATGTTCAAGGTTGAGCAGGATGCTTTGGGTGGCGTGGAGATGGGCCACTGCTCGTGCCATTTTAAGACCGAGAAATCTGGGGTTTGGAGAGTTTCTGTAAATTGCTGGAGCCAAGTTGGTGGAGCCACAGTTTGCGAACAGCTCAGACTTGACTGCAGTCTGTGCTGTTTATTACCCGGGGGCCAGGGAGGACATGTTAGTACATTTCCTAATTGTAAACCAGACTTGGTGTAAGTCCTCTTTGTTCTACAAATAGATGAATTGTTCTTCTTTTTTTTTAATGTTTATTTTTGAGAGAGAGAGGAGGAGGGGAAAAGCGATGGAGGGAAGGAGGGAGAGAGAGAGAGAGTGTCCCAAGCAGACACCATGCTGTCAGTGCAGAGCCCAACTTGGAGCTTGAACTCACAAACTGTGAGATCATGACCTGAGCTGAAATCAAGTGTCAGGTGCTTAACCGACTGAGCCACCCAGGCACCCCATTAGTGGATTGTTTTTTTAGACCCCAGGTGGGCAAGCTGTGGCCCACTGCTCATATCTGGCCTGCTGCCTTTTTTTGTAAATAAAGTTTTATTGAAACACAGCCACCCTTACTCATTCGCTGCCTGGCTGTTCTCTGCTACTGGGGTGGCAGTGATGAGTAGTTGTGACAGAGACTGTATGTGTGGTAAAGCCTAAAAGATTTACTCTCTGGCCCTTTCCAGGAAAAGTCTGCCAGCCCCTGTTTTCAGCTCTAAGCTTCATGAAGACAGAGGCTGTGCCTTTTTCTCTCTTTGATCCCACCTCCCACGCCACCAAGCCCAGAGACAGAATCCAGTGCGGAAAAATCCTTAGCAAATTGACACTGAGGTCTGTTGAATAAATGTGTAACCCGTATAGTGGCCGGGTGATCTCTGCTCCCACTTCAATAAATATTATGCACCAAGGAAGTGGCAGCACAAGGCATTGAGCCGGCTCCGTCTGACTCTTGCTTCTGTGACCCCAGCACCCAAGGACACATGGGACTAAGTCGTGTTGTGTGGTGAGCAGGATGCTGTGAGCTGTGCGGTGACCAGATGCTGCTCGTGCTTGCCTCCTTTACTGAAGTTTATTCCAGCGGCCAGCAGGTTAGGTAGCCAGGGGCGACTGCCCGGAGTGAGACTAAGGACAGCTGTGAGGAAGCCACAAAGGGGCACAAGAAGGAGGAGGGGGAGGAGACGGGGGCG
>NW_027532409.1:4445304-4463702 GCF_008692635.1 Crocuta crocuta
TTCAAAAATGTCTTCAGGTGTCACAGGCTCCCCGGTGACTAGTGTCCTTGTGGGGGGGCCCTCACGGGAGTAGAGGCACGGCGGCTGCAGCCTCCGGACCCCCTCGGGCAGGGGCGGCCCCAGCTGTGGCGTCGTCCCCTCCTCCGGCCATCGCTGTTTCTCTTCAGCGTTTGGCCTCATTGAGATTCGCCCCCAAGAGCAGGAAGTTCTGGAGAGGAGGCAAACAGGACGCACAAGAAAGATCACTTTCCGAGCTGCATGGGACAGGAGCTTCCCGAAAGGGAGACCTTCGCTGGGGGCAGAGGCACGTTCTCATTGAACCAAAAACCAGGTCAGTGCAAAGGCCATGTCTTTAGGTCTTGGAGGTTTTTAGAAAACACTGTCCCTCTCAGCTGCCTGCCGCTGGGGAATTCATTTGCCTTTCCCGATCTGCTGAGTTCTAGAAGACACGCATGAATGTCACTGGCCTCCTCCAAACGTTTTTTTTTTCTCCCAGGAGAACAGTGTGTATCCGGGTGCTGCCTCAGCTTACTCCCCCACATAACTGATTTATAAGGACGTAGTCCGGAATTACCTTGGAGTAGGAACATGCTATGAACACTGAAGACATGGGTACCTCTGGGGGTGCCTGGGTGGCTCAGTCGGTTAACCGTCCGACTTCGGCTCAGGTCATGATCTCACGGTTCGTGGGTTCGAGCCCCACGTTGGGCTCTGTGCTGACAGCTCAGATCCTGGAGCCTGCTTTGGATTCTGTGTCTCCCTCTCTCTCTGCCCCTCCCCTGTTTGTGCTCTGTGTCTCTCAAAAATAAATATAAAAAAAAAAAAAAAGACATGGGTACCTCTGGAGTTAGAAACTGTCACTGTCCCTATTCTTGCGCCTGCCGTGTTTCTTGCACAGAAAGGCCTGGTCGGTGTTTGTCCATGAGCCTCCCTTGCTGCTGCGGGAGCCCAGGCCCACAGCACCCAGGGGCGACTCTCATACCACCAACGAGGTTCCAGCTCATCACCCCGGAAGTGGTGCGGTCTCTTCTGAGCCCTGTGCACACACTCCTCCTGCTGTAATTGGCTGCTGGGCCTTCTGCACGTTGACGCTCAGTTAAGGTGTTTGAACTGAATTACTAGGAACTGAGCTTTTCAGCACGAAGCCAAGATTCTACACAACCCAAACTTGCCGTCTGCACTCCAAACATTTTTTTTTTTTAACATTCATTTTGAGAGACAGAGACAGAGCTTGAGCGAGAGAGGTGCAGAGAGAGAGAGGGAGACACAGAATCTGAAACAGGCTCCAGGCTCTGAGCTAGCTGTCAGCACAGAGCCCGATGCGGAGCTCGAACTCATGGACCGTGAGGTCATGACCTGAGCCAAAGTCGGACGGTTAACCGACTGAGCCACCCAGGTGCCCCTGCACTCCAAAATTTAAAACAAAAATATTTGTTCCTATAAACATTAGGGCCAGGATGTAAGTGGGAGTCAGAGGCTCCCCCTAATATCTACCGGCCCCGAAGCATCCCTCCCAGGAGGCTTTAGAGGTCCCATGCAGACCCCACTCACCTTGTGGACTTGGAGCTCCAAACTGTTAAGGTAGGTGTCCCTTGGCAGCGGCAGAGGGAAGCCCTCCTTGAGCTTTGCTGGAAGATAAACGGCAGAGAGACACGGGCTGAATGGGGAAGGCTGAGGACGTGTGGGAACCCAGCTCACTGCTGGCCAGCCACAGGGCGGGCTGCTTTGCAGTGCAGGAGGCTGCTGGATTCGGGCCGGTTTCTTGTTGGTGGGGGGGAGGGGGGGTGTAGGTGCAAATGCCTGGTAAAGGCAGCTTCTTCAGGAGGGGACAGATGTGGACAGCCTCCAGCAGCCAGAGTGGCCCGGGCTGGGCTCATAACCAGGGACTCGTCCCCGAGGACCAACGTCTCCTCCACTTTCTCTTTCCCAGGACGGCGTCCCTGCTCTTACCTTGTGGTGGTAAAAGGCAGACGGCGAGGCCAGTTGGAGAAGGCCCTGGCAAAGATGGAGGCCTTCTGGGCCCTCCAGCCGCCGCTGTGCCAAGCACTGCTTCTGCCAAAGTCACCTTGCAAGTCAGTGACCTAACCTGGCCCGGGACCCAGGGGTGCTACCTCTGGGTGTTCTCCAGGCGCTGCTTGGAATGCCCCTCCTCCCTCGGCCTGACTCCCAGGGCTTTGGGACTCAACCTGAGCCTCACCTCCTGCAAGTCTGGACCGACCTCTAAGTCATGTTCAGTGCCTCCTCCTGGCTCCCGCAGCGTGGCATTTATCACCCTGGCTGGCACTGCCCGCTACATGCCTGCTTCCCCAACAAAGCATGAGCTCCGAGAGGGCGGGGTCCTGGATAGCCAGGACCCCAGTCAGCGCAGAAGAGGGGTTCAGCTTAAAAGACTGGCTGACTGATCCATGAACCCTGCGTCTACACGGGACAGTCAGCAGCAGCTAAGCTTACCGTTGAGAGAGGGGTATAGGGTGTGCTGCGCGTAGTAATTGAGGATGGCTTCCATCAGCTCCACCTGGAGTGAGGGGGGCGCAGAGCAAAGGGAACAAACCAGACACGGATGACGATGAGTCCGAGGGAAGAGCGTCTGTCTGGCCCCCCCTCCAGAAATGCCGACATGCCATCCCACTTACGAAACAGGTTGACTGTGACCGTCACCACTACAGATAAACAGCTCCTTAGTCATGATCTCCTAAACTCCACTCTCTGAACTTCATTCTCACCAGGACGTACAAGCCCATTGATGGCAAAACATGACCTGAACTGTCCTGAGGATATTTAGTGGTTCTTATTTCACTTGGTGCAAATATTTTTAAAATTTTGTCGCAGAAGTTTTAATGTGTTTGGTGGTAGAGCGCTGCCCCAGATCCTCCTGGAAGAGTTATCTAACATATGGTACATGCCTCAGATTACCTCTAAAAAATTTCCAATCCCAAAACCCATCAGTCCAAAGAGTCTTGTGTAATGCATTGTGCACCGGGGCCACTGTTATTAAAACAGTGAACATACACCTAGAACTTACTATGTGTGAGACATTTTGTCAAAGTGTCTTACTAAATTCATTGCTCCATTTCATGTTATAGCTCCCATTTGAACTAGATAGAGTAGATATTAGCGTTCCCATTTTACAGTCAAGGAAACTGAGGCCCAGAAAGGTTAAGTTATTTTCCCCATGTCACACAGTAACAAGTGGCACCCGGATCTGTCTTCCTTAAGCTCATGCTCTTACTGTCCATGTCCTATCTCCTCTGTGACCCCTCAGGCAGTGCCCTTCTTGCATGAATAGCTTTTAGACATGGTATCCATTTCCTGCAAGACTGCAGTGCCTCTTCCCTGGGGCCTCGGCACACCTCCCGCAGCCCCCCTCACCAAATCCCTGATCAGAGGAGACACGCAAGAGGTGCTGGAGAAAAAAACTCACCCTGAAGTAATGGATGTTGGAGTGTTTCAGTTCCAATTTCAGCTTACCGTGTGGAGAAGTAGAGGCACGGGTCACCGCAAGCCATGACTGCTACCTCCTCGCGGTTACCCGAATGGAGTATTGAGTGCCCAAGGGCAAGGCCATTTCCCAGGGCTGGGCCCCCAGGGCTGCATTTAAGGCTCTAAGGATGCGCAGTGATTGGGAGAAGCGATGTTAAAAACAAGGTCTGATGAGCATCTTCAAGAACTTAAATTATGAAGATATAAACATTGACTGGAGCAAATGGGATACAAAAAGGAATGCTCTGTTTGTCCAGTTATGTAAAACGGTATAAAAAAACACTGGAAGGAAACGTGAAACTATTACTACTTGGCAGGGTTATGGGGGGTTTGGTTTCTTTTTATACTTTTGCAATTTCTAATTTTTTTCTTGCCACGAGCACGCATTATTTGCATAATTATGCAAATAAGTTTAAGACTACGGTCTGGGAACAGACAATAACAATGAAGTAGAGGCACAGCTGGCAAACAGCTGGCACCGGGCGGAGGGAAGGAAGGCAGAGTGACTCGGGGGACCTCAGTGGCTGTTGCTATAGCAGCCAAGCCTCCATTCCCCCCATTGAACCTCTTGGCTGCTGGCCAAACTCTCTTGTTCAGGGATTCGAACCACCCTGGACAGATCTCTTTGGTTTCCTCTCATGGGGCAGAATGGTTTTGCTAATTCCTTGACAACACCACCGTGCAAGGTTCTCTTACGCCCTCCTCAGTTTGCTGTCTCCACAATCCAAGCCCCTGACTGTCTCTCGGGTACTGCAACCCTCGCCCCCCCAAGCCAGGTTTCTGCATAACCTCAAATTCCAGGACCCCTGAAAGGCCCACATGTTCACCATGGGCTTCTCTTTTCAAAGATCTCTAAAGGAGATATTCATTCTAGTGAGGTCA
Source organism: Crocuta crocuta (assembly GCF_008692635.1). Lineage (NCBI taxonomy): Eukaryota > Metazoa > Chordata > Mammalia > Carnivora > Hyaenidae > Crocuta > Crocuta crocuta. The sequence continues at coordinate 4,449,667 of NW_027532409.1, forward strand.
GTGCCCTTGATCAGCCAACGTGCATCTAAGCCCGAAGCCAGGAATCGGTTCTTCTGACGCACCCGCTGCCCCTGGTCCTCAGAAGGCGGCAGCACCCAGTGTGAGTGGCACGTGGGACACAGATGAAGGCTCCAGATGGAGGACCCCGCCTGGGGGAGCGCCAGCCCTCGCTGTGGGCACAGTCCCTCCTGTCCGAAGCTTGACCACCCCCCCCAACTCCCTGGCCACCTGCTCACTGGTTGAGTAAGGGACTTGCCTAGTGACCAGGTATCTGGACAGTGGAGCAGCACAGAGTGGCTGGGGGCGTCTTTAATCCCCCATCCGAAATCTGTCCTTTCGATGTGTAGTAGACTGATCGTTTTTCTCAATCTTTTATATAAAGTCCCTGCAAAGCCCCATGCCTTCCAGTTAAATTATGGTCCCTGAGTAATCCCTTTGCAGAAAGAAGTTCAGCGTCCCCGCTGATGCCTGAGAGGGGACAGTGAGCACCCACAGCTAGAAGGGACCTGAGTGTAATCGCTGCTGCCTGGCAACTTTCCTGACTCGTGGCTTCCCCGCTTCCGGTGCTATCAGTATGCCTTTCCAGAGGGGTGCCCAGATTAGGGGCAGGCCAGCCCCAGAGGAGATCTGTTTCCACGGGTCAACGCCAGTCCTATCGGTGAGCAGACAGACGCTGTCATCATTGCCGGGTTATCCCCATCCTGCCTCCCGCCCATCCATGGCTTCTTTTATTTTATTTTATTTTACAAATAGTTTATTGTCAAATTGGCTTCCATATAACACTCAGTNCCACAGCTTCTTACCTGCCTGGGGTCACTGAGCCAACGATCCTGCTGGACCTCACACCGATGGTGGCGGAGATGTCGGTTGTCTACAAAAGCAAAGGGGATGACCCAGACTCTCAGCCGATGGAGTCTCATTGGATTCCAGTCCGGGAGAGAAATGTTCAGAAATAGAAGCCGCAGCGGGATGTGGAGCACGTGGGTGAAAAGGAGCTACCCGAGGGTGGTGGGCTGGGCATGCAGGATGTTGGTGGCTCCACGGCTGATTCTAAGAAAGGTGAGCTGTGGTGTTAGAGGTCTTAATGGAAGCATCAAGAAGGGGAAATGAGCCCAAGCTGAAGACATAGAACATTCGAATAGGGAGACCATTCACCTCAGTATGACTGAGCTTTGAAACAGGCTACTAAGCAAAGTTCAGAGAGCCCCTGAGCCCTAGGGACATTTAAAGATACAGCCAGCGGACCCTGGGGTGTGAGGATGAAGCCTGGTCTGTCGAGGGGGTTGGGGCTGAACCAGGAGACCGTCTCAGATGGTTAGCTATTCTAGATTTACATCTCTTGCTAAATTTGGGGAATTTCCAGCCATTATTTCTTTGAGTCCTTTTTCCAGCCCTTCCCACTTTCTCCCCCTGAGACTCTGAAAACATAAAAGTGAGATCTTTTGTGGGAGTCCCACAGTGCTCTGAGGCTCCTTATATTTGTTCAGCCTGTGGGTTCTGATTGAGTAATTTCTATTGTTCTATCTTTTAATTCCCTTCTTCTTTTCTCTGTTCCACTGACCCAACCCTGCAGGGCTGGTGAGGCATGTTGGTATAGCGTTAGCAAGTTATGGATTGTCTAGTTTTCTGTCTTATGAGGCTGCCCCTTTTGAGGTCCTCTGGCTAGAGAGAAGAGGATGTTGTGTGGCTCTTTTTGGTTTGTGCCTGGTAGTGTTTCCACATTGCCCCAAACTGGAATGTGTAGGGCAAAAAGAAAACTCAAGGAACTCATCATCATGCTGTTCCTTGATCCTGAGGCCCCTGGCCCATCTACCTTTTTCTCTCTGCCTTTCAGAGTTTTCTTGTTTATTTTATATATAATGTGTAAGGGTTTGGTTGTACTCAGCAGGAGGCGTGGGGAAATGCACATCTATCTATCCCATCTTCCCATCTTTTGAAATTGGATTGTCATTTAATTTTTTTAATGTTTATTCATTTTTCAGAGAGAGAGAGAGAGAGAGAGAAAACGAGTGGGGGAGGGGAGGAGAGAGAGGGCGACACAGAACTCAAAGCAGGCTCCAGACTCTGAGCTGTCGGCACAGAGCCTGACACAGGGCTCAAACTCACCAACCGTGAGATCGTGACCTGAGCCAAAGTCAGACGCTTAACTGACTGAGACACCCATTTGTCCCTGGATTGTCATTTTTGTGACCGACTTGTAAGAGTTCTTTATATATTCCGGAAACACATTCCTTCTCATATATATGATTTGCAAATATTTTCTCTCTTTCTGTGAGTTGCCTTTTCACTTTTTTGAATTATGTCCTTTGAAGCACAGAAGTTTTTCATTTTGGTGACGTCCAGTTTATCTGTTTTTTAATTGTGTTGTTCATGCTTTCGATTTGCATCTTAGAAGGCTTTGCCTAATCCAAGGTTAGGCAAGAAGATTAAAATTTTTTTTTCTTCTGAGAGTTTTGTAGTTTTACCTCCCACCTTTGGGTTTGGGATCCACTTGCAGTCAATTTTTTGGGTAGCTCTAAGGAAGGGGTCTGGTTTAATTTTGTGTGTGGCTATCCAGTTGCCCCAGCTCCATTTCTTAAAAGCTTCTCCTTGGGGCACCTGGGTGGCTCAGTCAGTTAAGGGTCTAACTCTTGATTTTGGCTTAGGTCATGATCTCACAGTTCACGAGATCGAGCCCTGCATTGGGTGCAGAGCCTGCTTGGGAGTCTCTCCCCCGCTCTCTCTGCCTGTTCCCCACTAGGGCGCGTTCTCTCTCTCAAAATAAATAAACTTAAAAAAAATCTTATTCTTTCTCTACCAAATTGTCTTGGTTCCCTTGTTGAAAATCATTTGAGGGGTGCCTGGGTGGCTCAGTCGGTTAAGTGTCCGACTTCAGCTCAGGTCATGATCTCACGGTTCGTGGGTTCAAGCCCCGCATCGGGCTCTGTGCTGACTACCAGCTCAGAGCCTGGAGCCTGTTTCAGATTCTGTGTCTCCCTCTCTCTCTCTGACCCACTCCTGCTCACGCTGTCTCTCAGAAATAAAACAATAAAAAAAAATTAAAAAAAAAAAGAAAATCATTTGACTCTATGCATGGTGATATAGTTCTGGATTCTTAATTCTGTTCCATTGACCTGTATGTCTGTCTCTGCACCAGTTCCACACTATCTTGATTACTACAGCCTTCTAGTAAGTTTTTAAATAGGGAAGTATTTGTTCTGTAACTTGTTTTTCTTTTTAAGATTGTTTTGGCCAATCTAGGTCCTTGAACTTGCATATAAATTTTAGGATCAGCTTGTCAGAAAAGCCGGCTGGGATTTTGATAGGGCTTTGTGTTGAACGTGTAAATCAGTGTGGAGAGTACTGCCATCGTAAAGAGTTCTTTACATTTTATACCTTCTTTGAAAAGGTAGTTTAATGATTTTTATTTATAATAATTCTAAAAGGGTTCTGCCTTAAATTAAACACATTTTTATAGCAAATGTACTCGTGAGCAAGCTAAAATCGTCCAACTTAGTTGGAGGGAATGACTTTGAAGGGTTTTTGCAGCTGCAACAGTGTATGACATGATTAAGTGTGCCCTTGGGAAGCCCAGCTGCTCAGATCAGAAGTCTCAGGTCTCCTCATGCCGCTGGCCGGAAGAAGTAGCCTCCAGCATCTCTGAGCAGTGCAGTGTCCCTGTCCTTCAGCGGAGAGAGGGGCTATCACTATGGCAGGTGGAGCCCTTTGCTGCTCTGGCTGGGATCAGACTTACCACCCTGAGTCGGAAGAGTGGCTTCCGCTCAGAGGAGGTGGGCAGGAGAGCGAAGGCCTGGAGGTCTATCACTGGACTGAAGGTCACATTTCCAGGGGTGAACATCAGGAACGGAGCTGATTCAGGAGACGTCTCGAGCTCCAGCTCTGCGTTGGGGTACAACTTGGCCAGCTGGAGAAAGAAGGCAGAGACTCAGTGGACGGCGGGAGACAGAGAGAAGGAGCCCCAGCTGTATCAGGGAAGGGCAGGGGGGCCGATCCCCAAAGTCCAAGCCTCCAAGGGCCTTTGACCAGCAATGGAAATATCACAGGATGGAGGGCATTGTATTTTCCAGAACTCTTTCCAATAGACAGGTGTTGTGGTTGGAAAGTGTACTTGGCTAAAGTGAGACACCCCAATGGGCACGTGATGGTCACATACTGCTGTCTATGCAGGCCAGCTTGTGTTGACTACTGTGTAAGTTTGGGGCCAGAGCTGAGCTGCCTGGTTCAAGAGAGGGGGGGGACTGATGGCTCTTCTCCACTCTACTTCTGCCACTTTTCAGCTCCGCTCTACATAAACATCAAACAAATATTAATTAGTGGCCTGGCCCCAAATTATTAGCCTGCCCAATGTGCCCTCCCGCCTTGTGCTCCAGAAGGATCTTATATGTTGGTGCTGGTTAAGTGCTATCATCTTCCATGTGATCCTCCCAGCGACCCAGTGGGTCAGGTATTATTATTGTCCCCATTTGACAGATGAAGAAACTGAGGCCCAACAAGATGGAGTTCCGAAGACAGAGAACAGCAGACCCAGGATTCACGCACAGGCAATCAGTCAATCGGAATCCAGATCCTGAGTCTTTATGCCACAAGGGGTCAGAGAATGATGGGGATTGTTGATAGCTTTCATCTTTACCCAGTGTTCTAATAGGTAAGCTGTTTGGAGAAAGCGTATGCACAGCTCGCGGCTGTGCAAGTACAATCTCCACACTTGGTCTAGATCGAGGGGTCGTCTCGGGCTCTGTGACGAGTGTCCAGAGGTCTTACCTGAGGAATGATGGCCCAGAATGAGTTGGTGTCCAGGTGGATCGGAGAGTCCAGGGGAATCTGCAGTAGGGGAAGCAGGAGGCTACTTGAGATGTGGGACAGGATGTGGACTTTGAGCTCAGGCAGCTTGGGTCCAAATGCTGCCCTTGCCACTTTCTGGCTGGCTGCTTTCTGGCAAACTTTGCTAGATCCTGCATCTGTAAAATGGGATGATAACGATAGCACCCGCCATGCAGAACGTGCGAGGACCGAATGACCCAGTGTGTGGGCAGAGGGCTAAGTGCTGGAATCTCAGTAAATTCTTCGTAAAAGTTGGTTTTTGGTATTGATTGTTTCTCAGGATGCTCCCCTGTGGGGCCAGTGAGATCTCGTAACCAGCACAATCTGGATACGGCTTTCCCCAAGCCCTTTTCTGACCATCTCTTGTGGTCAGCCCCGATGACTTGCTCATCTTCCAGCTTGGTGAATGCTGCCTGCACCGGCACGCAGCCCACCTTCCTTGATTTCTCCTCCCTTGAGATCCCCTCTTTCCATGGGCTGCTCCTATCGCACCTTATCATAGTGCTTGGCTGTGGGGGTGCGAGGCTCAGACTTCAGGGGGGTCCCTTTCCAGAAGGGCCGTTGGCTGACAGCACCCCGCGGCCTCATTCAGGCCCCACACCATTCATGCTGGGGCCACACTCTCCCAGACAGCCCTCAGCCCCTGACGGAGAACAGCCAGGGTGTATGTAGATCCGGAGAATTTTGGCAGATCACGGGCAGGATTAAGACAATGGGCCAAACCGGGGGCGCCTGGGTGGTTCAGCCGGTGAAGCTTCTGACTTCTGCTCGGGTAGTGATCTCACCGTCTGTGGGTCTGCGACCCTCTAGCTCTCCTACCCGGCGTGCTTGCCTTCCCCTCCTCCATGTGTCACGGCTGCATCTCCCGCTATGGGCTCCCCCTTCCTACTCCTTCCTGTCCCCTTTATCCTTCACGGGGCGCAGCCTCGAATCCATCTCTTCCAAGTCTAGTGGCGCCTTGGCATCTGCTGCCTGGAGGACCAGATCGCACACTGCAGAGTCTGGCTTGTTTTTTAAAGCCCTCCCAACAGTAGCTACTCTGTATTGTGTGTCCCACACCAAGCTCTTCACAGATCCCCGGGGAGGAGGCAGCGTTGGGATGGCCACGCACAGACAGCAACTGAGGCACAGTCTGGATTTGAACCCAGATGGCAGGTTTCGGATTCCACGTTATTTCCCTTGCTCCCGAAACCCGCAAACCTTGGTCTACACGCCTGCCTGACGCTCTCTCCTCCCTCCCCTACTCACGTGCTGGTTTCGGATGGTGAAGTTCATGCGTCCAGCCTGATGGTAAACCCGGCTGGCTGTGTTGAAGACGTATTCAGAGGCAGCAAAGTAGACCATGTGGTCATGCTTCTCAGGCAGCCTGATGGGAGGGGCACCGAAGGGCGCTGGGGAGCGCCAGTTGCGGCCAAAGAACTCTCCCTGGAGACAGAAGGGCACATCGGCCACTAAGGTTTCTACCAGAGAGGGGGCCAGGCAAAGGTGTCCAGGGACTGCCTGCGCAAGTCTCCTGTGTCCTGGGTGGTGGTCCGGGTGGTGGTGGCTCCTCTCCAGAATGTGGCCCTGGGCTCCTGCAAGTTTCCTTCCGGCCCCACACTATTTAGACCCTGACAGCTGTCCCAGATCCCCCTGTTACAGGGTTGGGTGGGGAGGTGTGTGCTGTGTTCTCCCAGGCCCAGGACGTGGCCTCGGGGCGGAAAGCATGGACTCTGGGGATGAACTGTGTCCGCTTGAATCCCGGCCTGCCACTTACTAGCTCTGGGACTTTGGGTGAGTCTCTAGCTTCCTTGTGCCTCAATCTCTTCATCTGTGGAATGGGGATGATGCTAATGGCCTCTAGGTGGCATATTTTAAATAAGTTAATATTCGTACAAATACTCAGCGTCTGGCACATAGTAAGAAGCATATGTGCTCGTTAAGTAAATCCAATTAGAGGAGGCTGGTACTCTATGGCCTGGCTCCCCCCCAGATCCCCCCCAGGGAGTCATGGAAGAGACTGGAATAAAGAGAGGGTATATTAGTTTCCGATTGCCGCTGTGGATGCTGGCCAGGGACGGGGACTTAGAGGCAGATGGACTAGAGAAGGAAGGGAGGAGCTGACTTTGGGAGGTAGAACCGATTTTCTGCTAGTCCTGAGCTCTAAGGTCCTTTCTTCACAACAACTTACCTTGAAGGGTGTGTCTATGACTTGAGAAGTCACTTGGGGAGCTCCTACTAAACTGTAGTCAATGCCGGCAACCTGGTCAATCATTAAGATAACTGTAGAAAAGGAAAGAGACAGTGTTATGAATAGGGTAGTCAAACACAGTTGTGTGAGTTGTGTACTGCACAATTTCCGGGCTCTCCTTTTACATGGACTTGTGCCCTCGGAGAATGGAAACGGGGCTGGGGCTGATCCATGGTACCTTCAGTCACAAAGAGAGTGCTGTATCCATTCATTCACTCGTTCATTCAATGTTTATTGCACATGTGCTATACACCAGGTGGAATGCAAAAGGCTGATGAAACAACCGAGATAGGCAAAATCCCTGTCCTTTGACAGTGCGGGGTGGGGAGGAAGATAGGGAAAGACAATCAAATCTTGAGCAAATAAGTGTAAAAGTGCAACTCTGTTAGGTAGCATAAGTCCATAGGATGATATCAGCCATATGGTAGGGGGTAAGATAGAGAGTTGCCACTTGATTATACAGGGAGTCACAGGAGGTGTTGCTTGGGCTGTGATCTGAAGGAGGGGTGGGTGTTGACTCAGTGAAGGGGGGTGGATGTGGGGCAGGACGCTGCTGGCAGAGGGGACGACATGTGCAAAGATCTTGTAGCAGGTACAGAGCATACTAGAGGCACATAGGGGGTGTTAGAGGAATTAGCCATATTAGAGGCATTCAGGGACTGTGTGGCCGGCCACCTTACCAGGCCACGTGAGGCCTTGTCACTCGAAGTGGGGCTCAGCGTCCTGAGAGTCAGAGGGGTCTTTGATGGGTTCCAAGAAGAGGGGGAGCCCTGACCCGATGTGTGATTGTAACAGGCCCCCTGTGGCAGCCAGAGGGGCCGAGCTGGGCGGATCCCCGGCCGGACACGGGGACTTCGGAGCATCCCTGTTTTGTTAAGGCGGCCAGGACAGAGCCCACACAGGACTCTTCCTGCCCGTCTACTGCTTCCAGCAGGTTTCCGAGTCACTACCCTTAGTCTCTTCACTCCCCCACCTCCAGAAGAGACCCCCAAGACAGGGGGTTGCCCCATATCCAACTCCGTAGGAGGGAGAGGTACTCAGTGGGGCAAGTTCTCTTGGGGCTCCTGGGAGATGATGGCGGTCCCATCTGATGGCACCCAGAGAAGGGAGGGGGCCTCCGAACCTGGCAGCGTGCGGAGATAGGGCTCCAGGTGGGAGGTCGTTGACTTCCGGATCATTTCACAGATCTGTTGAAAGTGCGTGAGAAAGGTGAGTCTCCCTCGACCCCAGTCTCCTTGGCCCTGCCCATCCCCCACCGCCCTCCAGGAAACCTGGGTTATCTCCCCACCCTGCAGGTAGGTGTGTGTGTGGGGGGCGGGGCAGGAGCATGTCAAAAAGGAAAAGAGGCCACTACCTCCCTCAACACCCAACACTTGGTCACTGTCCCATTTGGGCTGGGCCACACACGTCCCTAGACTTTTCTGGAGCCCACACTGAAAGTGGTTGGTGGCCAAGTTGGCACTGCCCTGGGGTCTGCTATTGTCATGGTCCTCAGTTCAGTGTCTTGGCAGCTAAGAGGCAAGAAGTGTAGTACATACACGCATTTGTTAGAGCGCCGAGGTGCAAAGCAGGAGGGCTGCTAGGTGCAGGAGGCAGCCCTTGAACCGGAGAGGCTCCAGCACCTCATTCCTCAGCCACTTTGCCTCCTCTTCCTGCTGTGGCTCCTGGCTGGCTGGGAACAAGGGATCCTAAGGGGCCTGGGGCCCGGCCTGCCGGCAGTACTGAGGACGGCCACCAGAGGGCGCCAAAGCAAAGCCAGAAGGGGAGCCCTGAGCAGTCCTCAGCCGCCCACCAGCCGCTGCTCCTCCCAATGTCAAGAATTCCAGCTTGGACGATCCCAGAAGCCCCCAGTCTTCGGATTTCCCCACTTCAACTATTCCTACAGCACCTCTATGACTTTGCTTTCTCACCTGTTCATTTACTTAATATTTACTTTACAAGTGGCCTTTTAATACTCACGTCCATTTAATAAAAAATACAGAAACTTGATGTCACTTGTCAATGGAAATCCCTTGGCATACACACAATATAATTGGGAAAAAGGAATACGAGGGATTGCTCTGGAAGCCAGGCTGGATACTGCTGCCTTGTTGGGTAATGCCCCCTTTTGTGGTTAAAAGTGTTCAGGATACATCGGCCCCAAACCGAGGCTTCCCCTTTGATGTAAGAAGAAAGAAAGGATCGCAAAAGGGACTGCTCGCTCACACCATCATTCTGCATGATGCAATACGAGGCTCCACAAGCACTTAAAATCAACACTTTGCTCGGGGGAAGTTTCCCCGCTTTGGGAGCCACTGTTTTGGGCAAACGCCAAGCCAGCTTGCCTCAGGTGGGCCTGACTTGGCCTCTCCTGGAGCACCAGGAAAGGGCAGTGCCACCCAGGCAGCTGGCTCTGTTGGGGACTGACCTCATCCACCCTGAGTCCCTGGGTTCGAGATCCTGTCTCTCTTCATATCTCTGTTTGCACTCTCAGCCCCATGGCGGCGCAGTCAGGGCTCCCAGCCTCTGAAACTGACCAGTCCTCGGGCTCAGCCTCTCTGACACCTGCCTCATTCCCCACGGGACATATGGTATCCAAATTTTTCTGGCACATATTTCCTATATTTGCAGGGCAGAGACCCCAGCTTGCCTCTGGCCTCAGGCTGCTGCACAGGGCTACTGAGGCATCAACGCCAATGAGTATAACCTGATGTCATTTACCCTGACCTTCCTATGTACGAGGCACTCGTCAGTGTCTGTGTGCATGATGTTGTATGGTCCTCCCAACAGCTTTTCAGCGTAGACTCCATGATTATTTCTGTTTTATAAACAAGAATCCTAAGGCTCAGAGAGGGTAAGCCAGGTAACCACAGCGCCACAGTCAGAAAAGTTGCAGAGATGGGATTTAAACCCACAGGTCTGACTGAAGGACCCATGTGGTCAAGAGCAAAGATTCTGGGAGGTGAAATGCAGTTAAGTGACTCTCCCACAGTAATACCGATGAGTGGTCTGAGCCCAGCCGTGTGCTGGGGACACTAAGTGGTTATTGAGTCAAATCCTTGCCAGTCCCTTTCAAGGTAGGGTTCCTTGTGCCAAGTTTTACAAATGAGTAGAGTGAGGCTGCGGGGGCCCATGAGTGTGCCCAGAGATACACACCAGTTAAATGGAAGAGTTTCTTCCAGAGGTGAGAAGCACTGAAGGCCAACCCCACCACGATTTTCAATATGGTGCATTTGGGGTAGGGGGAGGGTGAACCGTATTTAGTAATATTTAAGAATAAGTCATATTTAAGTCTCACCTCAGGATGAGGAAGATATCCTAGATTTTCTCCTAAAAAGTTTTGGACTTGTTTTGGCATTTAAATCCTTAGACCACCTGGAATTGATTTTTGTGTGTGGTGTGAGGGAGGGATCCAACCAAAGGCACTTTTCCGTATCTCTGTCATATTATCTACAACTAGACATCAAACACCCTGCCAGCTACAAGCGCCATTTAGTGTACGTGGTCATACAAACTTAGGAAAGCCTTGAAGTTTGCCTTTGCACCATGAGTGAAGAAAGTTTTACTAAGTGCATTCAAATGACAGCATAATTAAGAGACAAGGCTGTTTCCACATATCAAATATATACCTATGGTCCACGCCAACCCATCCTTGTATTAATCATGAATCTACTTATCCTTTTGTTTACCTTTTGTCCCAAGATGTTTTTGAAATAGTTTTCAAATCTTTTATGGAAGAGGTTTAGGATCCAGCTGGAAAAAAAGAGGAAAGAAGTCAGGATCCGCTTTATGATTGACTAGAATTCTAGAAAGGAGGGCTATTCATGGATCTGATCTTCCCCCATGTTCTCCCAAGAAGGGGCCCAGGCAGATGAGCAACTCTCATGGGCTCTTAGTGGGAATGTAAATTGGTGCAGCCACTATGGAAAACAGTATGGAGGAGCCTCAACAAATTAAAAATAGAACTACCCTATGATCCAGCAATTCCACTTCTGGGTATTTATCTGAAGAAAATAAAGATGCTAACTTAAAAGATATCAGCACCTCTGTATTACTTGCAGCATTGTTTATGATAGCCAAGATATAAAAACAACCTAAGTGTTCATCAGTGGATGAATGGATAAAGAAAATGTGGTATACACATGTGTGCACGTGCACACACACACGCAGGAATATTAGTCAGCCATAAAAATGGATATCTTACTATTTGCAACAACATGGAGGGTCCTTGAGGATATAATGCTAAGTAAAATAAGTCAGAGAGACAGAGACAAATACCATATGATCTCACTTATATGTGGAATCTAAAAAAACCCAACAATAATCAAGCTCATAGATACGGTTGTGGGGGCGGGGGGCAAAATGGGTGAAGGAGGTCGAAAGGTCCAAACTTCCACTTATAAAATAAATAAGTCATGAGGATATGATGTGCAGCGTGGTGACTATAGATAATAATACTGTATTGCATATTTGAAAGTTGTTAAGAGTCGATCTTAAAGGTTCTCACCACAATAAAAAAAATGTGTACCTGTGTGTGGTGACAGCTGTTAACAAGACTTACTGTGGTGATCATTTCACAATATACACAAATATCGAATCACTGATTTGTATGCCTGAAACTACTATAATGCTGTGTGTCAGTGATACCTCAATAAAAGAAAAAGAAGAGGAGTAAAGTCTATTCTTTATATCCTACAAAATCCACCGAACAGCTTACCTGGCGGGTTAGCAAGTAGTCACTCACTCATTCATTCAACAAACATTTACTGAGCCCCTCCGATGGGCTCAGCACTGAGTTAGGTGTCGAGGGGACATTGGTGAATAACCTCATGGAGCCCATGACGCGAGTCTAACCCCCTTTAGGTAAAGCTGCCCTCAGAGAGCCCCTCCGCACCCCAGACAGCACTTGGTGAGTGAGAGTTTGCCCCAGAACAGACATCACACACTATGTTCTCACCTGGGGTGAGGGTGAGAGATTGTGGGAAATAAGGGAACAGAGTTAGTGGAATTATGTCTGGTAACATTTTTTTCTCCCATAGATTTTTCTGTGCCATTCAATACTTGCTGATTGAATGATGTGTATTATAAATCTAAGTGTATTATAAATTCATGCAGTAAAGTCAGACACAAGTGTTTCCTGGGGTTCTGCAGTGAGCACCTTGAACTTCCCAGGATTCTGTCCCCTGAGCAAGCCTGGGTGGGCCCTGGGTGAATCTGAATGACGCTGGCTGCAGAGGGCATGGCTGGAGTTCTTGACAGCTGTGGGTGGTGTGTTGCTTCCAGAAAAGCCCCCCCACCCCAAGTCCAGTCACCTAAATCTGCCACATGCCCTTTCCCCCACATCCGCTGCCTTCACCTGCCTGGACATTATCGTCTCTCACCTGGACAACTGCCTCTCTCCTCTCTGGTCTCCCTCCACTCACTCTGTCCTGCCTAATCTCTTAGGAAGTGATCTTTTAAAAAAGCCAATCTGATTATATCACTTCCTTTCTTAAAATCCTCCAATGGCTCCCCACTGCTTTACATTGGGATAAAGACTAGAGTTTGGCTCCTGCCTATTTCGTTCGCTTCTTCTAATTAATCACCTCCCCTTCCTGGCAAGTACAGACTTTTCATGCCTCAGGATCTTTGCCTGTGTTTCTTCCTCCACCAGAGAAGATCCCCAGATCCCCTCTCCTCCTCTTTTGCTAAAAATCAAGGCTCATTTCAGATATCCTTTCCATGAAGAAACAGTCTCTGCTCAAATGCTAGGCAAATCCTCTATTTTCATAGCATCTGGACTCTCCTTTTTTTTTTTTTTTAAAGATAATGTCTCTTTTTTTAAAAAATATTTTTATTTATTTCTAGGAGAGAGAAAGAGACAACGTGAGCAGGGGAGGGTCAGAGAGAGAGGGAGACACAGACTCTGAAACAGGCTCCAGGCTCTGAGCTGGCAGTCAGCACAGAGCCCGACGCGGGGCTCGAACCCACGAACCGCGAGATCATGACCTAAGCGAAAGTCGGACGCTTAACCGACTAAGCCACCCAGGCACCCCTGGACTCTCTCCTTATAAGCATGTTATCACAACTATGTGAAAAGTAATTGAGTAGATATTAATATACTTTATGTCTCCTCCCCCCGCTGTGTATCATCTTGTATTCCCAGCACTTAGCTCAGGATCTGACAAATAATAGGGGATCAATACATATTTGTTCAGTGAATGACTGAGTAGTTGCCAACTCCCCATCTGGGTCAAGACCATGGGTATTCACGCTTCTGTGTCCATTTCAGTAGCACCCAACCTTGCAGCTATCATCACCATAAGAAGCTAGCTAAAATGTTTCTCTGGCCACCACTGCGCTGTCTCCATTGTGTGTGTGTGTGTGTGTGTGTGTGTGTGTGTGTGTGTGTGTGTGAACTACACGGAATTTCATGGCTTTGCTCCTGAGAAATGGGGTATTATGCCCACCCAGTTAACACAATACAGTGGTAAGGCACCTGAGTGGCTCAGTTGGGTAAGCGTCCGACTTCAGCTCAGGTCATGATCTCCCAGTTTGTGTGTTCGAGTCCTGCTTCAGGCTCTGTGCTGACAGCTAGCTCAGAGCCTGGAGCCTGCTTTGGATTCTGTCTTCCCCTCTCTCTGCCCCTCCCCTGCTCATGATCTCTCTCTCTCTCTCAAAAATAAACATTAAAAAAATTAAAAAAAAAACAAAAACAGTACAGTGATTTGAAGCCATCCAGGCTCAACTAAAAGTTTCCCTTTCCAAATGGCAGCTTTAAGTTCAAAGGCCCTCATATCTGTGCAGAAAACAGTTATCAGTTGAGTAAACACACCGCCAGCAGTCTCTGGGCTTCCTGAAATATAAATGCCCCTGAAACTGAGAGGATTGAAGGACCCCGTGTTTCTGTTGACATTTTCCCCCCAACACGGTCATCCAGCAAATTCATGTCTAGCAGAGAGGTAATGGGCTATCGGTTCTGTCTGCCTCTACCCCTTGCCAGTTCCCTTCTGCCTTTCTCTGCGTC
>NW_027532409.1:4467827-4468870 GCF_008692635.1 Crocuta crocuta
AACCCACGAACCGCAAGATCATGACCTAAGCGAAAGTCGGACGCTTAACCGACTAAGCCACCCAGGCACCCCTGGACTCTCTCCTTATAAGCATGTTATCACAACTATGTGAAAAGTAATTGAGTAGATATTAATATACTTTATGTCTCCTCCTCCCGCTGTGTATCATCTTGTATTCCCAGCACTTAGCTCAGGATCTGACAAATAATAGGGGATCAATACATATTTGTTCAGTGAATGACTGAGTAGTTGCCAACTCCCCATCTGGGTCAAGACCATGGGTATTCACGCTTCTGTGTCCATTTCAGTAGCACCCAACCTTGCAGCTATCATCACCATAAGAAGCTAGCTAAAATGTTTCTCTGGCCACCACTGCGCTGTCTCCATTGTGTGTGTGTGTGTGTGTGTGTGTGTGTGTGTGTGTGTGTGTGTGAACTACACGGAATTTCATGGCTTTGCTCCTGAGAAATGGGGTATTATGCCCACCCAGTTAACACAATACAGTGGTAAGGCACCTGAGTGGCTCAGTTGGGTAAGCGTCCGACTTCAGCTCAGGTCATGATCTCCCAGTTTGTGTGTTCGAGTCCTGCTTCAGGCTCTGTGCTGACAGCTAGCTCAGAGCCTGGAGCCTGCTTTGGATTCTGTCTTCCCCTCTCTCTGCCCCTCCCCTGCTCATGATCTCTCTCTCTCTCTCAAAAATAAACATTAAAAAAATTAAAAAAAAAAATAAAACAGTACAGTGATTTGAAGCCATCCAGGCTCAACTAAAAGTTTCCCTTTCCAAATGGCAGCTTTAAGTTCAAAGGCCCTCATATCTGTGCAGAAAACAGTTATCAGTTGAGTAAACACACCGCCAGCAGTCTCTGGGCTTCCTGAAATATAAATGCCCCTGAAACTGAGAGGATTGAAGGACCCCGTGTTTCTGTTGACATTTTCCCCCCAACACGGTCATCCAGCAAATTCATGTCTAGCAGAGAGGTAATGGGCTATCGGTTCTGTCTGCCTCTACCCCTTGCCAGTTCCCTTCTGCCTTTCTCTGCGTC
>NW_027532409.1:4469034-4493199 GCF_008692635.1 Crocuta crocuta
TGATGGGGGGGCACGGGCAGGAATGAGACAGGAGTTGGGGTATTTACACCCAGGTGTGCCCCTGCTGGGCCACTACACACCTGCCCCATGGCCCCTTCTCCAAGGCTCCAGCTCTTTCTAGGCTCTGCTTCACACCCTTCCTCCCCTTTCAGCTTCACCCCTAGGGGTGGTAATCTCTCCCCACTGTCATCAGTCTCCAGGAGTCCCTTGTTGAACACCCTTCACCTGCCCACACTCCAGTTAAGATTCTCTTCATCAGATTCTTGTCAGCCAGGCCTTTGAGTTGCCCCTGTGTCCTGTCAGGACCTGAGTGATACAGCACCCACCAAAACAGAGTCAGAGGGCAGTCATCGGGGACTGGCATTATTCATTCGATATTCACGGAGCATCTCCTCCGGGCAAGCCACTTGGGAAAGCTGGGTTGCCATTAAAGACCTACTCGCCCCGCTGTCAGCAGACTCCTTCTTAAAGGGCCAGATGGTGAACGTTTTTGACCTTGCAGGCCAAGTGGTCTCTGTTGCAACTACTCAGCTCCGTTGTAGCGCTCAAGCAGTTGTAGGCGACACGTGAGTAAGTGAGTGCGGCTGTGCGCCGACTTTATTTACAAAAACGTGAGGCAGACTGGATCGGAGGGTGGCCCTGGCTCACTGACCCCCAACCTTGATGAGCCTGAAATTTTTCTCTTAAGCCCCGCTTGGAGCATCCCTGGATGGGCTGGATATCAGGCATTTCTGGGAATCTGCAGCGAGCACATGGAGTCTCTTACCTTAGGTGTCCAGAAATGTCGATGCTGACATGGCCAATGGAGTTGCTGCAGTGGGCCACAGACACGGTGGGCCGCCCAGACTGGTCCTTACCCAAGTTCAGAGAAACCGAGATGGAAATGCCATCCACACTCACAGTAAAAGTGCCCTCCAGGGTGCTGGTTGGGAGAAATGAGAAGCAAATGGTGTGTGATGGGTCACCTCCAGGAAGAGGAGCCAAAAGAACACAGTCCCCAGTTCCCTACTAATTAGCTGTGTATCCTAACTGAGCCTCTACTTTGTCATCAGCTAAAATAGCCAGCGATTTATTGGACATCTGTGTGCCAAGCAGGCACATCATTAAATGCATTTACCTCTGCTATTTTATTTAATCCCCAACTGCATCTATGAGGTGTGTTAACATTAACCCCCTTTTACAGATAATAAAATAGAGGCTTAGGGACAGTCAGATCTGGATCCTTCATGGAATGGTTGTTTAAGAACCCAGAAATGGAAGCCCAGACTGGGAGGACCTGCCCTTGCCCAAAGCTGATAGACATTGTAACCCAAATACCACTCACATGAAAGCCTTTTTCACCTTCCATTTTCCGCCGGCAGACACGTAGGTATTAGACAAGGAAGCTGTGACCCCCTGCCTTGGGAGTAGCCTCAGATCTGAGTTCCTGAGCTCAAAGCGATGGATCTCCAGTCTGGAGAAGGAAGGCAGACTATCAAACCCAGAAAAGCTGGGTGCATATTAGTCTTCCGAACAAGGCTCTCAGCTCTAGGGTTGTTAGTGACCTGCTGTTTTATGAATTTCTGGGATGCTTCACTATTCCCTACTTGGCTTTTCTAACACCTTGGAAGAAAATTCCCTAGATTAGATTCCCTCCGTTTAAGTTCCTCGTGTGGATTCTGCTTTCTTGGCTGGTCTGTGATGTATGTAGTCACCCTACTTGGTACACTTGTCAACATTACCCCCTCCCTGTGGCCATTTGAGTTTGTGGCTCTTGTCAGATCCACACTCACTAGTTCACTCAACAAATGTCCATTGAGACCCTGTTCTGTGAGACCTGGCTCTAGGCACAGAGGACACAGAGTTCACAGCTCAGTCCCTACCCTTGAAGAGCTCCCAGTTGGCAGATCTGGTGTCTTAACAAACTACAGTGGTCCACTGTGAACACCAGATGCAGGGGATCTGTAGGGCTGTGGGAAGGCCTATTGGTCTTTAAGTGGCATGGCCTGGTTTGTGTATGTGTGTGTGTGTGTGTGTGTGTGTGTGTGTGTGTTTGCACATGTACAGATTTCAAGTAGCTCCTTTTTTTCTCCTTGCCTTCAGGAAATTGTCTTGAGAGATTTTGGAGGCAGCCTTTTCTATCAGGGGTGAATAAATGATCCCCAAGACCCTATTTTAGACACTTAGGGGACTGGGGAAGAAAAACCCATGCAACCAAGGAATGGATAAAGAAAGAGTAAGGTGTGAAGACTCTAAGATGGAATGTGTAAAAGCTACAGAGAGATTAAGGTCAGTTAAGGCTTATGGTAGGGGAGATGAGGAGCCCAAGTTTGTTCACCAAGGACCAGGAGGCCACCTGCTTTATTTTTCACTAGGGTTATGTGTGGATGCTATCCTCAAGAAGTAGTATGCAAATAAAATGTGAATAGGTTCCAGAAAAATCTGAAGTCCTTCATTATGGACCCCTCAAAAGCTCTGGAGGGGTGGATAGCATATCTCCAGCAGATTCCTCATCTGGGCAATCAGGAGAGTAGTTGGCAGTCTCTGGCAGAGCAAAAGTCTAGGGCTAGTTTCTGTAGACTGACCTCGGGACTCATTAGTGGTTTCTAAGGCTCTCCCTCCCATCCTGATGATATAAGAAACATAGAACCTTCCAGAAACCCCACAAGAGCTGGCCATATTCCTTTTGCCTTTAACCCAAGTGATGATTCCTTGTTTATTTCCCCCCACCCATGAACCTAGGCCCCCATTCTTCTTCCTCCACTGCCCCTTGCAGTGGAGAATGAGGACCTCACCTGTAAAATTTATAGCTCACACTTGTAATCCAACTGCCTTTGGTGCTTCCTGAGAAATCAGGCAAGTGGATCGTAGACAGCTCCTTTTTCAGGGTGGCTATTCCATAGCGGCGGGCTGAGGGGAAATAGGGGGAGTCAGCTTATTCCCTGGGAGGCGCCCAAGCTTAGCAGTCAGTGGCTAGGCTTTGAAATCACACGGCCTGGGACTGAATGGAGGACTTGCCACTTACTATTGGTGTGCTCCCAAGCAGTCCCTTAAATTCCTTGAGTCTCACTTCCCCCCATCCGTATAATGGTCATAATAATGATACCAACCTAAGCCTAAGAATTAAACTAGATCCTGAATTCCAAGTGCCAGGTAAGTGGCAGTTGTTATTTATTCATTCAACAAGGTCGTGGAAGCAATGATACAATGCCATGGGAGCGTTTGAGGAATCCGTTACTGCAGTGTAGACAAACCTTAGCGTTTTCCACTATTGCCGAGACCCTTTGTTAACAATGCAGATTCCCAGGCCTAGCTTCAGTCAGTGGTAGATGGATCTTTGGAATCTGTATTTTAACATGTGTCCTAGCAATTCCAGGGCGGTCCACTCACCCCCTGGGGAAAATGCTGGTCCAGCTGCATCCTTAGCCTCTGATATTCATGATGAGGAAACTGAAGCCCATAGAGTGACATATCCAGGTTCTCTAAGCCAGGCAGGAGCACAGCCCCAGCCTGACATCCCTTGTTCTGGTTGCTACGCCATGCTGGTGGGCAACAATGGCACCAGAGGAATGGCCACCCCCCTTACCATACTCCAGGCCTTTTCTGGTGATTCTGGCCACGAACCCGGGATGAGATGCCCCTTCTTCAAACCCAGAGACCTCTGCCAGCAGCAGTANTTTTAACATGTGTCCTAGCAATTCCAGGGGACCCCCTGGGGAAAATGCTGGTCCAGCTGCATCCTTAGCCTCTGATATTCATGATGAGGAAACTGAAGCCCATAGAGTGACATATTCAGGTTCTCTAAGCCAGGCAGCCTGACATCCCTTGTTCTGGTTGCTATGCCATGCTGGTGGGCAACAATGGCACCAGAGGAATGGCCACCCCCCTTACCATACTCCAGGCCTTTTCTGGTGATTCTGGCCACGAACCCGGGATGAGATGCCCCTTCTTCAAACCCAGAGACCTCTGCCAGCAGCAGTATGGGGCCACTGCCACCCAGTATGGTCTGGCCATCATCCTGTCTTCAGCGGCGTCCTGGGCAGAGGTGGGTCAGACTCTCTGACAGCAGAACTGAGGTGCTTATAAAGCTAGGGGCCAGATGAGGAACTGAGCCAGCTGGAAGAGAAGGCGGGAAAGGTTCAAGGCTTTGGGGCAGCCCAAGTTTTAGCAACTTGAGATGGGGAGAAAGTCGCTTGTACAATTGTTTGAGGTTTATTTCTGGCCCGAGGGAGGCGGAAGTGGGGCCGCAACCTCCACCTTCTTCCTCTTCGAAGCTCACCTGNGGGCCACTGCCACCCAGTATGGTCTGGCTATCATCCTGTCTTCAGCGGCGTCCTGGGCAGAGGTGGGTCAGACTCTCTGACAGCAGAACTGAGGTGCTTATAAAGCTAGGGTCCAGATGAGGAACTGAGCCAGCTGGAAGAGAAGGCGGGAAAGGTTCAAGGCTTTGGGGCAGCCCAAGTTTTAGCAACTTGAGATGGGGAGAAAGTCGCTTGTACAATTGTTTGAGGTTTATTTCTGGCCCGAGGGAAGCGGAAGTGGGGCCGCAACCTCCACCTTCTTCCTCTTCGAAGCTCACCTGCCCAGTGTTGCCAGAGGAGGCTCCTGCCACACCTCTCGTGATGAACACCTCCGTTCATTCTCCATTATCTACAGACTGAAATGTAAACACTGCGTGTGGCCACGAAGGCATCACAGCTTGGCTCGGGCTCACCTTCCACTGCCTTAGCCAGGTAGGCCTGCACTGTGGCTGCACGGGAACCTGGTGATGCAAGACCATCTCAAGTCAGGCCACACATCCAACCAGTGGATTCTGCAACTCTTGGCTCCAGACAGTTGTAGATTTTCTCTTCTTGTTGTTTTTTTAAAATTTAAAGTATATTTATTTATTTGGAGAAAGAGAGAGAACACAAGCATGGGAGAGTAGGAGAGAGAGAGAGCGAGAGAGGGAAACCCAAGCAGGCTCCATGGTGTCAGTGCACAGCCAGTAATGGGACTTGAACCTATGAACCGTGAGATCATGACCTAAGCTGAAATCAAGAGTCAGATGCTTAACCAGCTGAGCCACCCAGGTGCCCTTTGCCTGCGTGGTTTTTAAATCAACTTTATTAAGATATAATTTATATGCAGTAAAACGCAGACATTTTAAGTGTACAGTTCAATGAGTTTTGACACAGGTAAATACCTGTGTGATCACATCATAATCAAGATAAAAACATTTGCATCGCCCCAAGAATTTCCCTCGTGTTTCTTATCTCTTTTCCCAGAAAACCACTGACCTGCTTTTCTGTTACCGTCGGTTCATTTTGTCTGTTCTAGAGGTTCGTGTGAGTGGAATCGTACTGTAGGCATACTGACTGCGCTCACTGGCTTCTTCCATGCAGCGTTCTGTTTTTGAGATTAATCTGTGTTATTTTATGTGTCAATAATTCACTTCTTTTTATTGTAGAGCACAGCCGCATGATCAATCCTTTTATTGTGCTATATCGTATTTTTAATTTTCTTCAAATAAGAAATACATTCACACGGCTCAACAGTCAGTCAATAAAACAAGATGTACAGTGAGCAGCTTGGCTCTCAACCCTCTTTTGCATCTTCCTGGCTCCTATCTCCTTCCAGTCACATCGACATAGAATCCCACTGTGGTAAAGTGTCAGGGGACACCGAAGTGCTTTGGCAGCTTCTATCCTAGGGTCCGTGGGAGCCCAGAGAGGGAGCAATCAAGACAGGAGACGTGCTTGGTTTGGGTTTGGAAGTCGTGCTTGCAGGAGCTTGGCAGACAGCCAGAGAAGGGAAGGGTATCCTGGACAGAGGGAACGACACCAGCCAGAGTACGGAAGCCTGAGGCAGCCCTGTGCATTCCAGAAAGCACAAGGAATTGTGGGAAAGCAAAGGGTGCGGGGGTGGAGATGGAAGAGAGGGTGAGGGAGGATGAGGCACAAACATGGGCAGAAGCTCCTCTGGAAGGGCTGTGTTCAGGTATGAACATGGAAGAGTTTTCATTTTCCTGTAGTTGACAAGCCCTTTGTTGTGTTAATTTCCCCTTTTGCCCCGCATGGGGGCTCCTTTCGTGACATCTCAGTCCTGATTCAAAGCTTTCCGTCACCCGTTGGTTCAAGACTTGGTCCGTCCAGGTAAACCTGTATCTCATATTCTACTACTTGATGTTTTCCCTCTTCCCCGTGCAGACTTCCGGAGGCTCTCGTGGCTTGGAGCGAGCAAGTGTGTATGTGCGTGTGCATTTGCATGCATGTCCGTACATGTGTGTTTGTACACGAGCATGTGTGTGCGTGTGTGCGTGCATGGGTACGCTTGCATGCGTGTGCGTGTGGGGGTGGTTTTCTCTTTCCTGCACCCCTCCCTCTTCCCTGCTCTGACCTGTCAGGAAGGAGGGAGACGCTGCCTGGGGTAATTGGACTTCCTCTGTGTTTATCTCGGTGGCAGTGAGGTGACCCTCCCTGAGCCTCATCAGCACCGACCCAGCCTGATATCTGTCAGCTCTGGGTGGGTAAACAGAGGCCCCCACGGGCCCTGTTAGTGAGAGGCTCAGTTCCAAGCAGCTGCTCCAGGCAAGAATCAACCGTTGGGAGAACTGTCCTCTGTTTGTGGCCCCCGATCTCATGTCCTCAACCCGAGGCCTGTGACCAGAGCTGGGACATCAGGGAGGGAGTCTTGCCTCTTCTTCGTCTGCTTGTTACCTAACCGACATTCCAGGATTGGTTCTCTCCGGGGCCTTATTGTCTTGGCTTTGTTTAGAGGCACAGTCAATAGTCTTCTCCTCTCTCTTGTCAGACGGGATGGAGAAGGGATAGTGGGGGGTGGGGGGGGCTTTGTTTACAACCTCTCGGAAACAGTTTAACCAGGAGCCTGGCCAGGTGGGGTTTGGGTTCTGCCCAGAGGCCCAGCAGCAGCGGGAGGATGGAGAAGATCTCGGTGAAGGGTGCCCACGCGGTTGGACTCGGGAATGATCTGGGAGACAGATGGTACTGCCCGTAGTAGTTGGCTAGGGCTCCCGTGACTGCGTGAACAGCCGAGAGGATTAAACAGCAGTTTATTTTCCCACAGTTCCAGGGCCGCGATGTCTGAGGTTGGGGTATCGTGGCGCGGGGTCCTTCCCAGGGCTGCGAAAGAGGCTCCGCTCCAGTCCCCTCCCCTCGCTCCCTGTGGCTCTCTGCCAATCTTTGGCATTCTGTGGCTTGTAACATGTCACCCCGAATTCGGCCCTCAGCGCTGCATGGCATTCTCCCTGTGCGCGTCTGTCTCCAAATTTCTCTTTCATAAGGACCTCAGTCATACTGGATGAGATGCCCACCCTGCTGACCCATCTTAACCTATTCCCTCTGCAATGGCCCTGTTTCCAAACAACATCACATTTGGCGGCCCTGGGGGCTAGGATTTCAGCACATGAGTTTGGCAGGGGGCGCAATCCAACTCATAACAGTGTCCCATCGCCTGTACGGAGTGCGGATAGCAGTTAAAGTCTTGGCAACGCTGAGATCTGAGTCAAGGTCCCGCACGACTTCCTCCATAAGCCTGCATCCCATCCCCCAAATGGGCCTGATGCTACCAACCTGGTAGGAGTTTTGTGGGGATTAAATAGGAGAACATTTGGGAATGGCCTGAGTGTCTGGTACCCTAGGCAGTGAGGTCATCTGCACTGGGGACCGTCCCTTGAGCTGACCTCCTGAGACATCTCATCTTGCCAGAGATATGAAACCAGCAGCAGAGAAAAACGCCTAATTGTGGCTTTCGCTTCTCCTTTGGCTGCAACTCAAGGTCCTAGCAGGGAGATTGGAAGTTCATGTGTCAGAGCTCCAGGGTGGAAGCCCTGCAAAAGCTCTGTGCTGAAAACATGGTTTCAAGACATTTTTATAGGCACTGCCCTCTTCATCGGACCCCCAGGGCCTCCTGAACCTGTATTACTTAGTCTTCCCTCCCTCGTCCTGGGATTGGTCTCCTCACAGCCTGCCACCCAAAAGCTCCTTCTTCCAAGGACAGGGTGTGTACACCTACCTGTGAACACCCATGGGTGGCCTAGCCCTGGCATTTTTCTTCTCTCTCAGTGGGACCACTTGACCTCTCTCTCATGTCCACCCCAGGCCTGCATAGACCTTGACCTACAGGAGGGGCATTGTGTCTGTCATTGGTCCTTTATCTGGGCTTAATTCCATCCCTTAGCATCTTCCAGGATGGGGCTGAAGCCCTAGCTTCCCTGATTGCAAGATACCCGTACAGGCAATATTGATACATGATAAAAAACAGAACAAATGATATAAAAGGGTGACAACAACTCTTCCTTCTACCTGTCCCCAGTCTTCCAGCTTTCTGCCCCAGGGGCAGTGTGTTTCTCATTCTGGCAGACGTGTCTGGTGACTGCAGAATAACACATCATAACCCAAATTCTCTCCGTCTTTCTGCACCGAATAGAGGAGATGGTTTCACAATAGCACAGGCAGATCTGGTTCATCTGTTTTAATGACAGCAGAGTATCCATTACAAATTCACAGTTTGTTTGACCTGCCTCCTCTTGATGGACATCTGGATTAGCTCTGTCCTTGCCGGGGCAAACTTTCCCGCAAATGACATCATTGTGTAAATGTATCCGTTCATATGTCTGTGGGAATTCTTCTTGGAAGCACACACACTGGCCGGTGGGATATTTGCATTAATAAGTTTTGCCAAATTGGTGGTACATTTCCTTCTAACGAGTTGACCTTGTTCACATCAGTTTGTTTCCTGTAAGGAGAGGTTGGGGGCTTTGCCTCTGAAACGTGGGCCAGGAGCCGGAACCCACAGCTCATTTGTGGCCTATCTCAGAACTACTTCCTGTCCACATGGACCACCTTTTTAAAAATTTTCTTAATCACTTTTTTCCCTTCTAAAAAAATTTGGTTCTATACTGTTAAAATCACATGCTAAAATACATATATTGTGTGTAAAGACAGTCTTCCTTAATTTATTAACAACTGTATATCTTCCTTCCAACACACTATTGGACCCATAGTAGGCACTCAATAAATATTTGCTGCATGAATGAATGAATGAATGAATAGAGACTGATAAACTTAAGACCTTGACTTTTCATCTCTCATACTCATGTGGGTAAGATGAAGAAACGTTACGTAGGAACACCGATTGGTTGCCTAAACCTGGGTTTTTATCATGTCCACTCCTCCTCCATGTGATTCTAGTAAATTCCAGCTTGTCTAAGGCGGTCAATATGGTTCCTTTGCCAGTGATTAGTTTAGAAAAGGCATGTGACCCAATCCTGGCCACCAATAGGTGTAGAAGTCCCCTCATGAAGGTTTCCTAACTGACAATACATAAGCTCTGTGGGGAGACATAGCCTACTGCTGTTGGACGTTGTCATGGTCTTACGTCACGTGTTACGCCAGCGCTGCCTCCCCTAGCTTTTACTAGAGTCTCTTGCTTCTGTAACCAGTTCGCTCTGCACCCTAGGGAATTTTCAGCCATCACACTCTTCTAACAGAATGCTAACTGAGAACTCTTTCCTGCTTGCCTGCATATTCTCCACGTTGGCCCCAGGACTCTGGTTGACTCTAGAAGTGTCAAGACAAAGTCTGATGCCTTTCACATGTTTCATCCATATATTATTCCCTTTGCTCATCCCATACAAATTCATGGTGCAACTGCCAGGCACGTGCTAGACAATGGTGTCATGGGACCCTTGTCTCAAGGCTGGCTGCTACTCAGCTGTCGGCTTCCAACTTGGAGCTTCCCCTCTCAGTGAGGCTTTCTTGGATGGCTTCACCCCCATGGGCCCCACCCCTGTGCCGCCATCATCATGCTCTACCTGTGCACCAGTGACTTCTTCCTTCCTTAATTTGTTGCACCGTCATTCTTGAAGGATATTTTTGCTAGATATAGAATCCAGCTGTTCTTTTGAACACCCTAAAGGTGTTAGATGGAGATGTCAGATGGAGGCTATTTCATGGCCTCCATTGTTGCTGACGAGTCATAGATCCTTCAAATCATTGCCCCTGTTATGGTGTTTTTTTGTGACTTCTGTCAAAACTTTCTCCTACTCTTTGGCTTTTTACAGTTGTATTATGATGTGGCTGGGTGTGGTTTTCTTTGTTTATCCTGCGAGGGTGAGTTGAACTTCTTTAACCTGGAATTTTGTATTTTTCATGAAATATGAGACACTTCTGAATATGGTCATTATTAAAAATTTTTTTGGCCTTATTCTCTCTCTTTTCTCTTTCTAAACCTACAATTACATGCACATTGGGTCTTTTGATGTTGTTGTATTAGTTCTTGAGGCCTAGTTCATTGTTTTTTCCCCCAATCTTTTCTCCCTCTGTTCTTCAGGTTGGATACTTTTTCCTGAGGTTGCTTACTCTCTCTATCTTTTTCCCCCCCCTTCCCTACCATTTTCAATCTGCTGTTAAATCCATCCAGTGAATGTTAAGATTTCAGATATTGTAAGTTTTCAGCTCTTGGATTTCCATTTGGTTCTTTTTAAAAGTTTCTGCTGAGATGTCCTATTTGTTCATACGCCATGATCAGGTCATGATCTCATGGGTCTTCATGAATCTCAGGGATTGAGCCTTGCGTCACGCTCTGTGTTGGCAACATGGAACCTGCTTGGGATTCTCTCTCTCCCTTTTTCTCTCTACCCCTCTCCCATGCTCTCTGTCTTTCTCATGCACGTGCTCTCTCTCTCTCTCTCAAAAATAAATAAATAAACATTAAAAAAAAAATAAAATCCTTGTCTGCTAATTCCAACACTTGGATCCTCTAAGCGTTGGTCTCTTCGGATTGTGTTTGCTTTTGAGTGTAGATCATGTTTTTCTGTTTTTCGCACACTGAGTAATTAAGGATGTATTCTAGACATTGCAAATGATCTAAAAGCTTTATATTTTGTTATGTTCCTTTGAAGAATATATATATATGTATATACATATATATATTTTACACATATATACAATATATATACATATATATATTTTAAAGCAGGCAGTTAATCAACTTTGGTTGATCTTAAATGGAAAACTTGGTCTTCTCTGCTGGGAAGCAACTGAAATCTCAGTTCAGTTATTTCAGCCATCGCTGGGCTGTTTAGGGTCAGCATTGTACATGTGTCCTAGTAAAGGAGTCAGTAAGAGAGTTAGGCAGACTTTAAACACAGAATTTGAAGCTCATTCCCTTTTTTAAAAATGTTTATTTATTTTGAAAGAAATAGAGATTGAACAGGGAAGGGGCAAAGAGAGAGGGAGACAGAGAATCTCATGCAGGCTCTGCATTGCCAGCGCTGAGCCCAGTGCAGGGCTCAAACTCATGAACCATGAGATCATGACCTGAGCTGAAATCAAGAGTCAGATGCTTAACCGACTGAGCCACCCAGGCGTCCTGAGGCTCCTTCCTTTCTGAGAGGATTCTTCCTTTCCTTTCAGCCACTGTGGTTGCCCCATACTCTGTCTTCTGGTTCTTCAAACCAGCAAGACTGTTGTCGTCCTTCAAATTAAAAACTATAAAAAAAAAAAAGTAGGAAACTCACCCAGTATTGATCCCTTATTTCAAGTTTGAACTCCTCTGTAGTGTCTTTCAGGTTTGGATTGCTGCCCTGCGCCTTCAGAGAGTTGTTCTGTACGTTTTGTCCAGCATTTAAAGTGGTTCTGTAAGAGTGGGTGGTCTGGTAAGAGCTACTGGGCCAACATGTGATGAAGAATCTCTGTTCTCTTCCTTCCACTTCATATTTACATTTTTTTTCATATTTACATTTTTAATTTTTTCTTTTACATCAACTTTATTTTTATTTGTTTATTTTTTAAAAATTTCTATATAATTAAGGTACGGTGTTATATTAGTTTCAAGGGTACAGTATAGTGATTCAACAATTCTATGCATAACTCAGTGTTCACCAAGGTAAGTGTCCCCTAATCCCCTTCACCTGGTTCACCCGTCCCTTCAGCCACCTCCCCTCTGGCAACCATCAGTTTGTTCTCTACAGCGACGAGTCTGATTTTTTGGTCTCTTTTTTTCTTTGTTCATTTGTTTTGTTTCTTAAGTTTCATGTATGAGTGAAATCATATTGTATTTTTCTTACTCTGACTGATTTATTTTACTTAGGATTATACCCTCTAAATCCATCCATACTGTTGCAAATGGAAAGATTTCATTCTTTTTTTATGGCTGAGTACTAGTCCGTTGTATATAGATACCACATTTTCCTTATCCATTCATCTCTCAATGGACACTTGAGCTGCTTCCCTAATTTGGCTGCTGTAAATAATGCTGCAATAAACAGAGGGGTGCATATATCTTTTTATTTTTATTTTTTAATGTTTATTTTTGAGAGAAAGAGTGGGGGAGGAGCAGAGAGAGAGAAAGACACAGAATCCGAAGCAGGCTCCAGGCTCTGAGCTGTCAGCACAGAGCCTGACACAGGGGCTGGATCTCAAAATATGTGAGCTCATGATCTGTGCCAAAGTCGGACGCTTAATTGACTGAGCCACCCAGGTGCCTTCATATATCTTTTTGAATTAGTATTTTCATTTTCTTTGGATAAATACTCAATAGTGGAGTTACTGGATCATATGGTAATTCTATTTCTAGCTTTTTGAAGAGCCTTCATACTGTCTTCCACAGGGGCTGCACCAGTTTGCATTCCCACCGACGGTGCACAAGAGTTCCTTTTTCTCCACATCGTCGCCAACACTTGTTTCTTGTGTTTTTGATCTTAGCCATTCTGACTGAAATTTTTGCATTATTGTTTTTAGTTGTCTGCCCTCCTGTAAGACTGTAAGTTTCTTAGGGGAAGGTAGGGATGGTACCATGTCAATTTTAGTATTAACTTCTAAGGTGTGATAACTGTGTTGTGGTTATGTAAACAATGCTTACCTTTTAGAGATCCACACTGAACTACTTATGGAAGAATGTTCAGGACGTCCAGGATCTGCTTTAAAAAAATCCAATCCATAGGTACCTGGGCAGCTCAGTTGGTTGAGCGTTTGACTTCGGCTCAGGTCATGATTTCACAGTTAGTGAGTTCGAGCCCCACATCAGAAGCTACTGTCAGTGCAGAGCCTGCTTCAGATCCTCTGCCCCCTTCTCTCTCTGCACCTCTCTCACTCACTCTCAAAAATAAATAAACATTAAAAAATAATCCAGTGGCAGCAGTGGGGGGCAGGCAGGGGTTAGAGGAAATCAGAGGGGCCATAAATTAGTTTTTCAAGCCAAGCAATGGGTCCATAGGAGTTTATTATAATAGCCTCTCTAATATGTCTTGAAATTTTTCATGACAAAAGAAATTTTTTTTTAAAGTTTCCAGATACCTGGTCAATTCTTGGCTTACAGCTTATTTAAGTCAGCGTCTCACAAGAAACGGAAGACACATTTAAGTTAGGGTAGTTCAAGGAGGGTTTTCAAAGGAAAGGGCAGGGAATAGAGGAAACAGGGGTGCAATGTGGGAACCTGGGATCAGTGACAGCTGAGCTGTTACACCCCAAGCAAAGCAGAAGAGAGGACGCAGTTGGGGGAGCTGGAAGAAGGGAG
The DNA here is from genome assembly GCF_008692635.1 of Crocuta crocuta. NCBI lineage: Eukaryota > Metazoa > Chordata > Mammalia > Carnivora > Hyaenidae > Crocuta > Crocuta crocuta. Next base: position 4,482,532 of record NW_027532409.1, read on the forward strand.
TTGTGGAGAGGCGTCCTGTGCAGGACCCCCCCCCCCACTCATCTTCATCTCTCCCAGATTCTGCCAGACCCCCCTGGCAGCCAGAGGGTCAGGAGCTCATTGGTGTGGTCCACACAGATCAGCGCCTGGGCACACGGCAGAGTGGAGGAGTGGAGGGTGCACCAGGAAAGGCAAATAGAAAATGAATGGCTCACAGCTAATCTCCTCTACTGAGCTCGTTGCCTGGACTTCCCATGTTCCTTTCTAAACTCATGGTAGTTGGGTTTCAGCCTCACCACTGCACCAACACTGTTCTCCTTGAAGTCACCTCTGTCATTCCTACGCATGGTCAGTGCTCATCCTTCATCCTGGACCATCTCTCGTTGCATTTGACACAGATCCTTCCCTCCTTGAGACTTGCTTCACCTGCCTTTGGGGACAACACCTTCTCCGACATTCTCTCTTACCTCACTTAACCATTTCTCCGAATCAGGATCCTTTGCTCACACCTGCTCCTCTTCTTAACCTCTGAATGTTGGAGTGTTCCAGGCTCCGGCCTTGGTCTTCCTCTCTTCTCTCACTTCCTAGGCGACCTCATCTAGTCTTTCTTGCCTCTACACTACATGTCTTCTGTATGTATAAGGCTCAGGTTGTATTTCTGCTTCCTACTTCTCTCCTGGGCTCCAGACTCATAGCACTAAATCTCCATCCAGCATCTCCATGTGGGTGTCTGGTAGGCATCTCAAAGGGCTCCTTCACTCATCCATTCAGTGATTAAGCCAAGTACTTAAGAACATTCTTCCCATTAGACTTCACACCACCATTAGCAAGTCCTGGCCGTGCTAGTGTCCAGAGGCTGGCCATGCCCTGCCATTTCTGCTGCTCATCCAAGCTACCCCTGTGTCTCTACCTGGGCTACAGCAAATAGCTTCCTATCTAGTCTCCCTGATGCCATTCTTGCTCTCTTATAGTCCATTTAACATGTAGCAGTCAGAGCCATCCCTTATTCTTTTTTTTAATGTTTTATTTATTTCTGAGAGAGAGACAGTGTGAGCTGGGGAAGGTCAGAGAGGAAGACACAGAATCAGGAGCAGACTCCAGACTCTGAGCTAGCTGTCAGCACAGAGCCCGACATGGGGCTCAAACCCACGAACTGTGAGATCATGACCTGAGCTGAAGTCGGACGCTTAACCGACTGAGCCACCCAGGCGCCCCCAGAGCCATCCTTTTAAAAAGAGTTAGTGTGATTATGTCACTTTCCTGTTTAAAACACTTTGATGACTCATATCTCTTAGGACAAAACCTAGACCCCACAAATCCTTACACTGACCCACAGAGAGAAGTTGGCCTCACTTAGGGACTGGTTACTATAGTCCATCAGCCAAGAGATGCCCCGATTTCTTTATTCCTTGTATCTTCTTGGTAAAGGAACATTGAAGTTTGTGGGGAAGGGGCCGCTGAGCTGGTAGGATTGAAAAAATTGGCATTGCTTTAAGGAGGGGTGGGCAAGACTCACCAGTTACTCTCCCAAATAGAAGCATTAGATTTTCCCCCTAATTTTTAATAAGAGTCAGTTTTTCCTGGTATATTTTTGTCTGTATTTATAACACCTAACAGAGTGTTTCGTAATCCCCTAATAACCTCAGCAAAGCCTAGGATGCTATGCATGTACAGCAGTGGGAAAAGCACCATATGTGATTGGGTCTCTTTTCTCAAAGGGCCTTTGGATGTGGACTCTCAAGAAACTAATCCTCAAAGATAAATTTGTGTCATCACTGGACCAATATCAGCTCTGGTGCACTGCAAAGTAATGTTAAAAAACAGACCTGGGGCACCTGGGTGGCTCTGTTGGTTGAGCATCCGACTTTGCCTCGGGTGGTGATCTCCCAGTTTGTGAGTTCAAGTCCCACATCAGGCTTGCTGCTGTCAGCATGGAACCTACTTTGGATCCTCTGTCCTCCTCTCTCTGCCCATCCCCTACTTGCACTCTCTCAAAAATAAATAAAACATTAAAAAAAAAGATCCTATACTTGCCTAAGCACATTTATTTTTTGTGTGATAGTTTAATAGCATTTATAATGTTAAATGTAAGTATCTAAACTTTTTAAATGTTTATTTATTTTGCACATGCACACGCACACATGAGAGAGAGAGAGAGAGAGAGAGAACAAGCAGGGAAGAGGCAGAGAGAGAGGGAGAGACAGAATCCCAAGCAGGCTCCACACTGTCAGCACGGAGTCTGACTTGGGGCTCAAACTCATGAACCGTGAGAACATGACCTGAGCTGAAACTAGGAATTGGATACCCAACCGACTGAGCCACCCAGATGCTCCCTAAATACCTAAATTTTAATATGTTTTTGTAACTCGCGTCTGAAAACCTATTCAGAATTTCTTCATTTTTAAAAATAGTCCAGGCACCTCCAAATGGAAAAGATCCAAACTTGTTGAAGGGCTCAGAGCTGTTTCAGGTTATTCACAGTGATGGGTATTTCTTTTGGAGGTGAAGAACAGGTTCTGAAATTAGCTAATGGTGATGTGTGTACTAAATACTAAAAAAAAACACCCCCCCAAAAAAACCCAAAAAACAAAAACCACCAAACCCACTGAATTACACACTTTAAAGGAGCGAATTTTATAGTGTGTATATTACATCTCGATAAAGCTATTATAAAACAATGAACCTGGGGTCCCTCCCAGAACGGATGCATCCTGACATCTGCAGCCTCACACAATCCTTGTTCCTCAAACCTCATAACCTTAGTTTAGGTCAGTGCTTGTACAATAGAGATGTAACATGAGCCATAGCTGTAATTTAAAACTTTCTGGATTTCTACCAGGAGTCAAACCCGGATCCGCAGCCTCCAGCCCGGGTGAGATTGGCAGTGTCCCAGCCAGAAAGACGTGGCAGACTCTCAGGCTAGCTCTCCAGAAGGGACTGAGGCTCTCCCCATCTCCACAACTGAATCCCTCTAATGCTCTGGGACTCCAGAGCTCTCAGAAGTCTTTAAAAATAGGCTTCTTATATTTTATCTACTTTTTCCAATCGTTCTTAGCAGGAGATGTGTCTTATTGCTGTCTTTGTTATTTTTTTAAAAAATTATTTATTTATTTTGAGAGAAACAGAGATAGCATGAATGGGGGAGGGGCAGAGAGAGAGGGACACAGAGAATCCCAAGCAGGATTCGCACTCTCAGTGCAGAACCCGATATGGGGCTCAAACCCATGAAACCATGGGATCATGACCCGAGCTGAAACCAAGAGTCAGACGCTCAGCTGACTGAGCCACCAGCTACCCCTGATGTCTTTATTTAAAAAATTTTTAAAAAATATTTATTTATTTTTGAGAGAGAGATACACAGAGTGCAAGTAAGAGAGGGCCAGAGAGAGGAGACAGAATCCACACCGGGCTCCAGGCTCTGAGCTGTCAGCACAGAGTCTGACGCGGGGCTCGAACTCATGAACTGTGAGATCAGACCTGAGCCGAAGTCGGATGCCCAACCAACTGAGCCACCCAGGCACCCCTATATATTTTTTTTAGTTTATTTATTTTTGAGACAGAGAAACAGAGCATGAGTGGAGGAGGGGCAGAGAGAGAGGGAGACAGAATCTGAAATAGGCTGCAGGCTATCAGCATAGAACCCGACGCGGGGCTCGAACCCACAAATCATGAGATCATGACCTGAGCCGAAGTCGGACGCCCAACCGACTGAGCCACTCAGGCACCACTAGGCACCCTTATTTTTTAAAGATCTTCTTTAAAAGGACAAGAGTGGACGCAGGGTGGCCAGACAGGAGACTAAGGCCATGGTCTAGGTGGGGCATGTTGGCGGCTGAGACTGGGGTGGTAGAGATAATGAGAAGATCTCTATGGCAACATGAAAGGTAAGGATATACTTTCAGGTGAATGAAGTTAGGAGCTCAGAAGTATGTAAAACATGATACCATTTTTTGTTAAAAATTATATACTCAGAATGGGGTAGTATCCTTTTGATTTTGATGTGCTTTTTTCTCTTTTGCCTTTCCCAGCCATAATCTTTTCTCCATTACACCTTAGACGTCTTTTTTGGCCAGGAGAAATTCGAATCTGTTACAGAAAGAATGCTAAGAAAGACCACAGCATCAGCTTTCACCGTTCAAACGTTGGATTTTATAACAGACAATAATAGCCTTGCAAATCGACTTCTCCAAATTCTTTAAAAAAAATTTTTTTTAAATGTTTTTATTTATTTCTAGGAGAGAAAGAGAGAGACAGCATGAGCAGGGGAGGGTCAGAGAGAGAGGGAGACACAGAGTCCGAAACAGGCTCCAGGCTCTGAGCTGGCAGTCAGCACAGAGCCCAATGCGGGGCCCAAACCCACGAGCCGCAAGATCATGACCTAAGCGAAAGTCGGACGCTTAACCGACTAAGCCACCCAGGCGCCCCGACTTCTCCAAATTCTTACATCAATCATCAAACTTGGAGAATCTGCCTCAGTAGAATTTGTAGGGATGTGGAGTAGGTACCATGGCCCACCATGAAAGCTTAGCTGGTGCAGGAAGAAAGAAGGTATCATTAGGAGCCACAAAGGGAAAGCCTGTCGCCTTCTTGACCTTGGGAGGCTGAGGAAGGAGAAAGACAGAGGAGCAGGAGATAAAAGGCTAAGCTGGGTGTCCCAGTTTCCCTGCTCTGGACTCAGGCTTGGAGCAGGGTGGGGGTGGGGGTGGACTAGAGGACACAGAAGACAAGGAGGGAACCATTGACCCTGCTTGCAGTTCAGTGGTCTGTAGGTGGCGTCCCCGGGGACAGCTCCCTGCATTGACCTGTAGCACAGCCAGGACAACCAGACAGCTTGGTGTGGCTGGGGGGTCTGAGTCCACTTGGGTTGTCGTAATAAAATGCCATAGACTGGGGTGGCTGAAACAACAGAATTTATTTTCTTTTTTTTTTTTAAGTTTTTAAAATTTATTTTGAGAGAGAGAGAGAGAGAGAGAAAACACACACATGAGAGACAAGGAGGGGCAGAGAGAGACGATCCCAAGTAGGCTCCACGTTGTCAGCGCAAACCCCGACGCGGGGCTCAATCTTACGGACCATGAGATCACGACCCGAGCTGAAGTCAAGAGTCAGAGGCTTAATAGACTGGGTCACCCAGGCGCCCCTAAAGAATTTATTTTCTCGAGGCACCTGGGTGGCTCAGTCGGTTAAGCGTCTGACTACATGGCTCAGGTCATAATCTGATGGTTCGTGGGTTCGAGCCCCACGTCGAGCTCTGTGCTGACAGCTAGCTCAGAGCCTGGAGGTTGTCTTCGGATTCTGTATCTCTTTCTCTCTCTCTGACCCTCCCCTGCTCATGCTGTCTCTCTCTCTCTCAGAAATAAATAAAACATTAAAAAAAATTTAAAAGAAGAAAAAGAATTTATTTTCTCATGGTTCTGGAGACTGGTAAGTCCTGGTCAAAATGTGAGGCAACGTGGTGTCTGGTGGGGGCTCTCTTCCTGGCTGGCAGAGGGCCACCTTCTCCCCGTGTCCTCACGTGGTAGCCAGAGAGAGAGAGGGAGAGACCTCTCTGGTGTTTCGTTTTAAAGACTCCAATCCTACTGGATCAGGGTTCCACCCTGATGACCTCATTTTTACCTTTGTTACTTCTTTACTCCAAATACAGCCCCACTGGGGGTTGGGTCTCAACATAATTTTTTTTTAATGTTTTATTTATTTCTGACACAGAGAGAGAGAGAGAGAGAGAGAGACAGTGTGAGCAGGGGAGGGTCAGAGAGAGGGAGACACAGAATCTGAAACAGGCTCCAGGCTCTGAGCTGGCTGTCAGCACAGACCGCTATGCGGGGCTTGAATCCGCGAACTGTGAGATCATGACCTGAGCTGAAGTCGGACACTTAACCGACTGAGCCACCCAGGTGCCCCTCAACGTATGAGTTTTGAAGAGACACAATGAAGTCCATAGCAGGGGGCCTCGGAATTTCATTTCCCTGAGAGACCCTGGGATCTTGAGGGGTCTGAGCAGAGCCGGCTGTATGAGGAGCTGAGGAGCTGCAGAGCTTGCCTGAAGGGACCAGATCTACCACCTGCTTAAAATCCCACATGGGCCACAGTGAATTGTGGGCACTTGGCAAATGCTTATTGAAAGAGTCGACTGTAAGTTCCTTTTGTGTGCACGGCTGTTTCTGGTTCTCCAGCTTTTAGGAGTCACTGCCTTCCCGAACGATCCACTGAGTAGCACACCCCAGCTCTGTGGGGAAATCCATTCGGGTCTTTAGAAAATGTTGATGTGTTTCAGTAGATTTGCCCTATAGCTGTGTGTTATGTTTTTCTCTGAATGGCTCCAGGACTCTAGGCTTTTCTGTGGTCACCTCCGGCTTTGTCTTGACTTCTTTTTCTGGTGGCCGTTCTTTGCCTAAGCCATTTTGCTCCAAACATCCTTGTGATGTTAAAGCTGGCACAGCACAGGCCCCAGACTCTGGTCTTGTCTTGTTTCTGCCTTAGAAGCATGTGGAGCCATGGCCTCAGATGGCCATCGCAGCTTTTTCTAGTTTTTCCATGCAGGTTGGTTCTCCAGCGTTCAGCTGGGAGAATGTGACAGTTTTCTGGAGCTTGGCACCCGTCCCTCTTCCTTGTGATCCATGGGGTCTCACCGCCCAGATGGAGTGCTTAGATTGAACCTCAGGGGCTTCTGAGGTGTTGGTTTAGAGGGGAAGACAGATGGGTGAAGACAGGAAGGAAGGGTGGAGGATGGACAATGAGTAAAGATGAAAAGAAGAGAAGATACCATAGCTTGACTCCACTCCAACTGGGACATGCATCCACACCACCTAGGCAGCTTATTACAACAGGTTTCTGGGCCCCAGCCTTAGAGTTTTTGATTCAGTAGGTTTGAGGTGCGGACCAAGAATTCTCATTTCTAGCAAGGTCCCGGTCAGGGGAGCACACTCTGAGGACCACCGACTTCATCCCAAACTAACTTGGAGACAGTGCACCCCACTCAGCTAGAGCGCTTTCCACTTTACAATGGATAGGTGAATCTGCTCCTTCCAAAATATCCTTGCAACCAAGAGCCAAGTCCATCTGTTTGTTCATACAGTAGCAAGATGTCCAACAAATCCCCAAAGAAGCTAATGAGCAACTTGGATCCAACTCTTCATTGTCTGTCAGAGAAAAGGCATCCATGCTTGGTAACGAGCCCTTGGTAGCTCTGCGGCCAGAATAAAGCACCTTATCAACTAGCTGGTAAAGGCCTCACTTGATGGTGTTGGACCAGAAAGCCTAACCACGTCACACTTTCCTGAACAGCACCTGCTTAACACCCCCCATTAAATTGGAGGAGCGGCGAGTGGTTTCTACTTTCAGAAACCTGTTTATTTCTATCTTGGTGGTGAGGGCAGGGGAGGGTGTGTGTGCCACACTGCACTAAGGCCTGGGGAATGATGGCCGCTACCCCCATTCACCCATCCCATTGACGTTTAGTAGCCGCCTGTAGAGTCTGACCCTGAACTAGGTGGGAGCATGCTCCATGGGAATGGGGAGCAATGATGGAATGTGTCCAGGATCTGCTGGGCCTGAGACACAGCGCCAAGCGGGGCACATAGTGAGGCCTTAAGAAATGTCAGCCGTGACAATTATGGGTGTGATTAAGAAGAAGGTGCCCCAGTCACGGTCTGGTGTAGAATTCTCTTCCCTGACGCAATACACAGTCCTTGTGGGTGGAAATTAGCATTCCTGATAAATGCTTAGGCAATTTTCTGATAAACTTTAACAAGATTAAAACCTCTTTGGGGAAATCAGCTACCCACACATTCAGCTGATTATTCGACACTCTTTGTCTTGTATTCAGTTTAATAGTGATTATCCAACCATTCTCTTTTCCTGCAAAATGTCCTTAACAAAAGGGAACTGTGACATGGCTCTGTGGCAAGATTGAAATAAAACTTTGACATGTGCTTATAATGAATTTAGCTGAAAAAATGTAAAACAGTCATTATGGAGACAGGACATAGGAATAGGAGCTAGCACCTATTATTAAGCACTCATTGCTTGCCAGACGCTACATGAAAGGGGTTGTATGTGTGGCCTGGCTCACTTTCTTTTCATAATGAGTTGGGTTATAATAGCTCTGTTTTACTTAGAAGATGCTCAGAGAGGTAAAGTGACTTGCCCAAGATCACACAGCCAGTAAATGGCAGGACTGGTTTTGCATCCAGGCCTGAGTCCATAGCTGGAGCGAGCAATGGCTACCCTCTTCTGCCTCTGCCAAAGGAATAATGGTGGGAGACGGGAGAGTGGGATCATCTCAGAGGGAGGCTGCCAGAGGGTCACTAGAGAGTGGAGGAGGGACAGAGCCCTCCCAGGGGTTGGGCATGGAAGGACACAGGTGGCTCAGCACAGAAGAGGGGGTGGGGCGGGATATTGGAGGCAGTGAGGAGAGTGGCCAGGAGCAGCATCATGAGCAGAGGCAGAACGAAGGCCCAGGCGAGTCTGGCCGAGAATGTAGAGTCCAATGTGGCTGCTGCAGGGGTGGGCCCCGGTCCTTTCAGTACTGAGGTAGACTGTAGTCATCCCGTGAGTGGACCCTACCTGCTGCTAGTTGGATTTTGATGACTCCGGATTCCAGCTGCATCACTTAACTAGCTGTGTGGCCTTAGCACAGAGCCTTCTGAAGTGAAGGTGTCCTCGTCTGACAACTGAGGGGGATAAAAGCACCTCTCCCATAGGATTGCTGTGAGGATGAACAAGACAAACCTTGGCAAGTAGTTAGGACACCCCCGGCATCTACTGAGGGCTCCATAAAAAGGTGGGATGTTCTTGTTTTATTTATTTATTTTTCCATTGTATAGTATTTTACTTATTTTACTTAATGTTTTTTAAAGATGTTTATTTATTTCTTTTGAGAAGTGGGGAGAGGGGCAGAGAAAAGAGAGAGAAAGAATCCCAAGCAGGCTCTGCATCGTCAGTACAGAGCCCAACGCAGGGCTCGAACTCGTGAACTGCAAGATCATGACCTGAGCCGAAATCAAGAGTGGGACGCTTGACTGACTGAGCCACCCAGGCGCCCCTAATTCATTAGATTTTTTTCCATAAGGATAGTTGACACACAATGTCATATTAGTTGCTGGTGTACAACAGTGTGACTGTGCAAGCCTATATGTTATGCAGTGGTCACCACAAGTGTAGCTACCATCTGTGAGGTGTTCCTGGTGTAATGAGTAACTGAATGTATGGTGGCACATATCACTATTTTCTCAGCAGGTCAGTGAAAAAAAAATTAAATGTATTTTAGTATAATTTCAGTCTGTTAGAAAAGTTGCAAAAACGGTGCAAAGAATTCCTGAATACCTTCACTGAAGACTACACACGTGCATATATTTTCCTTCTGAACTGTCTGCAAATTGGATACAGACTTGGTGGCCCTTTATGCCTCAAGACTTATGTGTGTGTGTTCCCTAAAGGCAAGGACATTCTGCTGTAAAATCACAGTATGATGAAAAAAATCATGAAATTGACATTGAAATCAATCTTTTGACATGAAATCAAAAGAGCCATTCAGATTTGGTCAACTGCCCCATGACATCCTATTCAGCAAAAGAAAAAATCTCAGATCATATCTTGCTTCTTTAGTATGCTTGAGTTGGTAACAAGTCACTAGTTTTCTTTGTATTTCATGAGCTTCACATTTCTGAAGCGTACAGGCCACTCTTTTTATTTAGGTTTGTCTGATATTTCCTTTTAATTGGATTCAGGTTAGGTGTTTTGGGGCAGAAATACATCTCAGTTCATCACATCATTTTGAACATTTTTGTTCTCAACCTAAAAACGGGGTCCCTTCGCAGGAAGAGGTGGGGAGCGCTGGATGGCTTGAAGGGCTCTGTAAACACGCTGACATCCCCAGCACCCCTGAGCGTGTGGGCCAGGAACCTGTCCGGGTAACCAGCATCCTGGGTGACCAGTTATCTACGTTCTTTCAAGCCTGCCACTCCAAGACATGGCCAGCAGATGGCGGTGCAGCCTGCACTTTGAATGCAGTTCCTGGGTTTCTGGAAAGGTCTCCGTGCGGGTTTCTTATGAATTCAAGCTAACATCGATCAGAAGAGCTTGGTTCCTTAAGCTGCCTGCCTCTTGCTTTCTCTTTTTGTCCCTTCAAAGGGGCCTCTCTTGATGCCGCAGGACCTCCAAGCTGGCAGAACTCACTGGAGGCTCCTTAGCCAGAGACGACCCACTTTTGAGGGGAGAGCCCCCCTCTTTCTGATAAGGGAACCAGGAACTCTTAAAAAACAGGAGTAATGCCCCTGACTAGCATTTACTGAGCGCTTACTGTGTGCTGGACACCGTGACAATTCACTGTCTCCTGTGTGCTCACAACAAGCCGTGAGGAAGGACAGAGGAAGTGACCTGCCCAAAGTCACACAGCAAGCCACTGTCGCCACCTTGTTTCCATCTCAGCAGGAACTTGTACTGGAGTCAGAGGAGGGGGGGGAGCCATGTCTGTGCCACGGGCACGTGTGTATATGCATACCTGGGAGCGTCCTGAGAAAGGAGATGCACTCATCTCTGCCTGCGGTGGCCAGTGTGACTGGGCCAGGAGCCGCCTTGGACACACTGTGTCACTCATGGTACCTGAGTTTGTTTTTTTTTTTTAAAGTTTTATAATGTTTTGGGGCGCCTGGGTGGCTTAGTCGGTTAAGCGTCCGACTTTCGCTTAGG
>NW_027532409.1:4493235-4517917 GCF_008692635.1 Crocuta crocuta
TTATTACATTTGTTTCTACTTACTTAATCCTTTCTTAACAGATGGCATTGAAGGGATCCATAGTGTCTGGGAGCATTCATGTGTGAAATGAGCCTGGAGACAGGGTCAGGTGGGAATTTTTACCTAGGAGTGTGGTCAAGAGAAGTGTCCTAGAGAACAGAGAAGCTTGGAGAGGTGCCAGGGTGGGTCAGTAGGTTAAGTGTACAACTTTGGCTCAGGTTATGAANATCATGACCTGAGCTGAAGTCAGCCGCTTACTGACTGAGCCACCCAGGTGCCCCTCACAGTACCTGAGTTTTGAGCCCCACATCAGGGGCTGTCAGCACAGAGCCTGCTTCAGATCCTCTGTCCCCCTCTGTCTCTGCCCCTCCCCTGCTCACACACATGCCCCCCTCCCTCTCTCAAAAAAAATTATCTTAAAAAAGAAAGAAAGAAAAGAGAAATGTGGAGTTCTGGTAAATATCCTTATCAATATATATTGCTATTGAAGCAAACACTGCCAGGTGCTTATGCAAGACCTTGTCTCCCCTTCTTCCTGGTTAGCAGAACCCTGGGTTGGCTGAAGTGGCTGCCTGCCCAGCTAAAGAGCCCTGAGCTAGTCTCGGCCAACAAGATGGGAGCCAATCAATAATGCTGGATGGGCGTATTAATCTGGGTTTTATCAGGAGAGAAAAATCACATGGTAATTTGAACAGGGAAAATTTAATATAAAGAATGACTGACTATCACGGGCATTGCACTAATGAGGGATGGGCTAGTAGGAAGTGAAGGGAACACAGGATAAGGACCAGCCACTGCTCTCAGAGCTGAGCTAGAGCTCCCATCTCGCCCATTTTCTCTCCCCCCCCCACCCCCACACCGAGCTGAAATCTAGACTTTGTTAGTAGGGCACGGTTGTGGTTCACTGGATGGTAGAGAAGTCACTGCGGTCTGTGTTAGTGGAACTTGCTAGAAAATCGCCTTCTATGGTGCTGGGGAAAGCTATTCACAGAAGGTATCTTGGTGGAGACACTGGGATACAAAATCACCACGAGTGGGGATGCTGGGGACAGCCGCTGGCCCCTCAGTGCTGCTGGCTGTCACACCCACGGGAACTGGGTGCTGGAGGAGCTGCCCATGCTGTAGGAGGCTGCCGAGTGAGCAGACATGAACCAGGAAGGGGCGGGCTCCTGGGAAAAGCCTTTAAAAGGGATTAGATCTGTCTGGCTCATCTCTTTTGCACTTTGATTTTCTCTTTCTTCCTGTAAACAGGATCCAGAAGGAGGAGAACTTGGAGCAGAACTTCAGCTGACATGTAGTGTGAGGGAGAAGTAAACCATGGTGCGGATCAGCCACGAAGCTCTTGGGATTGTTTGTTCTGCAGCACCACCTGGTGAAACCTGACTGATATACATAAAGAGTGTTTCATATAATAATTGTCAGTTGAAGTAAATAGAAGATTTCTCGATTCTTAAAAGACTATGCGAAGGTAAGAATTATGGTTAGAAAAGAGCTCATAGGGTCTTATTCAAAAGAAGAGGGAATGAGTCATAAAAACACCTCCTGGACATCAGAAATATGGGTACATACAGATTTGTTACAGGATCAGGTGAAGGAATAAAAAGGACAAAATGGAAAGGAGAAAGAGAAAGGTAAAACATAAAAGGAAAAACAAAGGAAGTTTGAGAGTACTGTGTTTCTATAGCACTCACAGACTCCCCGATGTTGCCTAGGAAGATAAAAGGAATATAATTAAACCAGAAAAGCCTGGTTGCTGCTTACCTAAAGACCACGCAGAGTTGACGGAGGGAGACACAATTCAGAGCATCTCCCTGTCCATGAGGCATGATTTGAAGCCACCGTGTTCTCTCTCAACAGCATCTTAACATGCCCCGTCTGTCCTCATCAGCAGGCATGGGGGCTTCCCAATGAATTCCAGTTTCAGAATGACCTTTGAGGTGTCCCTAGGGATCCACAAAGTTAATAGCTTTTATTTTGAGTCTGACACTTCAACACATAGTCTCTCAATTTAGTGAAGATCCAGCTACTGGCTTTCAGAGAACGTGGCAGTACACAGAAGCAGTTCACTTGGGTGGGTGTGAGGAGGACAGGCGGGCCGAGTGAAAGCCCCTGGTGACCCTCTCCAGCAGCCGCAGAGACAAAATGGGGGAGGGAGTCATGGAAGAACATGCTGCCTATGGTGACTTTGACAGATTTGAGCAGGTTGGCGAGGGTGTCTTCCAGATGCAGGAGTATCTGCCACGTGTTTAACGGGGGTCTTGAGAGCCCCTGCCTATGTCCCAGATACTAAGGGGGTGCAAGTTTCCCAAAAGTTAAGGGAAAGGATCTGGAAAGGTCAGGCCGGCGTCCTTACCTGGAAAGATGATGACTCTGGGTGGAGGTGGCCTGAGTTAGGAAAGGTCACACCTTGGGCCTGTCTTGAAGCCCCAGGGGCTGGGAACCCAAGCTGTAGTGGACCCAGTAACTGTAGACCCAGTAACCTTACCACTCTTCTTTTAGACAATTTAAAACCCCTTCCTCAGAATTGAAAGCTCCATTCGAGAACAAAAAGGAAGTCAAAATTGCAAGTTAAACCAGACTGGGGCCGTGGGGGAATAAAAACATTTATGTGTCAAAAGCCATGAGATAAAGCTAAAGCCATATTGAATGGAAAGTTTACTCCTAAACGTTAATATTCCTGAAGAAGAAAAAGAAGAGCAAGGAAAACTGAATCCAGCATTCAACCCAGGAAGATATAGAATGAGCAAGAAAATCAGTCCAAGGGAAGAAAGGACAGAACGAAGACAAGCAGAAACTAATGAATCAGAAAACACAACAAAGGTGGACTTGGTAAGTTGAGGAGCTGATTCACTGCAGAGAAGAGTCCCACACAGGAAAACAGATAAGCCGCTAGCTAGCCTAATCAAAGGGGAAAACAGACGGAGGAGGCACAGTTAGGAATGAGAAACGACAGATAAGCATGATAAGAGAACATTTTAATATGTATTTTTTAATTACATAAATAATGCATGGATACGTGTGCTTTAGAAACAAGAGTCAAACAAGAAGAAAATATCGAGTCAACAGTCAAAGTCCTCTGTCTTAGCTGCCAAGGCTGCATGACAAAAAATTGTGGAGGCTTAAATGACAGAAATGTACTTCCTTATCATTCTGGAGGCTGGAAGTCCAAGATCAAGCTGCCTTCACGGTTGGTTTCTTCTGAGTCCACTCTTCCGAGGGTACAAGTAGTGGCCTTCTCTCTGTCTCTTCACTTGTCCCTGACGTCTCTCTGTGTGTCCTAATGTCTTCTTCTTTATAAAGTCACCAGTCAGGGCACCTGGGTGGCTCAGTTGGGTAACTGTCAGACTCAGGTAACTGTCAACTCTTGATTTTGGCTCAGGTCATGATCTCATGGTTCATGAGTTTGAGTTCTGCATTGGGCTCTGTGCTGACAGTGCAAGGCCTGCTTGAGATTGTCTCTCCCTCCTCTCTCTGCCACTCCCCTACTTGTGCCAAACACACACACACACACACACACACACACATTCTCTCTCTCTAAAAATAAATAAATAAACTTAAAAAATATATAAGGTCACCAGCCAGCTTAGATGAGGGCCCACCCTAACAGCCTCGTTTTAACTTAATGCCTTCTTTAAAGGCCTTACCTCCAAACACAGTCACCTTTTGAGGTGCTGAGGGTTGGGGCTTTCAAATGAAGAGGGGACAGAATGCAGCCCATAACACCCTCATTCACCTTCTTCCTCGCAAGTCCTACCTTTTCCCCTAAAAGTAACATGATTAACTAGCCCCTCCCAGGGTCATTTGTGGGGCTCAAGACCAAGGTCAAGCCAAGGCTCACATGGTGAATGGCTACATATTTTTTGGTAAATCCAGCTAGTAAACACTTAAATAAAAATGTCCTGTCTTCCTCCCTCTAAACAAATATACCTTCATATTGACCTGGAAAACCAGATTCAGATTTAGAATCTCTGGGTGAGCCAGAGTTCCTTCTTCCACACATGACTCTGCCTGCACCATGGAGGCCTGTGCATACCTGTGTGTGTGTGGAATCCAACCCGTACATCCAAGCGCCTCCCCCACTGCAAACAGTGCCCTTTGGTTTCTGGTTGGTCCTTGCAGGGGTCATATCATATCCAGGCCCTCACAGACCCTGGAATGAATGCGAAGGTCCCATGAATAGGAAGCCTGGTGTAGAAGGAAGTCTCAGGCTCTAGAAATGTGTGTCCCCTGTGGGGTGCGATACATCTTGGAGGGAGCTTGAGCAGCCCCCTCAAAAGGGCAAGCCCAAGGCAGAGGTGCCTCTTGCTCAGGTCTAAGAGTAATATAATACTGTTACAGCTGGGTATTAGAGGGTAACTTTTATTTAGGAATTAGAGTCTCATTTCAAAATAAAAGTTATTTTAAAAACTGGATTCTCTACTTTTGTGTCATTTAGATTTTTCCTTGTCAACATCTACAGATCTACTTTATTCTCTTTAAGTGCTGCATTTAACACAATGCAATGTTAATCTGCTTAAAAATTACGATGATTTCAAACCAAAAGGAGTTAAAACAAATGACCAAAGCTGACTTAAGAAGAAATAGAATGGTGACACAGACTAATAACTGTGCTTGTAGCTGAGGAAGTTGTCCAAGTGAACTTCATAGTTCCTCCCAAATCTGCAAGTGACAGGTAATTCCAGAGCTCATCAGACTCTTCCAGAGCATAAAGAAATAAGGGGCACTGCCCAGTTATTTTTGTGAAGGGTACCAACATTGTGGTGGGTTATGCCCTTCCCCCAAGGTCTTATGTTGAAGCTCTAACTCCCAGTGTGATGGGGTTGGGAGGTAGGACCTTCAGGAGGTGGTTATGGATGGATGAGGTCATGAGGGTGGAGCCCTCTTATACAGAGAGACATCTCTCTTTCTCTCCGCCATATTTTTAAAAATATTTATTTTTGAGAGAGACAGAGCACGAGTGGGAGATGGGTAGAGAGAGAGGGAGACACAGAATCCGAAGCAGGCTCCGGACTCTGAGCTGTCAGCACAGAGCCCAACGTGGGGCTCAAACTCACAAGCCATGAGATCATGACCTGAGCCGGAGTCGGACGCTCAACCAACTGAGTCACCCAGGCGCCTCTCTCTCCACCATTATTAAGACACAGCAAGAAAATGGCCATCTGTGAGCAGGGATTTGGACCGTAGCTGGGAACTGAATCAAATAGCACCTTGATTTTGGACTTCTCAGCCTCCAGAACTGTGAAATATAAATGTCTGCTGTGTAAGCCACCCAGTCTACGGTATTTTGTTATACAGCCTGAGCTAACTAAGACAAAGCAGCAAAAAGAAATTCACAGACTAATTTCATCTGTGGATATTGAAGCAGAGCATCTCTGTGAAGGATTAAGAAATGAAATCTAGTAATAAAAGACCTCAATAAATGGAGAGATAGATGGTGTTCATGGATTGGGTGATTCCGTCTAACAAAGATAATATTTCTCCCCAGATTTATTTGTAGGTTTGACATAATTTCTATCAAATTTCTAGTTAGAATTTTTGTAAGTACAGGGGCGCCTGGGTGGCTCAGTCTGTTAAGCAGTAACTTCGGCTCAGGTCATGATCTTGCGGTTTGTGAGTTCAAGCCCCGCGTCGGGCTCTGTGCTGACAGCTCAGAGCCTGGGGCCTGCTTCGGATTCTGTGTTCTGTCTCTCTCTGCCCCTCCCCAACTCACACTCTGTCTCTCTCACTCTCTCAACAAATAAATAAACATTAAAAAATTTAAAAAAAGAGTTTTTACAAATACAGACAAGCCGATTCCAAAATACACACAGAGACAAAGGAACCAGAATAGTTAAAACACTTGAAGATGAAGAATGAAGTTGGGGGAATCACCCTACCTGACTTTACTACTTGTAATCAAGCGAGTGGTGTTAGTGTAGTGAAAGACACATAAATCCAGGGAAAAGAATAGAGTCCAGAAACAGGCCCGCACAAGCATGACCAACAGACGTTTGACAAAGGTGCAAAAGCAGCTCAATGGAGAAAGGATAGTCCTTTCAACAAATGGCGTTGGCACGAATGGACTTACAAAGGGAAAAATAATGAGCCTTGACCTAAACTGTACGTGTATGCAAAAGTTAACCCCCTAAAAATCATAAATCTAAGCATAACATGCAAAACTACGAAACTTTTGGAAGAAATTTTAGGAGAAGATCTTCATGACCTAGGGCTTGGTGAAATCGAGTTCTTAGATGCTAGACCAAAGCACAAGCCATAAAAGAAAAATAACTGACGAATGAGACTTCATTAAAATTAAAAGCATTTGATGTGTGAAAGATCCTGCTAAGAAAGTGCAAAGACAAGCCACAATTTGGGAGAAAATATGTACAAATCACATATCTGACAAAAGGCTTGTATCCAGAATACAGAAAGAACTCTCTAGACTCAATATTAAAATATCAATCAAATTAGAAAATATGTAAAGGGCTTGACCTGACATTTAACCAAAGGAGATGTAAAGATGGCAAATAAATACATGAAAAGGTGTTCACATAGTTAGCCATTAGGAAAATGCAAATTAAAGCCACAGTGAGATACCATTATACACTTCTTAGGATGACTAAAATTAAAAATACTGACAATACAAAGTGCTGGTGAGTACACCTTTCAGTATAGCCTTGACTCTCAGAGCCATAGTAATGCATCACATACCCATAAACGAATAAATAACCCAAGCCAACCAGGATATGTGGGAGAAACCTAAAATGGCATACAAAGAATAACAAATGACCCTGTGTTGCAAGATGGCCCCTCTGAAGTGTAGGGGGAGCAAAAGAACTGATCTAAGTAACTTCAGAAAATAGCATTTTGACTGGACACTACAAGGCTACATGCAAAAAAGAATTACATACAGATATTGTACTCTATTTAGTAAATACGTGTTTACTCATATTGAACAAAAAAGTAAATATGTTGTGGATGGTGAGAGACATGTTTCTCACTGTCAGAAAAAGAAATTAGTAAATAAGGAAAGAGCTAGAATGGACCCTGTGTGGTGTTGGATTGGAATCAGAAATATAGGTATGAACCCATGGTTTTAATATATTTACAGGTGGATAAACCCAGAAATAAATGTGGATGCACGTATGAATGTGTTAGTCTACCCCTGGGTGCTTCCTGGTGCAGACCTCTTAGAAGGCAATGATGTCCTGGTGGCAGTGAGCACATCGAGACATTTAGTGCCCAGGTAGTGGCTTCTATATACATTTTCCTATTAAAAAAACAAAAGTTCTACTTCTAGGGATGAGCACTGGGTGTTATATGGAAACCAACTTGACAATAAACTATTTGTAAAACAAAACAAAACAAAACAAACCCAAAAGTTCTTGGAAGATATGGTCAATTCCAGAGCTTGTGTTGAGAAAGTAAAACATGAACCTGAAACATATTATGGTGCTAGAGAGAAAGGAAGTGCGTGGAAAAAGCTGGGGCCATAGTGAAAAGGTGCAGAAGCCGACCTGAATTATTCCTAATGGCTTAAAGCAGGGACTATTTGAGCAACGACAAGAGTGGATTATAACCCTGTTCTGTTTTCTCCATAACCATTATCATCTCTTAATTAACCACATAATTAACGTATTATGTTTTTGTTTATTGCCTTTCTCTCCCCGCTAGAATATAAGCTTTACAGAGGTGGGGATTTGGGGGGGGGTCTGTTGTTTACTGATATATGCCAAGTACCATAACAACACCTGGCGTATAATGCAGACTTAGTAAATATTTGTAGAATGAGTACATTTTCTCTCTTCCCCCATTGGCACGTGGATCGGGTAAGCTGCATGTTCTAATGGAAACAACATTTTTTCCCCAAATGATTGAACACCAAACAGCCACCACCTTCTGATTCTCTGCCTCAGCACACGTGAGACTCACACGGGCAGGGAGGGATGGTCTTGAGGGAGCTGGGCAGACTGGGACATCGCCCTGAGAAAAGAACATGGTCCTCTGGGAGCCCACCTCCCAGGGAACCCTTTGAAGGTTTTCCTCTCAGAAGCATATGTGGAACACCTGTGGTTATTTCAGCGCGAAGACTTCCGTGTGGCTAACTTAAAGCCCATTGGTATCTTTATCTCTGCTGAAACCCCTCCCACTCTTGTGAGGTGGACATTAGGTGCCCATTTTATGGATAGGGGAAGGGAAGCATAGAGAAGCTAAGTATATTAGTTTGTGAGGGCTGCTGTAAAAAACGACCACCAACTGCGTGGCTCAAACAACAGATATTGATTGCCTTTCAGTGCTGGAGGCTAGAAGTCTGAAATCAAGGTACTCACAGGGCCATGCTCCCTCTGAGACTTTGGAGAGAATCCTTCCTTAACGCTTCCTAGCGTCTGGTAGCCTCCAGCGTTCTTCAGCTGGCTACTACATCAGTCCAAGCTCTGACTCTGTCATCAATGGCTGTCTTCACCTCACCTTGTCTCTGTGTGTGTCTCTGTCTGAGTCTCAATTTCCCCTTTTTATAAGGACACCAGTCATATTGGAGTAGGGCCCCTCCTAATGACCCCATTATTACTTGATTACCTCCATCAAGACCCTATTTCCTAATAAGGTCATAAGATCATAATTTGAGGTACCGGGGCTAAAGCTTCAGCATATCTTTCTTGGAGGACACAATTCAACTCATAGCAGTAAGTTACTTCAAATCATGGAAGGTTAGAGATGAAAGGGACTTTTTCTCTTGGAACCACCCCTCTCTATACTTCCTCTACATGACTTTTGTCATGCGTAGGGTCCCCTAAAGTGGAAAGCTGTCAAGGAGATTCACCAAAATACTACCTATGGCAAAGGTCATTTCCACATACCTGATCTCTCATCCCTGCAGCCCTTGATCAGTCTCCAAACACGTAGACCCTCTGTGTCCTCTCTTGTTTTCTGCTGCCCCGGGTTTCCACCCTCCTAATTTAACATCTCATGACTCATCTCCTTCCCAAGTACTCTCTGGAGCCTCAATAGACAGCTTAAGATCATTTGAAAGAGTGAGAACAGGGTGAGAAAATCCTTTGAGGAGCTCTGTGATCTGAACAGCAGCGACATGAAAGAGAAACGCAGGGACAACTGAGCATGTGCAGCACAAGCAGAGGCTTGTGGAGATAATTAACAACCGACTGTAAATTGGAGGAGCTCTGTGCAAAGGGCCTAAGGCAGCTCATAACTGGGGAAAAGGTTGGAGTATTAGGTTAAGTGATAAGAGACTTCAAAGCAAATCACCAGGTACATATAAAGTGTCCAACTCAATATTGCAATAAGCCATGGGTGACACAAAGACATGTAATACCTGTTTCCTGCCTTCAGGGAAATTATAATTTACTTAGGGAGGTTAGACGTAAAACTCGGGAGAAGTTATATAACAAAATATTTAAATAGTAATCCACAATATGACAAGATCTGTTGCCAAATGAACTGTAGATGTGATAACAAACTTTCAAAATTCTGAACGAGGAGATATCATTTGTTTATTTATGATCTGGCTAGTGCATATTTTCTTGCTGGGGGGAGAGGAGGGGTTAACCAAGCAGGGAAAACCAGTGAAACTTAGAGGTATTTTTTAACAGTGATCAGAAAAATGGATAAACCTTTAGTTAGATCAAAAAATAAGAGAAGACTCAAATAAAATCAGAAATGAAAGAGGAGGCGTTACAACAATTTCTGTGATGACACAAAAATAAAAAGGACAGTAAGAGACCACCATAAACAATTATATGCCAATACATTGGGTAAGCTGGAAGGAATGGCTCCGTTCCTAGAAACATACAACCAAGATTGAATTATGAAGTAATAGAAAGTCTGAGCAGGCCCATCACTAGTAAGGAGATTAAATCAGTAATCAAAGATCTCCCAACAAAGAAAAGCCCAGCATCAGACTGTTTCACTGAGAATTCTATCAAGCATTGAAGGAAGAATGAATGCCAATCCTTATCAAATTCTTCGAAAACACTGAGGAGGAGGGAACACTTCCAGACTCACGAACCCAGCACTACCTGGATGCCAAAGCCAGACAGAGACAGCTCAAGGAAAGAAAGCTACAGGGCAGCATCTCTGATGACTGTGGATGCAATAATCCTCAACAAAATGCTAGCAAAGAAAATTCAGTCTCACATTAAAATGATCATACCCCATGACCCAATGGGATTTATCCATGGGATACAAGGATCCTTCAACGCACACAATCACAAGTGGGGGAGCAGCAGAGAGAAGGAGAGAGGATCCCATCAGCGCAGAGTCTGATGCCGGGCTTGAGCTCATGAACCTGAGCCAAGCTCAAGAGTTGGATGCTTACTTAATCCACTGAGCCACCCAGGCGCCCCTTTCATATTATCTCTTAAAAAATTTCTTTTAATGTTTGTTTATTTTTGAGAGAGAGCACAAGTTGGGGAGGAGCAGAGAGAGAGGGAAACACAGAATCTGAAGCAGGGTCCAGGCTCTGAGCTGTCAGCACAGAGCCTGACACCAGGATCGAACCCACAAACTGTGAGATCATGACCTGAGCTGAAGTTGGTCACTTAATCGACTGAGCCACCCAAGCGCCCCCCATATTATCTCTTAATAATGATTCTCTGCAGGGGCAGTTTTTGGAGAACCACACACACTCTCTCTCTCTTTTTCTTAATGTCTATTTTTTTTAAGTTTTAATTTTTATTTATTCTTTTAATGTCTATTTATTTTTAAGAGGGAGAGAGCAGGAGGGGCAGAGAGAGATAGAGACAGAGGATCAGAAGTGAGCTCCGTGCTGACAGCAGAGAGCCGGGTGTGGGGCTTGAACTCATGAACCATGAGATCATGACTTGAGCCGGAAGTTTGCAGCTTAATGGGCTGAGCCACCCAGGCGCCCCTTGGAGGGTCACTCTTGATTGCATGACAGGCTCTAGAAAGCTAGCTAGCAGCCGGAGGGGTGGGGCTGGAAGAGAGCTGGGCTTGATCGGGTCTGGGGGCTGAGGAGATGGGCCTACCCCTCTACCCCAGGATGAGATGGTAATGGCAAGAGCATCCTTTTGAAAACAGCCTGCCTGTCCCTGGGATTTTTGCTGATAGGTCTGCTCTTAGGGCCCCATGAGATCACTTGAGGTGGGAGGAGAGCCTTTTCTAAGGGAAGTGGAGAACAGAGCCCTAGATTCTTTAGTGGCCCCGGGTGGGAAATCGTTTTCTTCTGGCCCATAAAACAGTTGTCTGTTCTGCTGTGTTTTATTACCAGCCTTCCCGAGCAGGCTGGGAGGAGCAGGCCCAGGCGCATGTGCCGGGGCCAGGGCGGGGCGGGGATGGGATTTATGTGCCAGACTCCCGTGGAAATCCTCAGGGCACCTTTACAGATCCCTTTGTCACACGGGCCACGTGCACCCTCCCCAACCACATCCAGTCAGCCCCAGGGGGCTGTCGAGTCTGCAGTTAGGGGAGAGGCCAGAGCCTCGTGATAGGTCTGGATTGGAGATAGGTATATAGGGGTCATGGCCGCCACTGATGGTCTTCAAAGCTCTGGAGGCTGAAATCCCCTTCCTGCCTGTACTAACCAGAGTGGATTCTGAAGTTTGCACTTAGGAAGTCTGACCAATACAGAGTTTGCAGTGTCACCAGGAGCAGAGCTGAGGACGAGTCAGCTGGCAGTGGGAGTGGGGGTCCCCTGGGCCCGGCCCCGGCCACGAAAAACAGGCGTTACGTGTCTGAGGCCAGCAGTGTGTTGGGTCCAAAGGAGCTGGAGGTCCCTTGTGAAGTGAGAGGTAGCCCGCACCCTCAGCTCCGACACCCATTGCAAGTCTGAGGGTCCCCAAGACCACGCATACATCCCATAATTTGCTAGAATGGAACTCACAGGAAGCTGTTCATCTCCAGATGATGATTTGTTAAAAATAAAAGATATCAATTGAAATCAGCCAAGGGAAGAGGTCCATAGGGCAGAGCCCAGGAAAGTTCTGAACATAGTGTTTCTGGCCAACCTCTCCTTGTGGATTTGTGGAGGCCTTACTCCCCCCTCCCTACCCCCCTCCCCTTCCCCTGCCGCCATCAGTGTGTAACAGTGTATACAGAGAGTTGCCAACCAGGAGGCTCGCCCAAGCATTGTTGTCTTGGGTCTTTATGGAGGCTTCGTCTATAGGCACTGGTTGACACCCTCCCCACTAATGTGGATGACTGCAGTCTCCAGCCCTTTGGGAGGTCTAGAAGGTGCCCTGTGACCCAAAGCCCCCAGCATAGATTACATTGTTAGACATGTCCAATGCCCCCAGGTAGGCAAAGACATTCTGATCGAGCAAGACTTCCCAAGGGTGTAGAGATTACCTCTTGGACCGAGGGCAAATATCAGACCTCTCTCTGAGCAAGGTTGAATCATTTACTATAAAAGCCCCCATTCCACCACCATGATCTCACTGGGCACTCAGACCCCACCTCAGGAGAAGGGGAGAGTGTGTAAGAGGAGAGACCATGAGCAAATACCGAATTGCTAAATTACGGAAGAGTCTCTTTCAATTATTGGATCCCATTTCTGGATATTGATTTTGCAGATGTACCTGCACACGTACATGAGTGGCTGTGTGAAGAGAAGTGATGTATGGATAAAGCTATTTGCTGAAGCACTATTTATTGTCAAGAGCTCGGCTGAGCTGGAGAGGGAGCTGACCTGTCTTGTGTCTGGGTAGTTGATCAAAGCGACAACAAGCCAAAATGAAAGTAGCAGAGAAGCCTTCAGTCATTCACTCCAATGGTATAAGCAAGAGGCTCAAACCAGAGAAAGCACTGCCGCCCCCTGTGCCCTTTCCTTATGGACTGGCATGCAGATGGGTCAGGACAGATATGGGGACTGTCTCACTGGTGGGGAAGCCCCACACAGAAGCCTCTGGCAGTTTTATGCACCCTGGGCCAGGGGAGAGGGCCAGGGGGAAGGGCTGGGAGTAGAAAGTCCTGAGTACTGAGTACTGAGTCATGGTGGGGAAAAGTGTCTGCAAGGCATCCACCTTCTCTCCCTGTGAAGGGTCCTTGGCAGGGGAGCCAAGGAAGAAGGAGCTTGAGGGAAGACCTCTGCGGATGCCTCAGACGGGGATACTTAGGATTGCAGTTGCCTGGGCTAGGGAGGCACATACGTGAAGAGCTGGATGGCTGCAACACACTGGCTGTCCACCAGATCTGCTGTGCAGAGGCCAGCCTTCTTCCCTGAGGCCAGTCAGATAAAGCCTTTCTAATTGCCTATGGTCAGCCCTCAGAAAGCACATGTACATTTCTGGTGAAAAATGCCAGACCTTGGTTAAAATGAGGAGGTGGCTCCTTCTTTATAAAAGCAAAGTATTGGAAACTACCCAAGAACCCAGCAGTAGTGGACAGATTAAATACCTTGTGGTATATCACCCGCCAGGAAATCCTACGCATCTTTAAGAAAGCAGAAGTTGTGGAGCACTTGAGTGTCTCCGTTGGCTAAACATTTGACTCTTGATTTCAGCTCAGGTCATGATCTCACGATTCATGGGTTTGAGCCCCACATCAGGCTCCGCAGCTGGTGGCCTGGAGCCTGCTCGGGATTCTCTCTCCCTCTCTCTGTGCTCCTCCCCCACATGCGCTGTCTCGGTCTCTCTCAAAATAAATAAACTTAAAAAATGGAAAAGAAAGAGGAGGTTGTCTTGTACACAGATGAGCATGGAATTGTGCGTAGCTGTCAGGAGGGGTGGTGGGGAAGTCGGGGAAGGGCGGAGGAGGGACAACAGCTTGTAGCCAAGAGAAGGGCCTCTGGGGTGCATTGTAGGTGTGCCGATGAGACTGTGCTCTCGTGATGGTTCTTTGACGGCTCAGAGTTTTGATCGTTAATAGTGGAATGTCCTGTCCCAAAGCCAGCTCGTCTACACAGGTCTGAGCAGTCCAGAACAGTTATGTGACCACAGTCAGACTTCAGGGTTGTTGGAACCCACTATGGGCCAGCTGAGGTTTGCCCTGGACCTACCCCAGCAAGACACGATGACACTCTGTTACAAAACGAACGTGTTTAGCCCCACTGGGTAAGAACGGCCTTTCCTTGTTTTGTGAATAACAGATGCCTTGTTCCTTTACAAATAAGTGTTCTTCCCCTGTCTCATAATGGTTGCCCCACGTTCATCAAGGACTTGCCTGGGCTTCCCTGAGTCTTTTCTTGGAGCCATCCTCTGGAATGTTCTGGAATGTCCTAGAATATTCAGAATGTGGGCTTGCTTGTAAACTAGCCTGAGTTTCTTAGAAATGTGTACAGGAGAACACCTCACAGCTTTTCCAGGCACTGCAGCAAACTGTTTTCTAGCAAGTCCAGGATTTTGAGCTGCTGAGCTCCTACCCCACTGCAGGACCATGTCAGTGCCCCACCATCTCCCCACAGCCATGGACAC
This sequence comes from Crocuta crocuta, assembly GCF_008692635.1. Classification (NCBI taxonomy): domain Eukaryota; kingdom Metazoa; phylum Chordata; class Mammalia; order Carnivora; family Hyaenidae; genus Crocuta; species Crocuta crocuta. The sequence goes on from NW_027532409.1 coordinate 4,507,599, forward strand.
CAACCTGATCTCTGCTTGCTGGTGCTTGTATTTCTTTGCCTGAGGGATCTTATATGGCTTCCAGAACCCTCTCTGCCAAGACTAGAAGAGCTAGAGAACTAATGTCCACCCGGAGCTGCCCTCAACCATTGAGCGATGGGAGATGGTGTATAAATAGTCTGGCTCCCTTGGATCTTGCGTATGTGCTCTGAGGAGTGTGTGGGCTGGCCCCCAGAGTTTCCCCAGTGGGATTAAGCTCTGGTCACTTTTGGTTTGATCACATACCCTTTCTAGGTGGCTTTCCCTTCCCCATCCCATTTTCTCTCCTCCACTGGAAACTCCTGGGACCTTCTTCCAAAGAAACTACTTGTGCCCACTTGCTTGTGTCAGGGTCTGAGAAGCCCAGAGCAAGACAGCTGGGAATCACATCAGCCATTTGCCAGGACCTAGTATGGCCCGTGTACCCCCAAGGGCTTGACGTGAACTCATGGCATCCCTAGGCACTCGCAAGGGGGGATTACCAGACAGTTGACAGGTGGGGAAACAGAGTCAGACAGGCTTTGCCCGAGGGCCCAAAGCAAGGTTCCACCAAACCTGAGGCAACACTCTTACAAGTGGGGACTGGAAGTGGGTCCATGCTGCCTCTACATCCCCCACGCTGAGCCTACACACAGGAGACGCTTGGTAATCACATCCAGACAATCAACGTCGAATCCTCAGGATAGCTAAATAAATCCTTTCACATGGATTACCTATTATCACCATTATAACAGCCCCAGGAAGTGGCTACTGTTATTATTATCCTGACCAAGGCCACATGGTTAGGAATAGACGAAGCCCACGTCTGTCACCTGTCCAGCCTTGGGACGGATGGCGCAGGCAGGCAAGTGAATGAAAGGAAAGAGGTGGGGGCCCACGAGGCCGTGGCCTACCCTGCCGACAGCCGGGTGACAGCGCATTGTCCCATCTTGGAACACGCCTCTGTCACACGCAGTGTAAATGGGTCTATTCCCTGTGAATTATCTGTTAGCCGGCAGCTCCATCCATCTGCTCATTAACACAATAAAAAAAATATCAAACGAGCCTTCTGATTCCCAGTCCCCAGGGGCCCAGCTACATAACTTGGAAACGACTCTTTAGTAAGTCTGATCAAAGGCTGGTTGTTCAGTGATTAGAAATCATGGCCTCTTCCTCCAGGCTTGGGGCTCGTAAACAACAGTTGGATGAGCTTTTTATTTTGGTCGGACTGAAAACCTAGAGGGATCTATTTCTTCCTAATTTACACCCATTTCGATGGGAAGAGCATCAGGAGGCTGAGGTTTTGCTCTGGGAGACCCGGTGGCTCCCTTATCTGCAGCAAGCAGGTGCGCCCATGAGCTGCCCAAGCACAGTGAGAGACGCGAGCCTTACAGAGCGGCCATCAGTGCCAGGTCCGGGGCTGAGCGGGGAGCAGAGCCCCTTGTTTTCTCATGGAACTTCCTATAGTTGCAGCCAGTGAGAAGGGGTGGGTGGTCAGGGTTGAGCCTTGGAGAACATGGATAGAGCCGACCATTGAAAGACCCCTCAGGCACAAGAGGGTGGTGAAGAGGGGAGGTTCAGCGAGTGGTTCCTTCATTGAACCATTCAATAAATATTTACTGAGGACCTACTACATGCCAGGCACAGGGATCAGATGGTGGCTCAAAAAGATGGTGTCTGTCCTTAAAGATAGTACAGGAGAGTGGGGGAAGATGGTCCAGTGGGGGGGGGAGGGGGAGTGAAGTCCAGAGTCAGAGAAGGTGTGCGTGCACCTGCGTGGGGGCAGGGGCCAGGCAGACCCCTCCTCCAGGTCTGAGGACAGGAAAGTCTTCATCTTCTCAGAATATCCGGGAATCCGCAGCACATCTGGAAAAGCACCTTGCTGATCCAGCTGTGGCCTCCAAGCCGCCGTCTCTCTCTTTCTCTCAAACTCTCATGTACTGGACATTGGCGCCTAGGAACAGGAAGTCCTAGGAGAGGCAAGACAGGACAAGATGGTAAAAGCATCCTCTACTCCGAAAAGATGTATCTCCACTTAAAGGGAGGCGCACGTCTGGGGAAACACAGGCTCTGGCAGAAACCAGGTCAGTGCATAAATCGGGAACATACGGCCATCCCCAAGGTCTCCATAAAGCACAGTTTTGCCAGCCACCTTCTCTAAGGCGGCAATTTATCTGTCATTTCCCAAGCTGCTGCTTCCTGGCAGGCCTCATAAATGTCCTTTGTGTCACCTAAATTTTCTCTCCTTCTCGAATGACACAAAATTGTGCGTGGCTGGGATTTACTCTCCTACCTTCCTGGTAACTTTCCATCACCCGAAGGAGTGGGAACCTCTGAGCTCCAGGCAAAGCCCAGTTCTCTCCCACAGTGATCCATCCCTTGCCTTTGGAGGTCAAACACATGACCTCGGAATTCTAGTGAACATGGTAGTATAGAATAAATCTTCTGGTGATGTCCCACATGCCATACCGAGGCCAGCTATGTGAACTGTCAGTTTTGGCTTAAATAACGAGCTGACTCCTTGTAATCACTCGGCAGGAGGTGGACGTTGAGCATCTCTGGGTCCAAAAGGACTTTGGATATCTGTTTTCCCAAATATAGCAGTGGGTCAGTGTTTCAACCTTCCTGACCACGCTGCCGCCCTTCACGCCGCCCTTCACTCCCTCTAGCGGCTGTTAGTTGCTGGATATTGACGACGGACCGGATGCAGCGCAGCATCTCCTTAACTGCTCACAGGGCTGCTGACCCAGTCATCCCACCTTACAGATGCTATTCTAGAAAGATCGCCCGAACCGTGGGTACAGACAGACCAGAACATGCTCGGTCAGCAGAGAAGGGTGAACAATCAGACATGTTCCTTGGTATTGAAACAGTTCAGGAAGTTATGGTCTCGGACGGGTAGAACGGTATTTAGCATTGGAGGGGCGTGGACTAGGTTTCAACAACAACAAAAAAGGAAAAACAGCAAAGAAAGAGCACTAGCAATGCAACCATCCCAAAGAAACACACACACACACACATTTAAAAGATACCTAGAGAAAACAAAATGACTGGAAGGCAGCCCCTGAAAATTCCCACTGTAGGGGGTGGGGAAGGGGGTGATGGGTTTTGAGGTGAAGCGCATCAATCCTATATTAATAGTAATGCTCTTCCGCTTAAGAATTTAGGAGAAATTTTCAAAGCTTATAAATGGCTTTCATAACCTGGGCTGTAGCCATGGCAGTATTTTCAAAATGAGCTGGTCTTGAAGTTCCCCACGATGGTGGGGGAGGGGGGTGGGTGGGAGGCAGTTGGGGGACACGCTGTGTCAAAATGCCCCCTGCCCCAGTAGAGGTACCACTTCTGAAGGATACGTGGATGGCTGCATGGCATCTAGCCATGCCCGGGGCATCCCTCCCCAGTCCAGGCTTTCTGAGCTGTAAGGCTGGGCTGGGTCCGACCCGCTGAGCTATGGCCCCTGAACCTGGAAAACTAACCAACCCCCCTCCCCCCAATCCTTAAAAGCCCACCGGAACCCACTGACCTTGTAGATCTCGAGAACGGGGTCATAGAGCTGAATGTGCTTCAGCAGAGGGAGGGGAAATCCTTCCGCCAACTTGTCTGGAGGTTGAGGCATAACATTGAGAGAGATTCGTTAATAAACCACAATTATAAGTAAAGTTATAGGAAAAAAATCAGTTCCTCTCTGCGAACTCTGTACACAGTATATATGATTTAATTATCACCAAAGATGATGAAGTAGAGAAGACTATTATTTCCAGTTTACCGATAAGGAAATTGAGGCACAGAGGGGCCAAGGAACTGTGCTGGGTCAGAAAGCAGCAGAACTGGAATTTCAGCCCAGGTGGGCTGCTATAGGAGCCTGAACTCCCAGCCGTTTGCAGTGGGGGGGTGGGGGAGGGGGTTGGGGCAGCACAGGCGCATGCGGAGAAGCTGGTGGGCACCTGCTCTCTCTCTGCCTTCCGCCCCTGTCCTGCTCTCTGCTGCCGCCAAATGAAGGAGGTCCTTGTGGAAACAGTGTTTAGGGCTTTATGCTTTATTTTCTGACTAGGGAGTTGGCAACTGACTGGGAATGGTGAATTCAGAGATGGGCCACCTTGTGCCCTCTATGTTAACTTGGTCCTCAGTCTTTTACCTGCCGTTTCAGGGTGTAGGGGGCACTTCTGTGAGTCCTTCCTCCCTCTTAGGAGGAGGTTTCCTGTGCTCCAACTTCGCTAGAGCCCTGGAGGGAGATGGGGCCACCTTCAGTAGGCCCATCTCAGACAGGCCGCTGCAGCTCAAAGAGGAGAAGTGACTAATCCAAGGTCACACAGCCTGCAGGAGAGCCCTGTTTCCCATCTCCAAGTCCAGCTCCTTTCCCCGCAAAGAGCTCTGTCCTCCTTGATTTGGAAAGATCCATAGTGATTCTTACCATTGACCTTAGGGTAGAGCGTGCTGAGAATGTAGTAGTTGAGTAGCCCCTCCAACAGCTCCACCTGGTGGAGAACAAGAGAGATACAACTGTGACCACACGGGCCATTTTGCCACCAGCAAACCTCCATGGCCGCCCTGGGGCCAGCTAATCCTATACCTGCCGACATGGCAAAAAAGACTGAAAAAAAGCAAATTTCAAATAGATGGTTACATCGTGCTACTATTTTATTAGGTAAAACTATCTTGAGATGCACATTTACACGTGTGCAGAGGGACAGACACGCTTGAAAGATTATACACCCACCTGTCTTTCCTCAGAAAGAACATCCGGGTTGGCCTTACCTTTAGTATTATTTTTTTTCAATTTAATTTGTCTTTCTCAGAATGTTTTCCTGAATTACTTTTACTCAGCTTTTAGCGTTCACCACGTGCCCGGTATAGGGCTCAGAGCATTGCATATACACCTGATTGGTTCAATCTTCACAGTAATCCTTTGAAGTTGATATTACTGCCTCCATTTCACAGACAAGAAAATCGAGGCCCACAGAATGAAAGTGACTTTTAGAAACTGAGCCCCAGGGGCAGCATTTGAACCTGGATTTATCTGATTCTATCGTTCTTGGTTTCTACATTCCATGTTCCGATGACTTTTTATGAATCTTTACATATGAATGTTTTACCTCATAGAACATTTTGAATTATGTTAATGTTTATTTATTTCTGAGGGGGGGGGAGAGACAGACGGTGAGTGGGGGAGGGGTATATAGAGAGGGAGACACAGAATCGGAAGCAGGCTCCAGGCTCTGAGCTGTCAGCACAGAGCCCGACACAGGGCTTGAAGCCGCAAACTGTGAGATCATGACCTGAGCCAGACCTGGTCGCTTAACCGACTGAGTCCCCCAGGCACCCCGCCTCATAGAACACCTCTTATACATGCCACACGCAGATGCAGTATTAGTGGGTTATTACTCACTTGCTCCTTTGGTCCCTGAAAGGAGTCATCCTTTGGGGTCCCTGTGGGTAGCATCCCTCCCGACAGTTTCTGTGCTTGTTTCTACTTGGTAAGTTCATAAGGGAAGGTCTGGACAGCAGAAGGCAGGGGGTGGCTGGCCAGAGGGGCCCGTGACGGTGGGGTGGTGTTTGCAGGTTAGAGTCTCTCCATCTCTGGCTTGGCCCGTGAGCAGGAACTGCCTTCCCTCTGGTCAGAGACTTTCCCTGATGACTTCAGCCGGTACTGATCTTCCCACGGCCTTTCTTACTTTAACACGGGCCTCCATTTCACCACCTGTTCCTCCTTGTGGACCCATCGCTTGGTTGAGTTGCCCACCATCCATTCCTCTTGCCTTAATAACAGAGCTCCCCTGGGGACCCCTCCTTTCCGGTCTCAGTCCATACGGCTTGAGACCACACATCCTGGCCCCGGGAGTATAGATGAAACCCACATTTGGTCAGTCGGCCTTGTCCAATTTTTAACCACAGCGATTGTCTGAAGAATGGCCACACGATTAAGATTAATCCAGTGAGAGGAGCACCTGGATTTTGTTCGGTAGTTGATTTTTAAAAAAATTAAACTACAGGAAATGTGGGGTTTTCCACCAATGGGAAAAAAATGAGGATGAAGCCAACACAGACGGCAGCAGAAGGGAGAGATGGAGAGAGATTCTTGATGCTCTAATTTGAGCACCTAGGTCCAGTTGTGCCTGAAACCTCTAGTCTTGGTTTTGTTCTGTTTTTTTTAGTTTTATGACCATATAAATTCTTCCTGTCTGCTTAAGACACGTGTAGTTAGCTTTCTATTCTTCGTAGTTAAAAGAGTTCTGTCCAGGGGCACCTGGGTGGCTCGGTCGGTTGAGCATCTGACTTCGGCTCAGGTCATGATCTCATGGTTCGTGGGTTCGAGCCCCGCGTCGGGCTCTGTGCTGACAGCTAGCTCGGAGCCTGGGGTCTGCTTCGGATTCTGTGTCTCCTTCTCTCTCTGATCCTCCCCTGCTCACACTGTCTCTCTCTCTCACAGAAATAAATAAAACATTTTAAAAAAATTAAAAAGAAAAGAGTTCTGTCCAACAGACAATTTAACTACACCTTATCTTGTACTGGGGTGTAACTGCTCCTTGGCCTTATGCTTCATGTCCTCGAGAACTTCTACACTTTTCTAGGGCAGAAAGCAGCTCTTCTAATTTTTCTGTTTTCTACTATAGGTGCCATAGCATTGCTTAGTAAACACATGAAATTAATTAATGCCTTTATCATTTCATAAATAAAAACAATAAGAACTTACATTGAATACTCCAACTTTAGATTCTTTCAGCTCTACTTGTACCCTATAACAAAGCAGAGAAGATTCAGAGATGTGGTCATGATGCTCATGGGAATTTCCACCTAAGGAACATGGGGGTCCCCAGAAAGGAGGCACTGGCTTGAGAAGACACAGAGCCAAGTGTGGGGCAGGGACTGAAAAAGATGATTAAGTATCCAAACCCAGTGACACCACCTTATTGTGAAGACTGGCAGAGGGGAGGAGGGAGGTGCAGAGGGGCTCAATCTTTATCTTATGCTAGAAAGTCAACATAGCTGATGTTTAAAATTCACAGGTTAAGCCAAAGGAGTACTAGGTAATTCTTTCTTTATTATTATTGTTTTAAAGCTTATTCACTTTTGAGAGAGAGACACACACACGGAGTGCGAGCAGGGGAGGGGCAGAGAGAGGGAGCGACACAGAATCTGAAGCAGGCTCCAGTCTCTGAGCTGTCAGCACAGAGTTGGATGTGGGGCTTGAACTCACAAACAACAAATCATGACCTGAGCTGAAGCTGGACGCTCAACCGAGCAAGCCACCCAGGCGTCCCATTAAAAAAGAATTAAAAAAAAATTCCTTAGAAATTTGGAAGTAATGGGGATTAGGTGGGAAGGAAGTTTATGGAGGCAGGACCACAGGGCAGAAACTAAGGTAAAATTTAAGTTTCCTTCCCCAATCGTGGGTCCCTAATATTGAGAGGATCCGCTCACATCCCCACCCCCAGCTACAGAGAATCGGCTAGAGAGTCCAGAGCGAGGGAGCCCAGGCGAGTGTCCCCAGGTGGGCAGAAGGCTGACTTACTTTCCTGGCTTCAGGCTCCCGGTGATCTTGCTGGTGTTGAAGGTAAACATGGCAGACACATTAGTAGCCTGGAAATTCCAGCAGAAGAGAACAGGTTTTTATATGAGTAAGGTTGTCACCTACGGGAAGGATAACTATTAGGACCAACTGTTTCCTTTACACAAACAGCTTAGTAAGTTAAAGCAGGCACTTGTCCACTGGGCTGTAGGCTCCCAGAGGCTCATCATAGGTACGCGATACATGTTTGAACTCGGACTTGAACATTTTTCACTTGAAATTGCCGACTATGAAAGCGATTAAACTACATGTAGTCTTCAGGGGTCAGAGTAAACAGGTCAAAGACTCTCTCCATCTTCCTTCTAACAATAGGCCAGTCTCACGTGGTGGGGACACATACATTAAACAAATAATCCTGCAAACAACTATCTAAGTATCTTCTTAATTGCTGTGCAGAAAAATAACAAGGTCTTGTAAGGAAAAAAACGACAGGGGGCCTAAGGTGGGTCGGGGGGTAAGGGGCAATCAAGGAAGGCCTCTCTGAGGAAGTGATAGTTGAGATCTGAAGGAATTAACCAGGTGGTGAGAAGAGCATGCACGAAAAGGGAACAGCATTTGCAAAGGCTTTGACCCTTACCACGCCAAGCCTGAACACAGGCTCCCTGCCGGAGCTGGGCAGGAGCACAAAGCCTTCAATCTCCATCTCGGGGGCCAAGGACAGATTCCCAGGGCTGATGTTCAGGAACGGGGCCGAGGCCATTGCTCCCTGGAGCTCCAAGTTCATGTTGGGGTACAGTCTGGCTAACTGGGGGGACAGAACAAGGAGTTTTTGTCAAGAGAGGGAAATAATGCGGGTTTGCCAAGGGAGCCCCCAGGGAGTCAGGCACAGCTGAGAATGCTTTCTGATTGATTTTATTTTCACAAAATGCTCTGTTCTTCTTTCTCTTAATGGTTCACCTGGAGACCTTTCCCTGTCACCAGACATCTGGAGCTGCGTCATGTATCTCACAGCTGCACTGGGTCCATCTTGCATGGGTAGTGTGACTGATCTAACCATAGTGTGCCTCGGGTGGTTTCCAAGGTTTTGCCGTGATAATGATCCCCCCGCCCCCGTGTGTACCTTTGGGTATTTGGGAGTTGGAGGGGGGAATACGTTCCTAGGAGTGGAATTGCTGAGTCAAGGGCAGGGGTATTTTTCAAGCTCTGGACAAGTATTGTCAAACTGTCCTCCAGAAAGGTCGGGCCAGTAGTTTCACGCCCTATCCCTCCTGGGGAGTGAGGGGAGACATCTACCGCTTCTCCGCCCCCTCCTTGCACTCAGGTAAACTGTACACGCAGACAGCAGACCCCTGTTTTTGAGATGTGACACAAGTAGATCCCACAGTTGCACAAGTGCTCGTGATTTGCTGTTTAATAGAATTTAATTTGGGGGCAAGACTGTTCCCTTTTAGGGAAGGAGCAGCACAGTCCCTGCGAGACTTTTTTGTGGTGCAAATATAAAATCTGCATCCTACTGTAGGGGGGAGATATTTCCAAGGTTGGGGAGATCAAGGGCTTCACTGAGAAGGTGGGCTGAGTTGCGTCTGCCAGGCTGAGGATGACGCAAGCAGGAAGGGGGAGGAAGAGATTCCTCCTCTTTCTAGGGCAACAAGAACGTTGGAGCCGGGGTCCGGCTCAGGGCCCTCCAGACTCGTTCTGACAACTTGGTAGCAGGATGAGCGGTTCTGAGACTCCAGAGAGAGAAAGAGCCCATGGGGGGCACTTATGGAAGACATGACCCAGGCACTTGAAGTTTAACAATTTTCCCGTTATAGTTCCCTTCAGCCCACCTCAAGCCTTCTGCAAGGCAAGCTCAACACTCCTGCCTGTCTGAGCTGTGTCTGGGGTGGACTGGGAAGGGATGTGTGTGGGGTTAGCTGCGAGGCTGCCCACAGTGAGCTGGTGGGAGGTTAGTCACTGCTGCGCTGATGTCGCATTGACCACGAACCTCCGGTCCATTGGGGAGACTGGCTATGTGAGCTCCGGGAAGCCCATCTGAAGGCGGGCTAGATACCCGTGGAAACAAGAGTGCGGAAGCTCCTGATCTAGCTCGACGGAATGATCTCCCGGGACGGTCAGGCAAAAACGGAAGGTACAAAATCGTGTGTATAGTACGTTTCTGTTTGTGTAAAAAAATGTAAGAAAGTCCCAGTACTGGTTTGGCTACACATGGAACATCCCCAGGAGGAGGTACGCTGGGGGCGTGGACTGTGGGGGTTGGGGCCAGGAGTGGATGGGAAAGTTTCCATTCTAGAACGTTTTATGTCTTTTGAATGATGAACGATGAGAGTTTAGTATGGTTATCAATAAACTTATTATTTGCTAGTAGGGTGCCTGGTCCCTCATATGCCCTCTGTGATGGTCTGATGTTATTAATTAGGGTGCATTTGGCAGGACGCGGTGGCCTTCTTGGGGTTCTCAGATACCATCAGTCAAAGACTGGGCACCTGTGGTCCCACGAGACGTGGAGCTCAGGAGTCTGCTGTTTGGGCTTTGGAGAGAACGAGTCCCCAAGCCTGCAAAGGGAAGTCCCAGCCCCCCCTGTGCCCCCCCTCCCCCCCCGGGGCTTCACTGCTGGACTTGCAGTTGAGAGTAGCACTGAGGCTTTAAAGAAAAGCTCCTGGAGGCTAGTGAGCCTGGCCTGCACCTGCCCAGGGCTGAGAGAAGGCTTACCCGGGGGGCGAAGGGGCGGAAGGACTTGGTGGTCAGCCGGATGCTAGAGCCAGAAGGGACCTGCAGCAAAGAGACATGGTTTTAGGGTACTCCCGCCAAAGCT
>NW_027532409.1:4517941-4552504 GCF_008692635.1 Crocuta crocuta
GTGGGGGGGTGTTGGTGATGTTCAAGACTATAGCTTCTTGACTGCCTAGGTTACCATGGCAACGGTGAGATGCTTGTCCTGCACTCACCACAAGCACCAGCTGCCAGGGTCCTGGCTGCTCTCCTTGGGACATAGGTGACGTGCAGGGCAACTCTGAGGGTCCATGAGGGTGGGGTTTGCAGTCACAAGGATGCAGTAGGTATGGTTCCTGGCTTTGTTACTCTGTGGTCTCAGCCAGTCCCTTCACCTCTCTGAGCCTCAACTTCTTCATCTGTAAAATGGGGATAATAGTAGTCCTTGCCTATCAGGTCATTGTGAGGGCTAAATGGGACGGTGTGTACAAAGTAGCCAGCACAAGGCCCAGCACATAACTATCATAAAATGTAGAGATTGTGATCCGATCCACTAAAAGAAAGGACTGCACCACGGGGAGCGGGTTCCTCCAATATGACAATAGAAGTAAAAGGTCTGTGTGCATGTGTGAGAAATCAATGAAGGGACAAAGCACCACTCCATCCATCCACCAGATGGCCCCCGTCTATCATCAGAGCCAGCTGGCTCTTCCCAGCTGGATGGCACTGTGTGTCCCTCATCATCCTGACACTGTTCACAAGGCCCCAGCTTTACACAAAGCTACGAGAAAGAATTTTCTGAAACCTAGAAATAGTGAAGAAACTGGAGAATTAATTAAAGATGTCATCCGTGATAAAATGTAATATTCCTTATAAAAAGTCCCATTGAAGACAATTGTTTTAAAGGGCAAGTCCTAGGAAGACTTTGTCTTTCCTTCTACCCTGAATCACTACATCATGGACCTTTTTCACTTTGGCTACAAGGAAGCTCCCAGGTAGATTTCTTATTTAAAAAAATCAACTTTGGGGCACAGCATTTTCTTTAATTGTACTTTACGTTTAACTTGGTCTTCACTTGCTATACAAAATAATTTTCTGCATTTATCAGGGCATCTATTATTCTGCCTCGTTTACTAAATTTTTTAAGTTTTTTTTAAACCTCTGCAACCAAGCATGAGAGAATATACGAATTAGAACAACAGGTGTGGACTGGGGCAAAAGTAAAACACAGACAAGGAAGCCACAGTCTCTCAAAGTTCTAAGAGAGAAAGAGTTTTGACTTGAGCTTTCTGGCAGCCAAAGCGACAAGGGAAATCGTGCTAATTTGTATACTTCCTTGTCTTTATCTTTTTTCACAACAGCTTGCTGTTTCGCTGACGTGACTGGGGTAAAAAGGAAAGAAAGAAGGACAGGTTAGGTTGTCACTGGTGAGCGCCACTCTGCCACCGTCCTCACCATGTCATCTGTGATGGAGAAGTTCAGGTACCCTGCCTCATGATAAACCCGGCTGGCTGTGTTGAAGACATAATCAGAGACGGCAAAGTAGACCATTCGGTTGTGTTCCTTGGGAAGGCTCATGACGGGGGCAAGGAAGGTGACCGGGGAATAGTGATCGCGGTTAAAAATCTCACCCTGGAAAGAGAAAGAGGGTGCATTTGAACGTTTCAAAGTCTATCTCGGAGCTGGACATTGAGCTACGCAATCGCTCATAGAGCCTGATGAGGGGGCGCTGGCAAGAGTCACTGCCTGCAGCTCTACCATTAAAGGCATTTTCCTTAGAGTCCAGATTCCCTTCATGAAAAGCTCGCCAGCTTTGGTATATTAACCCATAGCACCCTCCACACCACCCTCTACACCACTCAGCCCCGTTCTGATTGACCTCACCTGCATGGTGGTCAAGTTGAAGGGAGGGAGGAGTGTGGGTTTCAAGGTCTAAGAGTTGTAAGGTGCCGATTCAGGAGCCCTGGCTCTTGAAACACTCCCCACCGCTCCATATTGCCCCGCCCTCAACACAGCGGCACCACTGGGGAGATGGGGACAGTCCTGAAGCCAGAAAGACGGGAGGCCCCGCGAGGGCCAGCCCGGAGGGTAGGCCACCCTGGGACCGAGCCCGCGCACGCCCCTGCTCAAGGTCTCTCACCTTAAACATCACATCCAGCATTTGGGCTGTTGCCCGAGGGGCTTCCATTAAACTGTAATCAATGCCAGCGAAACTGTCGATCTCTGTTGTGACTGTGAACCAGGACAGGGGCGGAATTAGGAGCCAGGTGATGAGGGATCTGATTGATCCACACTCCTGTGACTTTCTCCATGGCCCCTCCCTGCCCCTCTGCCTCAAGGCCTTGTACCAGCGCAGCCCCGCAGCAAAGAGCTGCTTCAAGAAAGAGGCGACATGGTTCTATTGTCCCACTGGTGGATTAGCCATGAAGAGGGTCGTATGCTCAGCCTGGGGCCCCAGTGGGGTCCAGCGTTGCACACACACACACACACACACATCTGAGGGCAGGAGGAGCCCAGCTCTAGCAGCTTCAAGCCAAAGCAGCCACAGAACGGGGAGAATCCTCCAGTCAAGGCAATTGTTCCCCAGCTTCCCACCGCGGCCTTGATCTTTGAGGGAACTGGCCTCCTATCGACATAAACCACATAACCAGGAAGGTCAGGCCAGGTCCAGAGGGCCCGGAAACTCCCCTCCAAAGCCCCAGGGGAACGAGAGTCCTATGTCCCATGCACTGGGTCCTCTTTGCCTGTCTGGGCCTCCACTGAAAGTGATGCCAACAGCAGACCGTAGGCCTGAGGGCCGGGCGTCAGAGGACAGCGCAGACACAACCAGATGACGGAAGGCAACACAGCGACGGAAGAGAAGCCTGTGGCGGCCACTTCGGGAAGCAGGCAGAATCTGACAATGCCGAACCTACGTCTGCCACGTGAGCCTGCGATTGCACTCCTAGGTGCATAGGCGAAGGCACGCGCCTGTACATACTAGGGATTCACGGTAGCACAACCCGAGATGGCTCCAGATTGGAACTACCCCCGTGGGCTTCAGCGGCAGGATGCATAAACAAATGGAGGGGCTCCCCCACGGTGGAGAGCCGCTCGGCAAGGAGAATGAAAGAACTCTCCCTGTGCAGCAGTGCGGATCAGCTTCACATTCCGAAGTCGAACAAGGAACACTTCCTGCTTTAGACAGCAGACTCCAAATACCGGAGGGTTCTGTTCACGTACGGAGTGCGAAGCTAGTCTTGGCCGGTGGAAGTTGAGACGGAGGTTTCCCTTGAGTGGCGAGCAGGGATGGGGGCGGTCCAGGCGCTCCCAGAGGAACACGTTCTGTTTCTTGATCTGGGAGCTGATCGGTGCTCAGTCTGGCAGAATTCTTTAAGCTGTACACTTAGGATTTGAGCACTTTTCTCTGTCTTTAAACCTCAACCCACAAGGCCTTTGAAAATGTGCTAATGTAGAAAAATGCCCAAGATGTATGAGTCACAAAAGAACAATGTCTGCCTATGGTTGGACTGGTACATACTTGTAACTTTGCACATGCACATATATTCACGAACAGAAGGAATGTATGATGAATGTATATTTATATGTTTACATATGTGTATACTTATTACTATTTTAAGTTTATTTATTTTGAGAGAGAGAGAGAGAGCATGAGCAGGGAAGGAGCAGAGACAGAGGGAGAGTCCCAAGCAGGCCCTGCACTGTCAGCACAGAGCCTGACACGGGGCTTGATCTCACAAACCGTGAGATCATGACCTGAACCAAAATCTCGAGTCAGATGCTTAACTGACTGAGCCACCCAGGTGCTCCTATTTATTTTTATTTTTTGAGAGAGACAGAGGGAGAGAGTGAGAAAGAGAGACACCCCCCTCCCCGCCCACCACACACACAAACAGGGGGAGGGGCAGAAGGCGAGCATCCCAAGCGGGCTCCATGCTCAGCACAGAGCCTGACGGGGGGCTCAATCCCATGGCCCTGAGATCATGACCTGAGCTGAAATCAAGAGTCAGACACTCAACCAACTGAGCCACCCAGGCGCCCCTGTATGTGAATATTTATACTTGCAGATACAAAAGAACATCTCTGAGAAGATACACCCTAAACAGAGGTTACCTCTTAGAAGAAAACTGGGGGAGAAAAGAGGATTTAAAATTATTACTTTCTACATTTCTGTCCTGTTTAATGTTTTATAAGGTATGTATATGCGCTGATATAAATTAATAGAAATAGAGAATCCCGGGGATGGGGGGTGGCGTACCTGGCAGAGTTTGGAGATACGGCTGCAGGTCAGAGGCCACCGATTTCTGGATCATTTCGCAAATCTGAAAAGCAAGGGAGGAGAGGCCTGAGTGGGTCCTCGGCTTTGGCCCGGCATTGTGCTCAATTGCCTTAGTCACAGTCTTTGATATACTTGCTCCTTGGTCAACGGTTCTCCAAAAATGGATCAGCGCTTCCCACGTGCCATGTGTCAGGGAACAGATGTGACAAAAACATGTAACCCCCATGTGGACCTCAGTGGGGCCCAACTGGATCTTTCAAAGTTGTTCCTGGGATTGGATCTCTCAGCTGGGTGGTCAGCAGCCCAGCCTGGTGAGGGGGCATCGGCTGTAGGCACTTTCTGAAATTCTACCATGAGAGATACTTTCCTTTGGGAGGTGTTGGCCTCTCAGAATTTAGAATCGATTAGCAGAACTAGACCGTCAGCAGAAATAACCACACAAATGGGTGTGTAATTAGTAGATACTTCACACAACAAGTTGGCTGGACTGATCAGTATTCTGTTCCCCCTTTTTTGAGTGGCATGCTTCTCAAGAAAAGGGGGTATGTTCCCAAGCCAGTTTGCGATGCTTGCTCTTGTAATCACGCAAATCATTTACTATGTAAACCACTGAAATGTGACTGAGAAATCCAAAGATAAATGCCTCGGAAAGGTGAGTTGCTTAAAGAAAATGCCGTTAGACATTCTTGGTGTGAGCAGGAAAAAGCTTAGGAGGAAAAAAATCATAAAAATCTGGAAGGATTCTGCACTGGGATTGCTTTGCAAATGTCTTTGAATTCTTGTGGTTAAAGAAATCTGAGCTGGAATTTGGGGCAGATCAATGGTTTATGCAAGAAAGACAAAGTCCATTGTCAATCAATCAAGAGACTACTTTCTTTTTGTTTGTCTCTTTTAATGTTTTACTTCATTTTTTGAGAGAGAGAACGTGAGTGGGAGGGAGAGGCAGAGAGAGAGAGGGTTAGAGGATCTGAAGCATGCTCTGTGCTGACAGGCTGACAGCAGCAAGCCCGAAGTAGGGCTCGAACTCACGAACCATGAGATCACCACCTGAGCTAAAGACAGACCGCTCAACCGACTGAGCCACCCAGGCGCCCCAAGAGATTAATTTCAAAGAATGGTTCTGGGCCCTATGTCAAAAGATGACAGATGAGTTTATATTTACTGGATCTTGAAACATTTAGATTTGCATGTAAATATTCTCTTTGTCCCTGTGTGAGTCCCCACAGGACACGGTGGTTTGGATAACCAGCCACCACCTCTGCTGCAGATGAGTCCACGCATATATGAAGCGGAGGAGCAAGGTGGGGCAGGCTCCAAGAGCATGGGGCGTGGCCCTGGCCTTGTGCGAGGGGTGCAGATGGCCTCTTTCAAGAGGTGACATTTTAAGGGCGGGCTGAAGGGTGAGCAGACATAAATCAGGCACACGGTTGTGTGGAAGGAGCTATGCTGGGGGCAGGGCAGGCAAGACGTGAAATGCTAACCTCCCCGTGCAGCTGGCTCAGTGCTCCTCATAAAGCAAAGAAAGGTGTGATGAGGAACGGTCATGGTCGATCTCACGGGAACCAGGAGGCTCTGCTGGCCTCACTGGAGACTGTCTCCTTCTTGTTTTTCCTTCAGACAAAGGCCCATCACATCTTCCCAAAGGGCGCCCCCATGCCCTACCCCTGAGGGGACCTGCTTGAAGAAGGCCCTTGGGCCCTCAGTCCCAGACCTGTAGTAGGACCTCCCAGGGAGGGAAGTTAAGGGGGTAGTACGTGAGCTGAGCAAACTTGGTTCAGATCCTGTCCAGTTCCCCGCTGACTATGTGATCTTTGCAGACTCTTTCCCTGCTTTTTTTTTTTTTTTTTTTTACAAATAGTTTATTGTCAAATTAGTTTCCACATTCTTTCCCTGCTTTTGAGTCCTCACATGCAGGATACAGTGACAAGGCCAAGTGCTTCCCAGGGACTTGGGGGGCCTAGGGGGATGAGACTGTGTATATATGGCCCAGAGAGCAAGCAAATAGTAAGTGCTTATTCTTAGCCCTGTTGGTCAGATACCATATATCCCTTCCTGAGTGGGCGCTCTGACAGGTCCTGTATCGGGCTCTGAGTCTTCCTGGAAGAAGGAGATTTCTGAAGACCCATAAAGGTCAGGGGTCAGGTGAGACCCCCATCTTTCCTGAGACACCCAGCCCCTATAGGGCCTTTGGTACAAACTGCTCCATGTTCTAGGAAGTTCAAAACCCAGCCAAGCTCCTCACTAGCAAGGTGACCACCGGGCAAGGGAGTCCACCTCTCAGAGCCTCTCTGTCAAGTGGGGAAGATGGCACCTTCTTCAAAGGTTGTGGTTGAGACTCAAGGTCATAGTCGATGGTTTGATGCTTAGCACACTACCCCTGGCCAAGCTACAGGCTCAATAGATAGCTGCTCTTGTTATAAATAAGAATAATTATGCAATGATATATTTGGTACCACATTAATTATGTTAACTAATCAAAACAATAATTAATAGATTACCATGATAATTATTATATCAACACTAATTACTTATTACCATTAATACTTATACTAATACTTATTACTATTATTATATAATGTCACTAGTCATTATTTGCACCGTCATCAACAGGGTAAATCCACACTGCTGGAGAATACTATATCCTACTCAGGAAGGCATGACATAGTGGGAATGGGGGCACAAGAAGGAGGTTGGAATATTTTCCGAGCTCACCTAGACCCCAGGACTCCAGAAAAAGGAACAGAATCCAGTTTGCCACTCCCATCTGTTTGGTCTGTCTGCTATTCCCACTTCAACCACCAGGGGCACTCAAAACAAGACCAGAGGCCCCTGCGTGGCTCCCATCAGTTAAGTGGCCAACTCTTGATTTCAGCTCAGGTTGCGCTCTCATGGTTCATGGGTTCGAGGCGCGCATTAGGCTCTGCACTGACAGTGCAGAGCCTGCTTAGGATTCTCTCTCCCTCTCTCTCTCTGCCCCTCCCGTGCTTGCTCTCTCAAAATAAATAAATAAACTTTTAAAACAAGACCAGGCGTTGGACCAAGCGGAGTGTGTGTGTGTGTGTGTGTGTGTGTGTGTGTTTTCCTCTTTCCTCTGTCATTACTTTCTCCCTTCTCAAGCACAGTCATTGCTACAGACAGCTCCACATTCATAATAACTCAGAAATGGGATTTTGGGGGTGAAATGAGCATTTGTTAACATGAAACCTCTTTGTTTTAGCCAGAGGTTTCAAAATTTGGGGATTTCACATAATTTATTTTTAAATGGGAAAAACTGACACTCTGTGGCCGCCTTCCCATCCAGGGCAGGGGCTCACATGCACCTGGTTCTCACGCTCCCCAAGTTTCCTGCCTGGTGTCTGCAGGCACCTAAGTGTTCATTTCCTTTTTGACCTTGTGGAGTGCAGGGCAGTGGAGGGGTGGGGAAAGCGGGCCCTGAGCAAGGTCAAGCAGAGGGAAGGGGAGGAGTCTTCGTTGGCTGAACTTCTTACCATTCATTCTCTGCCCGACTAAACACACTTGGAGTCCAGGGACCTACATTTTGCCCCAGCCTGGCTGCGCACTGGCTCCATGACCTTGGGCAAATGATTTGTCCTTTCCGGGGTTAAGTATGTCTGGCTAGCCCTCCTGACCACTTAGGACCAGAGGTCAGTGAGGACTTGCACCTTGCCCTGGAATGGCATGGTGGGATGCCAGCGGCTCGGACATTCCTACCTTGCTCTCCAGCACTCCGCGGAACTTGGACTCAATCTTGTTGTGGAAGAGATTCAGCAGCCACCTGGGGAGAGGAGCACAATGGATGGTCGGCTATGTTCCACTGAATGTAGGGACTGAAGGGCAGCAGAGCGGCCAGGCCAGTCCCCAACGGAGCCCTCCTCGACCCATCTTGGTACCCTGCTGTATGACAGAATCCTGGACATGAAAATCCAGAGTCCCAGCCCATGGTCCACTCACTGATTCAGTGCTTCTGGTACCCCACCCCCCTGCTGCACCCAATCAGGTTCAACAGATCTGGGGGGGAGGCTTGAGAATCTGTTCATTTCTCATCAAGGAAACTGAGACTCAAAGAGATGTACTCAAGCACTGGTATACTGTTCATACTCTGTCCTTTGGCCAAAGGCCTTTGTGTTCTTCCAAGAGTCAGATTTCATTCACCTGATGGTGGTCCCCACCAGCATTCCTGGCTTGAACCTGCATCTGTTGATCTCAGCAGGATCCCCCAGAGAATGACCTCGAAGTGCCTGTGATGTGCCCATGCATTCCACCTGGACACTTAGACCTATCAGAGGCCAGGCTTTGGGCTGGATGGATCTCAGGCCACACCCAGGGATCAAGCTGGCCAGTGTCCCACTGGGGACCTACCCCAGATCTCCTGACAGGTCCACCTTCACATCTTGAATGTGGCTGCTGCAGCTGGATGCAGTGACAGTGGGCCTCCCAGAGGGCTCGCTGCCCAAGAGAAGGTTGACTGAAATGGTAATGCCCTTGACCTCCACATCAAGGGAGCCCTGTAGTTTCCTGGAGATGAGAGAAGCAGTCATTGATTCCTAGACTAAGATCAGCCACCATCTTGATGGGGGGGGCAGAATATGAAGCTCAATTCTACCCCAAAAGAAGCAGAGCTTGAGCAAAAATTTAATTACGAAAATTTTTACAAAGTAAAGATTTATTACAAATAAGACCGCAGAAGATCAGGAAGAAAGACTGGGTCTAGTTATTTATGGGAAGGAGTGGGCAAAAGCCTTTCTAGGTAGGATCCAAGTCTCAGAAGCCATAAAGGAAATGGTTAATAAACTCGCCAGCATAGAAAATTAAAACTTCAGTGAACAAAAAGCCCTCCCATATTCAAAGTAAAAAAAAAAAATTTGCATGGTGAGCCAGTCGAAGAGCTAATTTCCGTAACATATGAGCTAATTTCCTTAATACACAAAGAACAAGCTTATACAAATTAATAAGGAAAGGACAAAACAACCCGAGAGAAGAAAAAAGGAATCAAAGATATCAAACAGGAAGTTCAATTGCAAATAAGCATGTGAAGAATTATTAAAAATGAAAATGATGCCAGTTTTTGCCCATCAGATTGGTGAACATTTTGAAGCTTGTGAAGGTAACGGGTACAGAAGTCTCAGACTCCACGGTAGGGAGAGCACATCTGAAACACAGACTAGTGGGATCCATCCTAACACACGTATCTTTGGCTTAGAAATTTTAGTTCTAGAACTTTACTCTGTGGCTCTTCCTGCCAAGTTATATGCATGGGGCAGCTCACAGAAGCATCATAGGCACTAGCATCAAGTAATGAACAATCTAAATGTCAACTAGTAAGACATAAGTTCAATAAGCCATAGGCAGCTATGCAGACTTTAAAAAGAATGAGGGCGGGGCGCCTGGGTGGCTGAGTTGGTTAAGCATCCGACTTTGGCTCAGGTCATGATCTTGTGGTTCGTGGGCTCGAGCCCCACGTCCGGCTCTATGCTGACAGCCAGCTCAGAGCCTGGGGGCTGCTTCTGATTCTGTGTCTCCCTCTCTCTCTGACCCTCCCTTGTTCACTCTCTCTCTCTCAGAAATAAAACATTAAAAAAAAAAAAAGAATGAGGGCTAATGTGGTCTGTCTATACAACGAAATATTACTCACCCATAATAGAAAGGAACACAGCACTGGGGTGCCTGGCTGGCTCAGGCCAGATCATGATCTCGCATTTCATGAGTTCAAGCCCTGCATCGGGCTCTGTGCTGATGGCTCAGAGCCTGGAGCCTGCTTCGGATTCTGTGTGTGTGTGTGTGTGTCTCTCTCTCTGCCCCTCCCCTTTCCTCTCTCTCTCAAAAATAAATAAACACTAAAAAATTTTTTTAAAGAAATAAAGCACTGATGCATGCCATGATGTGGACAAATGTCAAAAATATCCTGCTAATATATGCCAGACACAAAATGTCACATATCAATATAATTCCAATTGTATGAAATGTCCCCAATAGGCAAATCCATAGAGACCTAGTGCAGACTGGTGGTTGACTGGGCTGGGGGAGGAGGCAATGGGCAGTGACTGCTTAATGGGTCTGGAGTTATCTCATGGGGGGTGAAAATGTTCTAAAACCAGATGGAGGTGGGGGGTGCAGACATTGTGAATGTACCAAATGCCACTGAATTGTTCACTTTAAAATGGTTACTTTTATGCTATGTGAATTTCACGTTATGTGAATTTCACCTCAATAAAAATATTACCTTAAGAAAGGTAAAAAAAAAAAAAAAAAAGAATGAGGTAGATTTTCATGTGCTCACACAGAAAGATCTTTAAGATACTTAACTGAATAGAGCCAGGACGGGAGAGTATGGCTTGGTTCCTTTCATGGAAGTGAATAAATGTCACCTGTCTACTGAGCATCTTTCTAAAGCAGTGCTGTCCAAGAGAGATATAATGCGAGTCTCATAGGTAATGAAAACATTTCTAGTAGCCGCACTTAAAAAGGCAAAACAAAAGAGGTAAAATTAATTTTAATCGCACATCTTATCATTTCAACATATAACAACATAAAAATCATTAACGAGGCTTTTTACATACTTTTTTCTACTGAATCTTCAAATCTGGTGTTTCATTCTTACAGCAGGTCTCAACCTGTACCAGCTGTTTTTCTTTTCTTCTTTTTTAACAGTTTATTTATTTATTTTGAGAGACAGAGAGAGTTCGAGTGGGGGAGGGGCAGAGAGAGAGGGAGACAGAGAATCCCACCTAGGCTCTGCGCTGCCAGCTCAGAGCCCAATGTGGGGCTTAAACTCATGACACTGTAAGATCATGACCTGAGCTGAAACCAAGAGTCAGACACCCAACTGACTGAGCTACCCAGGCGCCTTCGGTGGTTTTTCAAGTACTCAGTAAGGACATGTGGCTAGAAGCTACCGTATTGGACAGTGCAGGTCTAAAGTATCAATACATTCAGGTCATCCAGAAGATGGCCAGCCCTCCTGCTATGGGCTGGATTATGTATCTTCGTCCCACATTCAATGTGGAAGGCTTAAATCCCACTATCTCAGAATGTGGCTACATTTGAGATAGATCCTTTGAAGAGGTGATGATATTAAAATGAATATCATCATTTACCCCCGTGAGGGGGGCGCTTGGCTGACTCAGTCGGTGGAGCACGCAGCTCTTGATCTCAGGGCTGTGAGTTCCAGCCCCATGTTGGGTGTAGAGATTAAAAACACAAACTTAAAAAAATGTGGCCATTAGGGTGGGCCAGAATCCAATCCGACTGGTGTGCTCCTAAGAAGACACAGGGGGACACCTGGGGTGCGTGCACACAGAGGGATCACCATGTGAGGACACCGCCAGAGGGCCACCATCTGCAAGTCACAGAGAGAGGCCTAGGGAAAAACTAGGCCTGCTTGACACCTTGATCTTGGACTTCCAGCCTCCAGAAGTGTTGTTTAAGCCACCTTGTCTCTGAGACCTCATTTGGGGAGCCCAAGCAGACGCTGACTTCCTTCCCTCCCTGCCTCCCTTCTCCACCCCCGTGGACGTTTCCTAAGGTCATTTCCCAGATAAAGTATTTGCACTTGAATTCTTGCCTTGGGGTCTGCTGCTGGGGAAAGCCTACTGAAAAGAAACACTATTCTCTCATGTAGCTCACCCACAACCCCATCAAGGAAGGATAAGTCTCAACCAAGAGCCAGGGCTCAGACCCCTGTGGGCTCCTTTCATCTCCCGTGTGGCCTTTCTGATGAGCTAGGAATACCTTGGACCCAAGAAGGATGGGAGAAAGACCAAGGCCAAGGTCCCAAGAGCCCGGGAGCAGAGGCTACTTACACGAAAGATTTGCGCACCTTCCATTCGCTCTGGACTCTGATGAAGGAGTCGGAGATGGTGAGGCTCAGGCCCTGGCCGGGAAGGGGAGTCAGAATGGAGGTCTGCAGCTCACAGCTGCGGATCTTCAGGCTGAGGGGAGAGAGACATGGGAGAGACATGGGGTGCATGGGAGAGACGTGGGGTGCAGCATCAGCCCCAGCTTGGATCTGGCCTCGGCAGGGATGTTGCTCCAAACTCCACCACCCCCTACCCCCACCCTGCAGGGACTTGGCTGGCAGAGCCTGCGTCAGGCAGGCGTGTGGCCGTCCCTGACCGTGTGGCCATGTTAAGCGCGTTACGTCCATTGTGTCATTTAGGCCTCTCAAAGAGGACAGCACTGTTCTTGTTCCCTTGTTACAGAGGGGGAAATGGAACCTCTTGGAAGGGATGTGTTTGCCCAAAGTCACACAGTTGGGATCAGACCCCATGAATCTCATGATCCTGGGTAGGCTCGGGAATAGGACACAGAGGCACACCCCTTTGGGTTTGTAGCTTCTTCCGGAAGCCATCCCCTCCTTCGACAGATCCAGGTTGAGGGATCAGATTCAGGGAAGGCTGAGTGGCCAGCCTCAAGAAGAGACACAAAGTGCTGGGAGAAGCAAACCAAGAAGGCACGTATTGTGGGGCCATCTGTGGGACAACAATGGTCATTTTATTTTATTTTATTTGCCCAGCACATAGTAGGTGCTCAATAAACGTTTGCTGATGGACTGAATAAATGAAGCAATCAATGGTAGTGGGCAGGGAGGGGGTCATGAGCTGTGACTTGATTGCCCTCCTCGATTGTTTTTTCCTCAACAAGTGTTTCATGCCATTCCCCCTTTTTTTGGCATCAGCTGCTCATGTCTAATGATCCTTTGAAGACTCAGCTCAAATGCCAGCTCCTCTGGGAAGCCTTCCTTGACTTCCCCAGATGTACAACCCTCAGCTCTAGCAGTTGGGCTAGTATATTTAAAGTTTAAGGTCTATCTTCCCTTCCGGACTACATCCAGGGGCCAGACTGAAGCCTAGGTTATCACAGTGACATCCCCATTTCACAGATAAGGAAACTGAGGCTCAGGTCACACAGCTAGTAGGTCTTCTTGGATATTTATTGGGTGAATGAATGAATGGGGGAACCCAACTCCTTCCTAGGACCTCCCTCTGGATGCTGCAATGAACTCTCCCACGGCTGCCCCAGGGAGGTCCTGGGGTTCTCCCTTCCCTCCCCTCCCCTGCTGATCCACCACCGTGCAGCCACCTCAGGGCCCCAGCAGAAGGGAGCCCCACCTGTGAAACTCATAGTGCCCATGGCCGAAGGGCTTGATCTTGAAGTCCCCAGTGAAGTCAGGCAGCGTGATTCTGAGCAGTTCCTTCTGCAGGGTCACCAATCCCTCCTTGGCCACTGTGGACAGGAAAAAGCCGTGAGTCTGCCTGGCCCGCCCGCTTGCCTCCCCTCTAAACCCTTCAGTGGCTCCCACCTGCTCTAGGGAGACAGGCTGACTTCCTTATAAGCATTAATGACAGAATCTCACGCCCCTGGTGGGTACCACGTGACTCGAGAGAACAGGAGCCTCTCTCCATTTCGTGTGGTGCCGTTATGTTGGCGCTCTGCTAACGGGTGAGGAGACAGTGTCCCTTTGTCAGTAACCCCACAAGGGGCGGAGTGCTGTGGGTGTGGGTGGGTGGGCCTCTGTCCAGTCCTTCCCAGCATCCGGCCTGTACAGAAGAAACTGTAAAGACTTCGGGATAGAATCCTGGCGTTAGTGTCTTTCTAACTGGGTGACCCTGAGCCAGGCGTCAGCCTTCACTTTCTCGGTGGCAATGGTAACAGAACTTTCTTCGCTGAGCTGGCATGAGGGTTGAAGGAGATCCTTGCTGGGGCGCCTGGGTGGCTTAGTCGGTGGAGTGTCCGACTTTCGCTCAGGTCATGATCTTGCGGTTCGTGGGTTCGGGCCCCGCATTGGGCTCTGTGCTGACTGCCAGCTCAGAGCCTGGAGCCTGTTTCAGAGTCTGTGTCTCCCTCTCTCTCTGACCCTCCCCTGCTCACACTGTCTCTCTCTCTCTCCTAGAAATAAATTAAAAAAAAAAAAAGGAGATACTTGCTGAGCAAAAGGGGGCTGGAGGCAGATAACAAGCACTTCTAGCTTGGGGCGTGGTCCTGGCATACAGCAGGCACTCACTAAAGGCCCCGGAACAGCAAAGCAGGGTTTATATTATTAAAAATACGGAAAGGACCAAAATGCCCAACTCTAGGTGACTGGCTTAAGTAAACATGATACATTCACACGGTGGAAAGGAACCAAAGGCAAATTTTGCCTGACTTAGGGTTTCAAAACACACAGTATTTACTAGGGCCCTTTGTTGGGGTACACGAGGGACCTAGGGTCCTGGCTGCACAGATGACCGGTGGTCTTCCCTTTTTCCAGCTGGGACTCCCGTCTCTAGTGAACCCACATGCCAGAATGCTACTCCTTGACTCCGGTCAATTCCCACTCAATTTTGTACCTCCCCTAACCTCCTCCAAGAAGCCTTCCCTGATTTCCTTTTCTCTGCTCCCAACAGCCCTCCGTGAACATTATCAGCCCATTTAACAGAAAAGGCAATCAAGGCTCCATGAATGCGAGTAACAGCCGTTACTGTGGTGTATAAATACCTCCGCACCCTGCCCCTTGGATGGATTGATTCTGACGCTTTGTTTCAGCAAAAGCAATCCTACTTCTGCTCATTCTTTTAAAATTGAGACATAACAAAGATACAAGGCGTTGCCAGGTAATTCTTAAATGTTCACATTCCCGTGTAACCACCTCCCGGAGCACATTCCCAGCACCCCGCAGGCTCCCTCCTGCCCTCTCCGGTCTCCGCCTTTCTCTGGAGGTACCCGCCATTCTGACTTCGGGATTTAAGACCCAGGTTTTCAAGCTCTACCGAGAACTTTCCAGGGGAATTGTCCCAGTCCCTGGGTGGTAGCCGGCTTAATAACACACCCCTCCTGTCTGCTGCCTTCCCTTTCTCGGCTCACATTCCCGCTCCCCTGCGTAGTTTCTGGAATCCTCCCCCCAGTCAACTGCTTGCTCCAGATCCTTATCCCTGTNACCAGCCCTGACCTCAGCTCGCCACCCCGAGGGAGGGAGGGAGGGAGAGCGCCCCGTCGGTGTCCTCCACTCTACCCTGAGCAGCCTGGTGCCCAGCAGGTCTGCCGAGTCCAGCCGACAGCTTCTTACCATACTCTAGTCCCTTGTCAGTGATCCTGGCCACCAGGCCGGGGTTGGCCCCCAGGGCCTCGGGGGTGCATGTGAGCAGCAATCTCAACAGTAGATAGGGCAGGGCCCCGGCCAAGGCCCTCATCCTGGATTGCCAGTGGAGTGGCCCAGGCTGGGCCCAGCTCCCTTAAGTAGCAGGAGGGGCTGGGGCACGGGCGGCTCCCCGGTGGGGGCGGGTTCCTGGGATCCGCTTGGTGGCACCGGGAATGGGAGGCACAGAGACCCGAACTTGCTTGCAACATTGCTGGGGTCATGGGTCACCTTCGAAGGCAGTTGCCGCTGCCCCGGGTCAGAGGGTGGGTCGGCCTGACCCCGGGTGACAATCTCTGATTCCACATTCGTTGCCGGGAAGGCCCGGTGTTACAGGCTAGGAAGCCGAGGCTCAGAGAGGCCTTGTCTCTCCCTCAAGGTCACGCACCTGACAGCTAGTGGAGTTGGGAGTCCCAGCCAGGTCTGGCAACCCCCCTAATTCTTTTCTCTTTTTTTTAAATAAACAGGGTTGAGTATGAAGAAATCTTTCCCCCACGCCCTCATGGGAGAACGGGCTTTCTCAACCTTGCCGGTGGTAAAACTTCCTGGAAGGCAGCTTGGCACGTCGCTAAGCACTTGCATTCCTGGTAACTCTGTGGTTCCACTTCCCGAAACGTAAGTCCATAATTAAGTCGGTGTGCAAACACGTCCCTGTTATCAAGATGCTCGTTGCTGTGCTGCGTGAAACAGGCAGAGGGCAGCGGACCCACCCTGACGTGTCCACAAAAGGGCAGTGGCCAAACTGCGTAGGACACGCTGAACGTAATGCCTCCCTTGAATGTATCGTAGATGTATTTCTTGATTCCGTGTATTTGTTTCCTGGTGCAGAAGGATGTTCATGAGGGACAGTTTCCAATGACACCGTACAGTGAGGTTCCGTTCCCAGGTTTGCCAGCCTGGAAAATGTTTAGCAAGGAAGACTTGTCTCTGGGTGGACAGGATTATGAGTGTTTTGAAAATCTTTGTTGGCATTCAACATTTTTATTTTCTCGGGGGTATATTGTATTTGTAGTAAGTAAAGATAATACAATTTCACTCTGGAGAACAAAATTTGTAGGAAGCATTGTGCTTAATACATAAAGGTTCCCCCACGCCCGCCCCAAGGATCCTATATTTGTGAGTTTTGTTCTGCCTCCACCTCCAGAAGCCTTCCCGGATCACCCCCACGTTTCCCTGGATTAGAGAGAGATCCTTCTCTGAGGTCCCAGAATATCTGTACCTTCTCCATCATAGCATTAACCACTCCCTGCTTTTTTGTAATTGTGGTCCTTTAAAAATATGTCCACAAATTCTTTTATACTCTTTCCATCAAGGGGCGCCTGGATGGCTCAGTGGTTAAGCGGTGGACTTCTGTGCAGGTCATGCTCTCACTGTTGGTGAATTCAAGCCTCCTGTCGGGCTCTGTGCTGGCAGCTCAAGAGTCTGGAGCCTGCTTCGGATTCTGTGTCTCCCTTTCTCCGTGACCCTCCGCTGCTCCTGTGGGCTCTCTCTCTCAAAATATAAATAAATATAAATAAACATTAAAAAAATAAAGTAAAAATACACTCTTCCCATCAAAAGCCGGAGTCTCTAAATCCTCCCCTTGACATTGGGCAGGTCTCTGTGACCGCCTCACAGACGGAATGTGGTTGGAGGAACGGTTTCTTCCCAACGGGTCATAAAAGGCACCGGAATTGGGGTTCGGATCAGAACTTTCCGTGTTGAGCACACGGGGCCTCCAGCCCAGGCCTCTCCGCACCTCTGCGCCGTGTTATTGCTGTCACCTCGGGCTGAGGTTTGTTGGGGTCTTTGCATGCCACCCTGCCCCCAGCCTGGGTGCCCCTGGGGGCAGGGCTGAGACTTCCGAATGAATCCCGTGAGCCCTGCAGCCTGGGGTGGGAAGGGGCAGGGCCCAGTGGCTGTGAGCCCCTGCTCTGTGGGGGACACCGCGCGAGTCGTGTGTACCTCTTGGCCCCCTGACGCGGTGTGTCTTATTTTAGCGGAAGGATCCAAGGCCCAGACAGGTGAAATGATTTGGGCCACAGTCCGCCAGCGGGGGTTCAAACCCAGATCTGTGGGCGTCATATCCAATATGATGGTCACGGAAGGCTTCTCCGAGGTGACGTGCTGAGCTGAGCCCCCAAGGATGAGAAGGGGCCAGACTCTGGAAGAGCCAGCCCAGGCTGAGCAGAGAGCCAGGAAGAAGCCTGCCAGCAAGGGCTCCCCAAGGTGCCAGGGTCTCTTTCTTCTGGGACTCAGCCTGTGGCCGTGGGGCGGGGTTGGGGCCGGGAGCTGGGAACCTGGGTTCTGACCCGGCTCACTCCTGCCTGGTGTGTGATGCACAGCAAGCCGAAGCCTGTGTCCTGGTAGTGCCTCAGTTTGCCTCTGTAAGAGGAGAGGCACAGAGTGGGTGACTCCCATGTGGAATAGGGGAGGACAGTCTGGAGAGCGGGGACCTCCTGGGGACACAGGCATCACTCCTCCTCTGGCAGGAGTCTGAGATGTTCCTAGGCTGGGGGCCATCTGCAGAGGCGGGAATTCCCAAAGCAGTGACCTTTGGACCTTGGACCTGCCCAGCCAGCCACATGCCCCGTGGCCCCAGGCCAGGCCTCCACCCCCATGGTCCCTCCCCACACCCCAAGGTCCCTGCTGGTGACCCAGGACCCATCAGAGGCCCCTGGGACCAGCGTGATTCCAGCACTGCTCAGGCACGCTGGGCCTTTCTTCTCCCAGGCTCTCCATCCCCTTCCGTGACAGCGATAGCTGACACTGGTCTCTGGCCACTGTCAAGTCCCACAGTAGTCATAACGCTCTCCTTTTTCATAAGCCCAGGTTGAAAGAGTTTGGAAAACCCAGAATTTGGAAGCCGCAGAGCCTGGTGACTGGGCACATAGTGGGTCATTGCTGAAAGAGGGATGAGCGTAAAGCAGGAAGCAGCGTATGGTTGAGGGCGAGGACGCCGGGGCCAGCTGGCCTGGGCCGAGTCCTGACTTGCCCACTGCGTGACCCTGGGCACTCTGTGACTCAATTTCCTCACCTGTAGTTGGGCTCAGTGTGGCAGGAAGTCAGAGTCTGGACGAGAGAGGAACAGGGCACTTCTCAGCTCCCTCCTTGCTTTGGATCTCAGTCTGACAGTGGCCGTGTCACGTCCACCCAAAGCACCTCCCCCGTGGCTCCAGGCCTCCCTGGGCTTGCACACCAGGCTCTTTTCTTTGTGCTTTAAGCCAGGAATGATGGACACTGGCTCCCGGGGGCCTCAGCCTCTTTTGCTGGTGTCCTTCAGCCTGTCCCTTACCTCTATAAATAAATAGCCCCTTAATTCGAATCCCAAAAACCATCTGGGCTGGACTCTCCTTTCCTGCCTGGAGCCTGACGGACACCATTAGCACGGCGAGCACTTCTCCCACACTTATTGATCTGTAGCAAAAGCTTTTCTCTTGTGGAAAGCTTTGAATCCTTTTCCAAAGTCTGTACAGGCCTTTTGTGGGGAGAGTAGGCTGCAAAAGACAGAACTAAAAATACACAGTAGCCCACATTCTGCCACCAAGGGAGTCTCTGAGGGCCACCAGGGAAAGCTTCTTAGAAAGGTAGCTCCCGCTGCGTCCTGACAGTCACATGGAGGAGAGGCAGATGGCAGTCCAGGAGGGGGGGCAGCGTGTGCCGAACACGGAGCCATAGAAACATGGGAAAGACTAGCAGCGAGGAAGGTCCTTGTCTGGGCTCTGCTCCTAACGGGCTGTGTGACCGGGGACAAACCATGCCCCTCTCTGATCCTCACTCTCTGCTGCCGCCCATGCGGATGAGGGCATTGGAGCAGGACAGCATTTCTCAAATCATCCAGGAACCATGTTTATTTAATTTTCAATTTATCTTGATATAAATTTAAGATGTGCCATGTGTCGACCCAATACGTTTATACTTTGCAGTATGAGGACCACTGTAGAGTTAAGTGACACCTCGACCAGGTCACGTGATTATCATTTCTTTTTGTGATGGGTACAGTTAAGATCTAGTCTTTTAGCAACTTTGAAGTTTGAGAAGTGCTTTAATAGGACTTATCTACTAGTTCCAATGTGTCTCCTTAAATAACATCTCCCCAGCTCCCCTACCCCCACCCTGGTAACAACCATTCTACTCTCTGCTTTTATGAGTTTCCCTTTTCTCTTTTTCCTTTTTTTTTTTTAAAGTGTTCATTTATTTTGAGAGAGAGAGAGAGAGGGGGGCAGAGGCAGAGGGAGAGGGAGAGAGAGGATGCCAAGCAGGCTCTGTGCTGTCAGTGCAGAGCCTGGCGTGCAGCTCACTCCCACAAACCATGAGATCATGACCTGAGCTGAAATCAACAGTTGGATGTTCAACAATTTAGCCACCAAGGTGCCCCATGAATTTGGCTCCTTTATTTTATTAAAAAAACTTTTAAAAGTGTTTATTTATGTATTTATTTATTTATTTTATTTATTTCTAGGAGAGAGAGAGAGACAGCGTGAGCAGGGGAGGGTCAGAGAGAGAGGGAGTCACAGACTGAAACAGGCTCCAGGCTCTGAGCTGGCAGTCAGCACAGAGCCCGACGCGGGGCTCGAACCCACGAACCACGAGATCACGACCTAAGCGAAAGTCGGACGCTTAACCGACTAAGCCACCCAGGCGCCCCAAAAAATGTTTATTTATTTTTGAGAGAGAAAGACAAAGCGCAAGCAGGGGAGGGGCAGAGAGAGAGGGAGACAGAATCTGAAGCAGGTTCCAAGCTCTGAGCTGTCAGCACAGAGCCCGACGCAGGGCTCAAACTCACAGACTGTGAGATCATGACCTGAGGTGAAGTCGGATGCTCAACCGACTGAGCCACCCAGGTGCTCCGAGTTTGGCTTTTTTAGATTCCACATATAAGTGGTATCATATAGTATTTGTCTCTCTGTCTGACCAATCACACCTACATAATGCCGTCTAGTTCCATCAGGCTGTTGCAAATGGTATGATCTCCTTCTCTCTCATGGCTGAGTAATATTTCATTGTGGTGTGTGTGTGTGTGTGTGTGTGTGTGTGTGTGTGTGTGTGTGTATGTGTACAGCTTTTGGACGTAGAGATAAGGGAACCCTTGTGTACTGTTGGTGGGAATGGTAATTGGTACAGGTAACTTTTTCCAACTGTGGAAAACAGTATGGAGATTCCTCAGAAAATTAAAACTGGAACTACCCTATGTACAGCAATTCCACTTTCGGGTATATATTCAAAGGAGATGAAAATAGGATCTCAAAGAGATGTCTGCACCCTCATGTTATTGCAGCATTATTATTGCACCCGAGACACAGAAACAATCTCATTCTCCATCAACAGATGACTGGATTACAAAGTTGTGGTGTATATATACACCAGTGATCTTGTTAAATGCAATTCTGCTTCATCAGTTTCCTCTGGGGCCTGAGACTCTGCATTTCTTTTTTTGTTTGTTTTTGTTGTTTTATTTATTTTTTAAAAGTTTTTAAAAGTAATCTCTATGTGCAAGGTGGGGTTTGAACTCACGACCTCCCAGATCAAGAGCTGCGTGCTCTCTAGACTGAGGCAGCCGGGCACCCCTGAGACTCTGCATTTCTGCCAGGCTCCCTGGTGATCCAGTCTTAGCCTGTGCTTTGAGCCCAAGGGACGAACGTAAGCTCAGAGCTCCCTCCAGGCCCAGTGATTCCTATTTTCGTTCATTCCTATTTTCGTGCAGTTTTCTGTGACGGTGCCCACACCCCTGAGAACATCGACTCCAGCCGGAAGAGACCGATGCTGTGAAGACCTGCAGCTCCGGATCTCTGCGGGGTACTGTGGAGTGGAGGGCTCGATATTTATGGCAACCTCCCCCCCGCCCCCCCAGCCCCATCACCTGCAGGTCTGTACGTTCTGATTTATAGAAGAAAATAGTACTGTCGGTGATGAGCCTGTGTGGTTTGAAAGTTGTGTCACCTCCTTGCGCTGCCGGGCGCCCCCTGGAGCAGGGCTGGCCATGTGGATTCATAGCCCTTCACCCCGGGGGGGGGGGGGAGGGGACTCTGAGGAACCCGAGGATCCTCCCGTCCCTCCCTCCACCCTCTCTTTGCCTCTGCAGCTGAGGCAGCATCTAAAATCCCAGCCACAGCCTCGTTTCGCTGGGTCTTGATAGCTTTGGGGACCCTAAGGAGCTTCTGTTAAAATGAAAATTTCTCAGCAAGGAAAGATTCTTTAATATTTGCCAGAAGTCCCTTTATTGCATTCCTTTGGTGGAATTCCAGAGGGCTACTGGCTTTTGCAGATGGGGAAACTGAGGCCTAGAGAGAGAGAAGGACTAGCCACACTGTGAGTTCATCACTGAACCCAGATTTCTGGCCAGCCGATGGCTCTGATTCTTGGGGGTAAGCCTGTCGAGGCAGGCAGGCCCAGATCGTACTTTGAAAATCATAACATGGTGGCTTTGAGTCACAAGGAGGTGGATGNGTATTGAGCATCAGCTGTCTGGCAGGTATTTAGGAGTAGAGCTGTGGCAAGCCAGATATAGTCCTTACAGCACAGCGAGAGTCCTGGGCTTGTTAATCTTTACAGCTTACTTTGATTTCTTAAAATTTTTAAAAAATGTTTATTTTTGAGAGAGAGACAGAGAGAGAGAGAGAGACAGAGAGCGAGCAGGGGAGGGGCAGAGAGAAAAGGAGATACAGAATCTGAAGCAGGCTCCAGGCTCTGCAGCTCAGAGCCTGACTCGGGACTCGAACTCACAGACCATGAGATCATGACCTGAGCTGAAGTCGGATGCTTAACTGACTGAGCCACCCAGGCGCCCCTCAGGTTACTTTGATTTCTATGCATCAGGTCCTGTACCACATCTATGTTTGATTCTCATAACGACTCGGTGAGGTAGGGACTCCTGTGTCCTCATTTTGCAGGTGAAATGGCTGAAGGCCGGCCAATCGCCCAAGGTCACACAGCTGGTAGATGGTGGAACGGGGACTTGAAACCACTGTTGTCTGGGACCGTAGCTCATGCTGTAAACCTCCACGCTGTGAGCTTGCTAATTGTATCACTGATTCCTACCAACAATCTCACGCCAAAGAGGAGGGCAAGGTTTCATTGCTACTTTTCAGAGAAGGACCACAGAGGTTAAGTAACATTTGGAAAGCTGTGCAGCCCACGAGGGGCTGGGTTGATGTTTGAAACCAGGCTCTGAGCTCAGTGACCTTGGGTGGGCCACGTAGCCTGTCTAAACCTCAGACTCCCTCCACCCTCCTCCCGGCTGTCTACCTTTGGATGTGGCCACGAGGATTAAAGCGTGAGGACGTGGGCTCAAGTCAGGCCACCCGTGGCCACCAACAGGATGTGGCAAATGGCGAACATAGTGGTTAGTTTCCCTGGAACCGCCTCCCATTCTCTCCCCCAGTCGGGTACCCCTCTTTCATATTTAACAAGTCAGCATTTCCAAAAGGAATCCCCAAAGGCAGTGCTCAGCCCGGAAGGGAAGCGGCTTGAACGGTGAGCTTTCAGGCAGCCCGGAGTGGCGATTTTTTTTGATGGCTTTGTTGATGTGTGTTTCACGCACCGTGACATTCGCCACTCAAGCGGACGGTTCAGCAGTTTGTAGCGTGTTCAAATAGTTGTTCAGCCATCATCACTAGCTAATTTTAGAACATTTTCAACAGCCCCCAAAGAAACCCCATGCACTTTGGCAATTATTTGGAGCAGCAATGCTTAGCCTGGAGGGAGACGCTGATGAAATAAGGGGTTTTGTTGGCAGCGCGCAGATCATTTGGAGCGTGGTGGGGAGTAGCCTTCAGATCACACCTCATACAACTGCCTATTTCTGCCATTCGAGAGCTGTCCGTGGGGCACCAGTCTTTAGGTCCAAGAAATAATTGCAGTTTTTTTCTGTAGAGAGTGGGGCAGGGGCTGCCCGGATGTCAGAAAGCAGAGGGTCAGTGTGTGTGGGGGGGTAACTATCCCGAGAGGTGGTGGGAGGGGACGTGAGGGTGGGGGAAGGCAGGCTCCCCGTCCTCAGCAGCTGTGCTCCCCACCCCAGCCAGGCGGCTCTTCCGGAAAGTGATTTGGATTGTGTTGCTCTCCTGCTCAAATTCTCCTATGACTTCCCTTATTTTCTTGGAAGGCAGTCCAGAGTCCTGTAGTCTGAAGGCCTCCAGCTTCCTTCTGTGCTGCTTCCACGCATGCTCTTCCTTCCAGCCTCACAGGCTGCTTTTCTGTTCCCAGTCTGCCTCATGGCAAATAGAAAAAGGTGGACCCTCTTGGTGGACAAATTAGAGAAAGGATTTTGTTCTCTCAGTCTGGTGCCTTTTTATAGTTCACAACGTATGCAACTGAACACGGAAGTCCTGCTTTATATATGCCAAGCCCCTAACAAGGCAAGGTTTTGACAGTGTGGGCTCCAAGGACAGATGGTGGGGAGCCCCAGCCCTGCCACTTTCCAGCTGTGTGATTCAGGGAGGGTGACTCAGTCTAAGAGGACTGAGTGATTCCCACCTTGGGGGATGGAAAGTGCCTTGAGGATTAAATGAAATCACTGGTGTGCTGTGTTTGATCGGTGTCCCTCCCTTCCCCTGTGCAACCCCAGAATCTCCACCTCCATGTAACGGCGAATCAATGATGTTAGCAGCGCATATGCGTTTTTCTTTAAAAACAAAAAATGTTTAAAGGCCTTTCATCTGCTTCTCCTCGCTACCAATGCCCCGCTCCATTTTTATGAAACAACATGGATGTCTGAATGTTAACAGACTTCTAGTTTGTGCCCACCCGCTTTCACTCTTGCCCCTCCAAATGCTTTCAAGAGTCACAACAAAACATTTTAAAAACTAAATCTGGCCATGTCATCCCACTCCCTACCACCCGCTGCAAACTCCTCACCCTTCTGGTCTCAGACCAGATGTCAACAGTGGAAGAGCCTTCCAGGACCGCCAGGTCAATGCTAGCAGGACCCGGCTAAGGGCCCGAGATGGCCACCGCTGGCACACCACAACGGGAAATGGCCCAGAGCCCCCAAGGAAACTCACCAAGGGCCCCAGGGGAGTCTGGGCTGGTGGTCTGGTTTCTGTGCCAGCCCTCAAAGTCACGGGCAAGAGCTATTGCAGCTAAGGATGTGACTAACGCGTCTAACTGCATCTGTGCCCTGGCCCAGTGTTCTGCTTTGGGCTCCACAGCTGGGCAGAGGAGCTTGGGAAAAGTGAGCCACGTCACAGCCCAAATGTGGGGCAAGGAAACAGACTGTGCAGGATGGCTGTTCCACAGCGACCCCGTGTGGCAACGACAGAAACAACAGCCCAGTGGATGGATCCACTCCAGAGACCCTCTCCCCCAGCCTTCGCTCCCTCTGGACTAAGGAAACCCCAAATACTCTTTGGAAGTGTGGAATGAGGGATAGCCTCAAAAAGGGACAAGGAGACTTTCTGCTGAGAAGGGCATGTGGGGGCTGTGCTGTGAATTGGCGCTGCAGAGCATTCTGGGTACAGAAGAACAAAAGAATGGATATAAAACAAGAAACAATGCCATCGCACGGAATTCCACTGAAAAAGCAGTGTTTTTTGCGGGGGCTGGGGGGGGTGGTGAGGTAGGGAGTGAAGCACAAAGAGAAATAGTGTGGCAACAACCGGAAAGCAATCCTTGGAGGAAATCTCTGGGCAGGCTTAGCCCTTGAAGGACACTCATAATCCCTGAACTGCACATCGCACACTTTCTCGAGGAACAAAGTTTCTGTATTGAGATCATTTCTGAATCTGAGTTTGGAGAAATTTGCAAGGGGTTCTGGTTCAAGGGCTGGAGAAAGGCAGCCTCTGCCCCTCAGGCACGTCAGGAGCAGGTGTGGACAACCTCTCACCTCCTGGCCTGGCTGACAGCCCCCAGCACCTCCAGCGACTTCAGCTGTAGAGAACATCTGCACCCAACAGCAGGAAATTCTAGGGAGAGGGGAGAACGGAGTCATCAGCGGGAAGTGCACCCTGGTTTGTGAGCGTGGGGCTGCTAGGGTTTGTGAGGGAAACTTTGGGAGAGCAGAGCAGGGCCTGTCTGCTGGCGGGAAGTGAGTAGAGGACACTTGGTGTTTGCCGCTGGGGTCTGTGCGTCAACGGCTGCCGCACCGTGAACCTGTCAGCAGCCTCTCTGACAGCTGTTCCCCTCCCAGAGGCAGGGGGGCCGCGGTGGAGGCCTTCATTTGTCATCCCTGCCTCATGGCCGCACAAGGGAGCCTCCTTTCCATCAAGGCTGCGAAGCCACTTTTCTTTGCTCCTTCATGCCCTTCGCTCAGAATTTTCAGAAATGAAGAAATTACAGTGTACCATGGAGTCACTTTGTTTTAAAAGGATGAACTTGGTAAAACGTGGGGAACACGGTGGGGATGTGCGTCCTCTGCTCTCTTGGAGGCTGTTCTACAGCCTGGGCCCCGTCAGTAGCCTGGTCTGGAGAACTGGGGCCTG
This sequence comes from Crocuta crocuta, assembly GCF_008692635.1. Classification (NCBI taxonomy): domain Eukaryota; kingdom Metazoa; phylum Chordata; class Mammalia; order Carnivora; family Hyaenidae; genus Crocuta; species Crocuta crocuta. The sequence goes on from NW_027532409.1 coordinate 4,543,577, forward strand.
GGGTGAGGGAGGGCGGGAATCCGTTGATGTGGCCTGTTCCCACGGAGCAGGGTGAGGAATGCAAGGAATGCAATCACGGCCACTCTCTCATTACTGAGGGAGCGGACAGGCTGGGCCTAAGGGGCCTCTGGGTGGGGACACCCGGGGGAGCCCGCAAATGCACAAGTTGGGAGCATAGAAGAAACTGAGAGCGCGTCTGGGTCACTGGGTGGCACAAAGGTGGCTGCTAGCTTGCGTTGAGGAAAGTGGGCAGGGAAGGCCTACAGTGGGGGAGGTCAGAGGCCTGGGCAGGGACTCTGGAGAATTCCTGCTGGAAGGGCGAGGGAGGGGAGGGAGGAGAGGGGAGGGAGGAAGGGGAGGAAGGTGAATGGAGGAAGGGGAGGGAGAGGGAGGGGAAGGTGAATGAGAAGGGAGGGAGGGGAGAGGAGGGAAGGTGAAGGGAGGGAGGGGAGAGGAGGGGAGAGAGGAAGGAAGGGAGGGGAGAGGAGGGAAGGGGAGGGAGAAGAAGCCAGTAAAGAAGACAGCACCGACCGGGTGGGAGGCAGGTGGGAAGTCGGGAGAGCCAGAAGAAAGCATCCCTAAATAGTCTCAGATGCCGTTGTGGGTCTGGCTGGGGGACAGGCAAAAGGAGATCCCCATTCTGGGACGAAGTCCCCCCTTGGCACCTCACTTTTATTGCCACCACCCCCTCCCCTCCCCCCAGGCCTAGAATGTCGCCAGGCCGCCAAGAGAGTCATGCAATACCTATTTGCCAAGTATTTAAATATTTTCACTTATAAAAGAGGCTCTGTGGCCACCAAGCCAGCTCCGTTTTTACCGGACATAGTGTGGGAACCTTCAAATCCAATGGTTCAAAGGCGGGGGGTGGGGTGGGGCTGGCTTTGAATTTGAACTTCATTTAATCGCTATGTGGCCTTTCTGAGCCTTACTCTGCCCTGCGTGTGAACCGTTACCCACCTGGCCGGGTGTTGTGAGGGTAGAGTGCTTGCTACGGGGCTTGCGTACAGAGAGCTTTCTGGCAACACGTTGCTGGTGTTGAGGGACACTTGGCGAAAGGAGACCTTGGGACCTACCTGGTGAGACTGAAGCACCAGATTGTAGGCCTGGACGTTGGCGGGCATCGGGAGGGGGAAGCCTTCTTGCAGCCGCTCTGCAGTGGAGGAGAAAGTGAGCACCAGGGGAGGGGAGGGTGCCAGCCCCACAGCACCAGGTGGGCGGCCGCCCTGAGCCAGCGTGCCCGGCTCTGGGTAGGGTGGGCGTGTACCTGCAGCCTTGACCTTGACGAGTAGGCGGCCCCGGAGACTCCCACTCTTCACCACGCTCCAGGGACCCAGGAGCCTTGCCCACAGCCCACAGCCAGCCCCAAGCCCACAGTCAGGATGGGTGCAGACCTCTTCCCCGAGACCCCCTGCTGAGGGTGACGGCAGTGCCGGTGTACGTGGCCATGGCCAGGGGCGGCTGTGCGTATCTCCCGGTGTGCACACGGAGCCCCTCAATGTTTTGGAGAAAACTAGAGGTGGGTGGTAGCCAGGGACCCCTCCCCCCCATAGCACCCTCTTCTGCTGTGAGGCTCTGGAGAATTCTAAACTCAAACCTGGCTTCCCAGATCATTAGGAAGCTACATCTGTCAAGGCAGGAGAAGTCGTAGTCTCTATAATAACTTTGGTCTTAGTTGCCAATTTCTACCTCTTCTAGTCACGTGATATGTGGTCCTGTACTGCTCTCTTGCCCCTGGCTCTGCAAAGGTTAGGCTTTTGTCAGTGTGATTAGCACAAGGTGTTAGCTGAGGTTAGCCCTTCTTCCCTGGCGCTTCTGCCTGAGGGGGGAGAGAGGCTGAGGGCTCTGGCTTCAGAGCTGGTGTCAGATCTGGCTGCATTTCTCGCCCTCCCCCATGACCTACAACAAGCCACCTGTGTCTTCTCGGGTCTTCCATTTCCTCCCACAAAAACTGGAGAGATTACTAATCTGCATGTCCTAGGGCTGTCTTAGAGATCGGATGACACAGTGGGTGGGCACACGTGGGGGTCCCCTTTTGTCCATCCCCTTTTCTGGTTCATTTGAGTGACCCCCCTCTGACCTCCATGACCGGGGCTGGGTGTTAGGTGGCTCTGGGACTTAACTCCCTCCGCCTCCCCCAGGACTGAAAGTCAATCGTTTCTCCAAAGCTCCTTACCGTTAGCCTTGGGGATCACAGCAATGGGCACAACATAGTTCATGACAGACTGCAGCACTTCAACCTGGAAGTCAGAAGGAAGGGACCCATATCAGGACACCTCGGCCTCAACCTCCCTCCCCGGCAGGGCAACTCAGAGCTGGGAAAACTGCTCAGCGAGGGACCTGGGTGACTCCAGGAAGATCCTGCAGCCCAGTCAGGTCACCCTAGTGCATCCAAAGGTTCCAGATGTGACGCATGTTCTAGATGTAAGGTACCAGGCCGAGGAAAGGAAGGTCATCAGGGAGTATTTAAACATGAGGACTGTTGTGTAAGAAAACGCATGGGCTCAGACACTGCCGGCTACAGGTGAACTGGTTCAACCTTTCTGAGGCTCTATTTGGCAATGTTTAGCAAAAGCCTTAAAAATGCGTGTGCCTGGGGCGCCTGGGTGGCTTAGTCGGTTAAGCGTCCGACTTTCGCTCAGGTCATGATCTCGTGGTTCGTGGGTTCGAGCCCTGCGTCGGGCTCTGTGCTGACTGCCAGCTCAGAGCCTGGAGCCTGTTTCAGTCTGTGACTCCCTCTCTCTCTGACCCTCCCCTGCTCACGCTGTCTCCCTCTCTCTCTCTCTCTCTCCTAGAAATAAATAAAAACAACAACAACAAAAAAAAATGTGTGTGCCTGCCTGCGTGGCTCAGTCGGTTGAGTGTCTGACTTTGGCTCAGGGCATGATCTCACAGTTCATGAGTTCGAGCTCCTCACCAGCCTCGCTGCTGTCAGTGCAGAGCCCACTTAGGATCTTCTGTCCACCCACACACCCCGCCCCTTCCTTGCTTGTGTGCTCTCTCACTCTCTCTCAAAAATAATTAAATCTTAAACAAAAAAAGTGTGTGCCTGGTGGACCAGCAAATATGCCTGTAAGGTGTTTAGCCTAAGGAAATGATGTAGGGCGTAGGCAAAAATTAAGATGCATGGATGCTCACCAGAGCCATAAATTTAACCAAAACAATAAATAAGCAGCAATCTACATGTCTAACAATTGGGGAATTATCTAGGGACACAGGGGTGCTTTGATTCTAGGAAATACAATGCAACTGTTAAGAATAATATTGTGGAAATTTAATTATCCACACAGATATTCATGATTTATTTTTGAGTGAGGAAAAGCAGGATATGGAAACCACATAATTCTGTTGTATTAGTGGCTATGCATAGCAAAAGGTCAGGAAAGATATACCCCAAATGATTAACTAAGTGGTAAAAATAGGAATGGCTTTCACTCTCCTTGGTTTGCATACCTATAGGTTCTGATTATTCTATAGCGTATATGTTTTGCCCTTGCGATAGTAAAAAAAAATATTCCAAGAGAATATAGCACCCTCAAGATGATTGCCTGGTGACATTTACAACTTATAAATACGTACATTTTTGTTTGGGGAACAATTGAGTTTTCTTCTCCAGGCTGTAAATCCCTGGGCTCGTAAAATGTGGTGCCCTTCTTCCCATGAATCTGAGAACTTTAAATTTTGATTTGATGCAGAAGCAGAAGTTAGTTACTGATGGAGTCAAACCACTGTAAGAGCCCCGGCACCAGTAAGTCCATGAAAATACAGTGAGCACACTTTGGGTCCTTCTGTTGGTTGTAGTCTTTTGGATGGAAATGGCTGGCTGGATTTACATCCAATGGGGAGGAAATGTTGGGATGGTCCAATTTCAGGGCCCGGTGGCTTACAAGGCACCCGCTTGGTGAGGATCTTGGGAAGCATTTCAGAGATCTAAGAAAATGTCCTCCAGGGGTTCAGCTGGAGGTCCCCTGGGAGATTTGGGCCATGTGTAGGACAGAGTCAGCCTGCTATGGCTTCTGATGGAAGTCACACGCTGGGCTGCTGTTTACGTGGGCAACTCCAGTATCCCAGGGGGAGTTAGAGGGGAGGCAGGGGGGAGTCTCCTTAACGATGGTCAGTGATTTCAGGTCATGGAATCATCTACTGGGCTGGCGAGATACCTACTGAATTCCCTCCCACCTGCCCGTCTCCACCTTCACATGATTCTGCATTCACCCAGCTACTCAAGCCAAAAAACTAGGAATCACATTCTTCATCACCCTCTCCACACACATCACAGTTCTCACCAAGTTGCATCGAATTTCACCTCCAAAGTATGGCTCCAATCCATTTTTTCCCTTCTTCATAGACAAATGCACCTATCTCTCTGCTGATCCACATAGTCTGACTCTTGTCCCCCCACATCCATTCCCCCCATCCCAACCAGGGGCATCTTTTATAAAGGCATCAATCAGATCACATCACCCTGTGTATGGAACAATTCGTCGGCTTCTCACTGCCCTTCGAACACAATCGACTCCGGGCTGGAAGGCCCAGGATGAGCTAACCCCTGCCTGCCTCTCCAGCCCCATCTTGTCCTACACCCCCACCCCCAACTTGCTCTGCTCCAGCCACATGGGCTTCCTTCCATTCCCGAAACACGTGGAACTTGTTCTCACCACAGGGCCTTGACACCTGCTGTTTCCTCTGCCTGCAACAGCTCTTTACCGTGCTGGCTCTTTCAGCCCAAATATCACCTCCTCGGAGAGACTTTCACTGATCACAAGGTCTAACCTTCAGCCCTCCCCATGACTTGCTACCCCGCCCTCATTTTGTTTTTCATGCCCGTAGAAAGGATTGTCTCTGATTTTGGGGGCGGGGTTGGAAGTTCAGGGAGGGAAAGGGACTTGCCCAAGGCCCATAGTTGGTAAGTGTGGAGCAGTGATTGGAACTTAGGTCTGTGGGCCCACAAAGCTCCACCCACCATTACTTTACATGCAAAGTATATGCAAATGAACAGGTGGCCTCCAGACGTGATGCCATGAGCCTCAGTGGCCCTCAGGACAGTTATCTGAAAATCAAGGGGACGGAAGGAGCCACCAAGGGCCTCAGACTCACCGAGAAGGGGCCGATGTCCGAGTGCTTCAGTTCTAGGAGCAGCCTGTGGGAAGGGGAGGAAGCTGAGACCACCATTTGCCTGATGTGTGTTAGAGTCTGGTTGCTGGGGAGAAGGGGCCCTCTCTTGTGGATCCATTCCCCTTCCTCTGGTCACAACCCCTTAATTGTTTCTTTGGGGTACATTTAGGGTACCCTACATTGTTATCCCTGAGCTCCAGGGTAGGCTGGCAAAGGGGCAAGAATCCACCTTCCCTACCATGGTGATTGCTGGAAGGGTGCACCCGTGACCCATGTTGGTCCAATGAGAGTTGGCCCTAGGACTTCTCCTGCAAATATTGGGAATGAGGTGTTTTCTTTTCTCCAGGAAAAGTAGGGAGCTCCTGGGGACCGTTTTTGGTCACCACTTGGTGACAGCCTGCTGTGAAATGAAGTGAGCATAGGGGATAGCAGAACCAAGAAACGGAGAGAGTCAGAATCTGAAGGATAGCATGTGAGCACCTCGATCCACTCTTGCCTGAAATCCTGAGCCTCTTCAACTACCTGAGCCAATAAACTATCCTCTCTTTACAGTCTTTATGACATTTTAACAGTGATCAAAGAGAAAGGGGGGAAATAAATGGCTACTTGTTGAACCTTTATCATTCACCGTGGTGTGTGCTGTACCCCAGGGAAATCATACAGCACCCCAAGAGGCAAGGACCATCAATACTCACATTTTACAGATAAAGGGTAGCTTGAAAACTCACCCTTGTTCACCAAGAGGTGGGAGCCCCAGAAGTCTTGCCCTGTGGACTCTCGCACCCCACCCCTGCGTATTTGAGAGTCTGCTCAGCCCTCATCCAGCTGTTTTCTCTCCCGCCCCCCTACTTGAGAGGCCCAGGGGTGTTAAAGGAAAATTAAATCCACATGTAGCTAAGGCAGTAGTAACACCTGTCAGAATGATGCCCGGAGAAATAAGCAGCATGTAAACCTCAGGAGCCAGTCTCAAGGTTAAGAAGGACAGCTCTGTGCTGGAGGGAGGGCGGAAGCGGGCGGGAATGTAGGTCAAGACTCAATCCAGGCAGCGTGTGCGTGATTAAGAGGCAGACAGCAGGTCCAGTGGTTGGGGTCATGCATCTGCTCTCTGAGGGTCCCCCGTTCTCCTGTGTGCCCTCTCTCTCCCTCTTCCCCTTCTGTGTCTCTCTGTCTCTCCGTCTCCCTCTTACCATGCCTCTCCATCCATCCGTCTGTCTCTCTTTCCCTCTGTCTTTCCCCTCCTCCCCCCTTTGCGAGTATCTCTCTCTGAGAGTCTCTCCGAGCTCTCTGTTTCTGACTTTCTCTGTCTTTCCGCTGTTGCTTCTTTCTCTTTCCTGTGTGTCCCTCTCTCTGTCTTGCTTACTGAGCGCTTAGGTTCCTGGTGTTGCCCAAACCTCAGCGCATCTTAATACCTGATTTCATCCTCACTATGGCGCTGTTGGCAAAGAACAACTATTGGGCCTTACTTATTTGTTTCTTTTAAATCCTTGGGCCTCTTTGGCAGTCAGGGCAGCAGGACTTTGGGGAGTTCAGTGTTTGCCAAGGCGAGCGGCCTCGCTCAACGCCAGGACCCACGCGCCGAGCCCCAGCCGCCTCTCTTGGGCTTCTTCCGACCCGAGGCGGCTGACAAGGGCCCAGGGATGCGGGAGGAAGAAACTGAAGTGGGATTTCCAAGCGCTAAGGCGGGCCAGGGATGCGGGCAGCCGGGCGCTGCCCTCGTTCAGCGCGGGGTGGCACCCCCCCCCCCGGGCGGTAAGTCCTCCCAGGACTGAGTGCTAGGTGGGACTGCAGGCACACCAAGATGACCGGCCACCAATGAGGTATGACCTTGGGCGGGCCCCTTCACCTCTGAGCATCAATTTTACTGTCTGTAAAACAGGGCTCTTGGGCCAGCTGTGCACCGTTTGAGGCTTAAATGCAACAACACAGTGCTTGGTGTGCTGTAGGGCCCCTGCTGGCCCAGGGGCCCCCGAATGGATGGGCAGCCGCCTCCCGCCGTCCCCTTTGGCCCACTTACTTGTTCAACCCGAGCTGTCCGACAAGCCTGTCAGGCTTGGCTCCGACCATCACAGAAATGTTCATGCTCTGCAAAGCAGCAAACCGAAGAGTGAGGTCCCCGAGCCAGAGGCCGAGGCCTTGGGGGGTCTCTAGGACCGGAGGGTCACCTTCACAAAGGCTTGGAGGAGCCCGCACAGTACCCAGGGGGGAGGGGCTCTTCCTTCCGCTCTGTGCGTGTTGGTGGGTCCTGGACTGTCAACTATTTACCATTTTCTCCCGCTGCTCTGGGATTCTACTGCAGAGTTCCCAGGCCACTCTCACAGGCTGGGTGAGATGGACCTTGGGGCTGGAGTCCAGGCCAGCCCTACTGTTAACCCATTCATTCATTCATTCATTCATTCAACAAATATGGACTGAGCCAGAAAACCTGAGCTCCCCACCTCAGCCTTCCTGCCCCCTGTCTGCNCAACTCGAAAGAGGGCAGGCCTGCCTGAGGCCTGTGAGCGCCCCCTGGTGGGGAGAAGGTCTGGCCTTCACCTCCATGGCCACAGTGGGTGCCCCCAAATGTTCATGGGGACACAGAGTGAGGATGAACTCGCAAATCAGCAATGGAACCAAAACTTGACAAAGCAAGGGGTTACACACACAAATGAAGGAATCCACAAAGATAGGTGTAAATGAATAAATGATGAATGAACAAATATACACATGAATGATGAATTGAACAAAGGTATAAGTAAATGAATAAATGAATAATGGAATAAATGAATGCATGTATGGACCAGCACAGATCTAGTGTGTTTCAAGTTAGCAATCTAATGAATAATTAAATGAATGAACAAATACACAAATGCATCACTGAATGACCAAAGATATGACTGAATGAACCTGAATCAGTGTACATCTTTCAAGGCGGCGGCAGAATGAATGGTTGAGTGTGTGAATGCCTGCAAAAGCCAGAAACGGGTAGTACAGCGGCTCTGGCCCCAGGCCCTGGAGCGTCCGAATCTGGTCAGGATTCACCCTGGTCCCCCAACTCCAAGGGTAATGCCCTCGTCTGCCCAGACCTGTGAACAGCTTACCAGGCGAAGCACGAACAGGGGGGCCAAAGAGGAGTCCGGGAGGACAGCAAAGGCCTGGGCATCCAGGGTAGGGGTGAGGACGAGGCCGGCGGGGTTCATGGTGAGGTGTGGTGGGGAGGAGGCCCAGAAGACGAGCTGCACCTTCATGTTGGGGAACATCTGGGCCACCTGCAGCCCCCAGTGGGGACAACCAACAAAGTGACCATTTTATTAAACTGTTTCTAAATTCTATCTCGTTTTAGCCCTGCATAAACACCTCCAATGTGTTCACATTCCTTTTTTTTTTAAGTTTATTTATTTATTTACTGAGAGAGAGAAAGAGAGAAAAGGAGAGAGAGAATCTCAAGCAGGCTCCACGCTCAGTGCAGAGCCCATCTTGGGTCTCGATCCCACGAGTCATGAGATCATGACCTGAGCCGAAATCAAGGGTCGGATGCATAACTGACTGAGCCGCCCAGTGCGCCTTCCCATTGCTTTTTGCAAGACTGCACTCTCTGCACTTGGTGCCCACAACCTCACCCCACGGGCCTCTACCCCTCGCTCCTCTTGCTTTCCAGCTCCAGGACTCCTTTCCATTCCTCAAATATATGACCCACTCCATTCCTGTCTAAAACCCCCCCTCTGTTTCTCTTGCTGAATGGTTATTACCCACCCCGTGTTCTTTCCCAGTTTGGCTCTTTTCCCTCCTTCCGGAATTAGCTCAGATGTCACAGAGCAGTGGTGGCTTCCTTGGGGAACT
>NW_027532409.1:4552737-4570350 GCF_008692635.1 Crocuta crocuta
GAGGTAAACATACAGTCTCAGAAAGATCATGTGATTGTTTTGCCACAAAACTTCAGGAAGCATTCCCTGATCCCTCTGCCAGTCATGCCTCCCCACCCCAGTAGCTCCTGTACAGAAATTTCTGGAAGTGCCACCACTGGAAAGGCTGTTATGGATTGAATGTTCATGTCCCCCGAAACTCATGCACTACAGCCCTAACCCCTGGGATGGCTGTAGCTGGCGATGAGGCCCTAAGGCAGTAATTCAGATTCAACAAGGCCAGAGGGTGGGGCCCTAAGCCAATAGGATTAGTGTCCTTATAGGAAGAGACAAACGGAGCTTGCCTGCTGTCTCTGTATCTGCTCAGAGGAAAGGCCTTGTGAGGGCACTGCAAGGAGGCAGCCATCTTGGAATTTGAAAGAGGCCCTCCCCCAAACCCAAATGTGGGGGTACCTTGATCTTAGACCTCTCAGCCTCCAGAACCATGAGCGATTTATTACTGTTGCGTAAGCCACCAGTCTGTGGCACTTTCTTATACAGCCTGAGCAGACGGAGACCGAAGGTTTGGTCTCAAGTGACCTCATCAGTCTTTTGGCTTCATTTCTCTTGGTGTGAGTTTTCTTAATTGTTTTGGGCACCTGAGTAAGAATCTTCTCTCTTCACTGGACTGGGGCTCCAGGGGAGCAGGGCAATGGGCTGCTTTGCTAGATGCCAAGAACAGGGCCCTGGGCACGTGGTGGGCCCTCAATAAATATTTGTTAGATAGAAAAGTCCGCAGTGTCTGGGACCCTCGCGTCTGGTCACCTGGGCACTCAGAGCCTTTCTCTGCATTGAGGGTGGGCTACACAAGGCTATTTCCACTCTCGGGCTGGGCTGCCTCTAGATCTGGAGAGCGGGGCTTTCATCAGGCCACTCAGCAGAGCTCAGTACTCCCTGGCACCCCCAGGATGCCTCGTGAGTGGACAGAAGGGCAGCTTTCTTACCTGGGGTATGAGGATTCCAAAAAAATCAGTCGTCAGTCGGAATTTGGATTTCTTTGGTATCTGTCGCAAGGAAAGAAGAGAAAAGGATCTTGTGGGATTATGTTATAGATTCGGGGGGGAGGGTTCCATGTGAAGGGTGAGAGACTGAATACACAAACACACAATGGCCAATCTGACCCCCAACTTCTGCAGCAATCAGCCTACAACAGTCAGGATATGGTCAGTGACTGCCAGCTTCCAGTTATATATATATATATATATATATATATATNCTCTCCAAACCAGTCACATAGGATGTCCAGCCTCTCTTAGCTCACCTCCAGCTTCCCCATGCCCCAAACCTTCAGAGAAGCACAGTTGTAAAGGTATAAAGCCAGCAGGCTCCCCTTCATCTGCGTATGTTTGAGTATCTGCTAAATGCAGGTGCTGGTGGCTGACTCTCTTGCCCTGAAGAGTTCTCATTCGCGGGGCCAGGGGACACGGGAGGTTCAGCATCCCTTTGGTGCCCCGACAGAGAGCAGTATCAGGCACCTCTTCCAGAAGCAGCATAGGAGGAACCCCTCATGGCCAGTGACGTGGCTGCACCTGGACTCTGGAGAGGATGGTCATCTCCTCATTTTACAGATGGGAAGACTGAGGCCCAGAGCAGGACTCAGCCTTGAATATATCGATAGAGACACTGAGGTTGATGACAGTGGTGGTTTGAGGCTAAGGCTGGATTAGGGCAAGGGCTCAGGCGATGTTGGCTGTAACTTTCATCCTCATGCAGGACTTCTTATGTGCTAAGCCCGTGCCCAGTGCTGACAGAGCAGTCATATCTCAGTTCACCTTCTCACACCCTTTGGAGGAAGACACTTATCGGTGTTTTGCAAGCGAGGAAACTGGGGTTCTGAGAGATTGACCTACTGGTCTCAGGTCACCCAACAGAAAAGAGGGGGCTGATAGTCCAACTTGGGTCTGGCCGCCTCTAGAGGCTGGGCTGTGGTGTCCCCCAGTGTGAACACAAGTTCAAGTCCGGCTGACCTGCTGTGCTCTGAGCCCCGTGCTCTTCCAGCATCCACCCCCAGCCCGGCCTTACCATGTCGTCTGTGACGGTCAGGTTCAGGACCCCAGCCTGTTGGTACACGAGCCCCGCTGTGTTGAAGAAGTAGTCGGAGATGCCCAGGTACAGCATGCGGTCGTGGTCGTTGGGAAAGGCCAGTGGCGGAGGAGCGAAGGGAGGGGGGCTGTGCTGGCCGCACCTGAAAAACTCCCCCTGGGGGTGGAGGAATTGTAATTCAACGTCTTCATTCCAGGAGAAAATAGGCTGAGGATACCAGCACGCACTCCCAGAGGAGGAAGCCATGGCCAGAAACAAACTATAATGTCCTCTGCCTCCTGGGTGCTAGTTTCTAGGGCCTTTTCCTGCCAGTCCCACGAGGTGCCTATGATTCTGCCCATTTTGCAGGATAGGACACTGAGGCCCAGGGAGGGGAAGAGCATTGCCCGAGGTCGCTCCCGCACCACTCCCAACCTCCCGATCCGACCTCTCGGCACACTCCCGACAGCTCCTTTGGCTCAGTTCCAACCTTGCCAACAAGCACGGAAGTTCTACCAGAACAACAGTGAGATTCTGTTTGTTTTCAGCTGTCAAATTAGGAAAATTTTAAGGAGAGAAGTAGACTGTTTTAAGTGTACGCGTATTTCAAACTCACACCATCCGGTTTTGGGTGAGAGTGTTCATAGGCTGCTAGGGAATGTATGTTTATGTTTCTGAAGAGCAGCTTGGCAACACACTGCAAAAGCAGATTATTTACTTAGCTAAAAAAAAACGCCAATGTTGAGTTATAAATGTAGATGGGCACATATGGTAAAATAACATTTATGTAAAATTTAGAGGCATATAAAATATACTATGTAAGAATTATCGACATACAGATATGCAGTAAACGTATAAAAAACCGCAGGTAAGGAGGATACAAATGGGCATCTTATCCGTGTGATTCCCTGCAGGCTAGAGGTGCCCAAGGTGTTTCATTTAAAAAAAAAATCAGAGGCAAATACAACAAAATGGTAACATTCCTTTTTTTTCTGTTAATTTTTTAAAATGTTTATTCATTCTTGAGAGAGAGAGAGAGAGAGAGGCAGAGTGTGAGCGGAGAAGGGGCAGATTGAGAGGGAGACACAGAATCTGAAGCAGGTTCCAGGCTCTGAGCTGTCAGCACAGAGCCTGACGCAGGACTCGAACTTATGAACTGTGAGATGGTGACCTGAACTGAAGTCGGACGCTCAACCTACTGAGCCACCCAGATGTCCCTTAATGGTAACATTTCTTAAATCTGGGTGGTAGGTACGTGAGAGTGTGTAATGTTCTCTGTACCTCTGAATCATTTCATCATAAAAAATTAACCACTCTCTCACCTATCTTACAGACTACCATGCATCTCTTAAAATTAATAAATAAGTGAGGGACGCTTGGGTGGTTCAGTCGGTTAAGCATCCGACTCTTGATTTCGGATCAGGCTGTGATCTCATGGTTTGTGAGTTTGAACCCCACATCAGGCTCTGCACTGACAGCATAGAGCCTGCTTGGGATTCTCTCTCTCTCTCTCTCTGCCCCTCCCATGCTCACATGCATGTGCGTGCTCTCACTCTCAAAATAAATAAAAATAAATAAATGAATAAGTCGACCCATGTGCCAATTCTAATGCAGATTATTAAGTGAGAAAAGCAAGTGAAAGCGTGATGTGTCTCCATTTATACAGTTTACCAGCCAAACCAGACAGGCTTGCATTTATGTGAATGCTTTGAACCAGGGAGCCTGGAAATGAACACATAACATGCCCTGAGACTCATGGCCATGACCTCTGGGCAGGAGCCTGGGGGTCAGTAAACAGGTTATTCTCATCCTTTATTCCATTATACCACTTATATTTTTTTTTACTATTTGGTCCAGCAATGCCACTTCTAGGAGAGACTCAAAGATGGGCAGAGACCCAGATACAAGGATGTTCATTCATGGCAGCTCTGCTTACAGTGTGCTCTTGGTTTCGGGGGCAGATTCCTGTGATTCCTCACTTCCATACAACACCCAGTGCTCTTCCCAACAAGTGCCCTCCTCCATGCCCATCACCCACTTTCCCCTCTTCCCCAACCCCATCCACCTTCAGTTTGTTCTCTGTATTTATGGTTTGCCTCCCTCTCTGTTTGAAACTATTTTCCCCCCTCCCTTCCCCCATGGTCTTCTGTTAAGTTTCTCAAGTTCCACATATAAATGAAAACATATCTGTCTTTCTCTGACTGACTAATTTCACTCAGCATAACACCTTCCAGTTCCATCCATGTTGTTGCAAATGGCAGGATTTCATTCTTTCTCATTGCCATGTAGTATTCACTGTTTATTTAAAACCACATCTTCTTTATCCATTCATCAGTTGATGGACATTTGAGCTCTTTCCATAATTTGGCTATTGTTGATAGCACTGCTGTAAATATTGGGGTGCATGTACCCCTATGAATCAGCACTCCTGTATCCTTTGGAAGAATTCCTAGCAGCGCTATTGCTGGGTCGTAGGGGAGTTCTATTTTTAATTTTTTGAGGAACCTCCACACTGTTTTCCAGAGGGGCTGCACCAGTTTGCACTCCCACCAAGTACAATAGGGTTCCCATTTCTCCACATCCTCATCAGCATCTGTAGTTTCATGAGTTGTTAATTTTAGCCTCTGAGTTGTAATATTTGGGTAATCTCTCTCCCTCTCCTTCCTCCCTTCCTCTTTTCCTTCTTATTTATTTATTTCTCCGCTCCTCTGTAGTTTCTAAATTTTCTTTTTTATATCAAACATATTTTAGAACAAATAGGTAAACAGTAAACAAATAAGCCAATCACCAATCGTGGAAGGACTGAATGAAGTACAGCCAGAGGGATTCAAGGGTGGGACCCACTCCAGCCGGGTGGTCAGGGAAGGCTAATTGGGGAGTGACATGCAAACACAGACTCACCTGGAGTAGAAGAAGCCAGTGGGGTAGAGGGGGGCGTGTGAGAGAAGGCAGTTCAGGTGGAGGGGATGGGTAAGACAAAGTCCCTGAGGTGGGAACGAGTTTGGTGTGTTGAGGACGTGCAAGGCCTGTGTGCCTGGTTAGAGGGGGGTGAGTAGGGGGAAAGTAGCATGAAATGAAGCTCCATCTATCCACCATCCATCCATCCATCCATCCATCTATCCACCCACCCATCCATCCATCTATCCATTTTTCCATCCATCCATCCATCCATCCATCCATCCATCCATCCATCCATCTATCCATCCATCTATCCATCTATCCATCTATCCATTTACCATCCACCAATCCATCTATCCATCCATCCATCCATATATCCATCTATCCTTCATCTATCCACCATCTATCCATCCACCATCCATCCACCATCCATCCATCCATCCATCCATCCATCCATCCATCCATTTATCCACCCATCCATCTGTCTGAACAGAATATTTACTGAGCAGCTATTAGATGCCAAGCATAGTCAGGAACAAAGCAGCCATATCCCCTCCTCCTTCATCATAGTGAGGGAAACAGATGTGTGACTGTGTGTGTGTGTGTGTGTGTGTGTTGGGGGCTTGTTAATAATAAGTGATGTTGAGAAAAACAAAGCAGGATATGGGGAGGGGGAGAAGGAGCTATTTCAGTGGGAGTAGCCTTTAGGGAGAGGAATATTTGAGTAAAGACTTGAAAAGAAGGAAGAGAGAGTTTGTGTGAATATCTGGGTAAGAGCATTCTGGGCAGAGAGGGAGCAGGTGCAAAGGCCCTGGAGAGCAAGTAGGCATAGAGTGGTTCAGGAATAGCAGGAGGGCAGCCAGTGTGACTGGAGCAGGGAGAAGATGCAGAGGTTAGGATGATGGGTAGCCCCAGGAGGGCCCGATGCAAAGGCGTGAGGATATAACTTCCTCAGTGTAAGTCTCACCTTCAGCTGCCCATCCAGGTTGTCAGCCGTGGCTGTCGGAGGTGCCACCAGTGAGTAATCAATTCCAGCGACATGATCTATTCGGGTTTTCACTAGAGAGGAACAAGGTGAGCCATGAGCTGGCTCCCCGTGGCAGCATCTTTAGGGCGAGACGCAGTGCTGGCATCTGCCAAAGTTGAACTGCAAAGAACTGCAGTGCAGGTTCCATTCCCACCTCCTCCAGGGAGCCCTCCCTGAGCTCCCTTTAAAGGAAAATGAACCCACACCCTACATAAACAGACATTATCTCTTTCCCTGCTTCCAAGCCCAGAGATGGAGCTAAAACATAGGGTCAAGAAACAGAGAGACTTGGGTTTGAATTGAACTCTTTCTGACCTTGGGCAAGTGCTTTCATTCCTCCAAGCACTTTTTGTCATGTGTAGAGTGGGGCAGCACTGGTGACCCCACAGATGCCTTGGACATGGGAGGGGCTCAAAAGCCAAAGGGACCATTACTCACAGTGATAATATCCCAGGTTGAGCCCAGGTTTGTTCAGGTCTGAACAGTGTCTGTATTTCCCAGCAGTAATCAATGAGAATTGAATAAACCCGGGTCCCTCCATAAGCCCTTCCTTCCCACATTAGAGGGGAAGAAATGAAGCTCAGAAATGTAACTCTTCCAAGACGGCCCAGCTGGTGAGTGATGGAGCTGGGACTCAAACCAAAGTCACCTCCCTGCCATCTCCCTGCCTTGGACATCTCCAAGCTGTGGACGCTGCAATTGCCCCCAACAGGCCCAGGAAGGGCCCATCTCCGGAGGGGCCGGAGCAGGGCCTGGGGAAGCGAGTGCATCTTAAGTGGACTCGCACTGTAGCTGCCATGACTGCCCCACAGGGAGGGAGCCTGGTGAGCAATTTGGGGCATAACCTATAGAGTAAGAAAACCCAAGTTTGGATTCTGCTTCTGCTTCTTTCCAGCTTTGCGACCTTGGGCAAGTCACAGTTCCTTTCTGAGCCTCAATTTCCTTGTGGTAGAGTTGGGAGGATACGCCAACCTCCGTGGGGTGCTGGGAGGCTGAGAGGAGACACTTCCCCTGGGTGCATGGCCATGGGGAGCACTCAGCCAGAGGGAGTCTGGCCCCCCAGCAACCGCAGCTCTTCACAGTTACTGGGAGATCTAAAGAATTGTCCCCATTTTAAAGATATGAAAACTGAGGCTCAGAGAGGTGAAATGACCAGTGTCAGAGCTCAGGGCAGCTGTGAGTGCCTGACCACGGAGAGCTGGGAGTGTTTGGTTGTTTGGCCCCCACACAGGCCCAATAGGGACCCGATGCCAACTGCCATTTGAAAATAATGCGTTCTACCCATTTCTACCCAAGCCCATCTGGGAACCTCGCAGCCTCCATCACACTCTCCATTCTCCTGGGCCCCTCCCCCTTCTGTCCCAGCCTCCTTGACCTCACCCAGGCTCACCTGGCAGTGTCTTTAAGTAACCTTGCAGCTTGGAGGACACAGAATTGGTCACAACCTGGCAGATCTGGAGAGAACCAGAGAAGGCACCGGTAAGCGCTTCCCGTGGTGGCAAATGTCTTTAGGGAAGAAGGAGCCAGACATGTTTTGCTTGCTTTGACTGTTTCTTTGAAGGAAGGAGGGAGGGAAGGGGGGAGGAAAGAAGGGTAGGAGGGAGAAAACCAGTTTCCCTGAGTGTGTTTCTATCACACAAGACTGCAGGTGCCTAGAATGTCGTCCTCTGAGAAGCCTGTGTACCTCTTTGGGGGGGGGGGCAGTACGGGTGGGGCTGACTGCCCCTGGGCTTCTGCCCTCTGGTGCCACTCCCCCACGAGGGCCACCAGATGGCTCCAAACCACAGCAAATCACATCCCAGCCTGGAGCCCAGCTGGCTTCCTGCTGGCTGCTCCCTGCTCCCTGCTCCCCCCAGCCCTACACTGTGTATAGCCTGGGGCTCTTCCTTCCCTCAGATTCCTGCTCTTCACTCTGCATTCCTGGGCGTTAACTGCCCAACTCACTCCTCCTCATCTGCAGCCCTTGCTGCCATCACGGACACCCTGGCGCCTCATTTATCCATCCATCCACCCATCCATCCACCCATCCATCCACCCATCCATCCACCCATCCATCCATCCATCCATCCATCCACCCATCCATATATCCATCCATCCATCCACTCATCCATCCACCCATCCATCCATCCACCCATCTATCCATCCATCCACTCATCCATCCATCCATCCATCCATCCATCCATCCATCCATCCATCCACCCATCCATCCATATATCCATCCATCCATCCACCCATCCATCCACCCATCCATCCATATATCCATCCATCCATCCATCCACCCATCCATCCATATATCCATCCATCCATCCACCCATCCATCCATCCATCCACCCATCCACCCATCCATCCATCCATTATCCGTCCACTCAAGCCAGTACTGTCTTCTAAAGAATACCTTGTTTTGATCAAGAGCTTCACCTCTGAGGGGGGATAGCCTGGGTTTGAACCCCAGTACTATCACTTCCCTCTCTGTGCCTCAGTTTACTCATCGGTAAAATAGGGGAAAACCATGACACCCTCTGTCATATAAGGGTTTTGTGTGGATTAAATGCTGGGATCCTTGCAGAGAGTTCAAGACATAGTGTCAAGTCCACTGCAAGCACTTGTGTATGCAGACCTCCTCCTCTCCTCCCTTCTTCCTTCTCCTCCTTCTTCTCCCCTCCTCCTTCTCCCCTCCTCCCCCCTCCCCCTTCTCTTCTTGACTTTCTCCTCCCTTCCTCCTCCTCCCCTTCTTCCCTCTCCCTCCTTCCCTCCTCCTCCCCTCTTCCCCCTCCTCCTCCTTCTCCTCCCCTCCTCCTCCCCCTCCCTCTTCTCCCCTCCTCCCCTCCTCCTCTTCCTCCCCTCTCCCTCCCCTCCCCCCCCCCCCCTTTTNTTGTCTAGCAGCAGGTGCATCACTATGTTTTAGCTTGGCTGCTACTCTGTTTTAATAGTTCCATGTTAAACGCTAACATGGGCCTCGTACTATTCGTTAATTACAAAGGCAGTTGAGCCAGGGGTTAGTCAGGCTGGTGGCTGAGCCCGCCGCCTGCACTACCTCAGGAATCCTTACAGCGGCCTGGTGCAGGAGGTATTAATGTCCCCATTTTACGGATGGTCAAACCGAGGTTCTGAAATTTGCTCCAAGTTACAAAGCTAGTTAGGCTCTGGGGCCAGAATTAAAACCCAGAGATTCTGATGCTAAAACCCATTTTATTAATCTACTGTATTATGCATTTTGACAACCATGCAGTTGTTTTGTTTTGTTTTAAAACTTTCACAGAATGCCATCAGACTGATCTGACTGATGTCTCCCCACCCCCACTGTCAGTGCCTTTGACCAAGGACCCAGTGGCTCCCACCTAGAAGACTGTACAGCTTCCTCAGGCTCCCTGAGGTCCCCTCGCCCCATCTTTTGGCTCCTCCAGTCATTCTCACGGCAGCCACAGAAATTTTAGCACAGATCTGGTCAGGTCACCCCCCTTGCCTAAAACCTTCAATGGCTCCCCATTGCCCTCAGCTCACTTGGCCTGTGAGAGGCTCAGGGATTCCTGGGAGCTAATGTTTATTCCTGGAAAACCAGCCCGATGAATGGCCCCTTTTCTCAGCGGAGGAAGCTGGCCTGGGTGGATTTAGGGCAGAGGGCAGGGCTGGGGAGCGCTGGCCAGGGCCCATTTTCTGTTATCAGCTCCAGCCCCAGGGGATCGTTTGCTGGCACTCGAGCCTAGCAGCTCCATCACTTGTGTGGTTTCCGGGTGGGGAGCATCCAGAAGGGGGACTGGGGTACGTCAGGGTTGGGGGCAGAGGCCAGAGAGCTAGGCGAGGAGACTGAAGGAGAAGGCAGCTGGCCTGCGGGGAGGAGGGAGGCGGGGAGGAGGGGAGGGGGGGCAGAGGAGGTCAAGCAGGGCGTGGGTGCACCGCTGTGGCTGTGTGTGTGAGCCTTGCTTTAGGCTCTTGCTGGACTCCTCATGACCGGTTCTTAGAGCTGAGCTCAAAGAGCTACGAGGGCCGCTTCCAGCGCTCTGGTCCCAGAGCCGAAGGGTCCAGGGACAGGGACGCAGGCACTGAGGGCCCCGCCCGCCCTGAGCCCGTCCTACCTTGTTGTTCATCATCTTTCGGAGCGAAGACTCTATTTTCTTGTGGAAGAGTTTGATCAGCCACCTGGAGATTGACATGTGCGGACATGCATGAGGCTTCCGAAGGGTCCCTGGGCTGCGTTTGGGAGGCTGCCTCCTCTGGGAACCCTTCCTCCCTCCTTCAAATGGCCTAGGCACCCTTGTTCCGGGGCTTTAACTGTGCACACCCCTGTTAGATACTTGGCCCTCTGGGGACAGTGACTTGTTTATGGGTTTATTGCCTCAATGGGTGCACAGCTGGGCCCCCACCCTGCCTCAGCCTCTTTCATCGCGACTGCTCTCCCTCTTGGCACTCCAGCCACACTACCCTGCAGTATCCTCTTGTGTTCTGTGCTGCCTCCCACCACAGGGCCTTTGCACATGCTGTTCCTGCTATTTAAAACAGCCCCTGTCCCCCACATCCACCTAACTAACTCCTACTTATTCTTTTCATTTCAATTCAAATGGCATTTCATCAAGGAAGGAGCAGCCAGGCCCCAGACGGGGTCAGAACCTCCTGTTCTATGTGCTTATAGCACTTCGTACCTCTTTACCCTGTTCTTGTGTTCCTTTGTAGTTCTTTGTGAGCAATTCATTAATGCAATGATTTGATTAATGTCTATCTTCTCCACTGGGTAGGAAGCTTTAAGAGAGCAGGGACTGTGTGGCCAAGACTCTGGGGCCGGATAGCCGTGGGCTGAATCCCTCTTCAACACTCACTAGGTATGAAAACTTAGGATATTTCCTATCCTCTCTCTGCCTTGGTTTTCCCCTCTGAAAAATGGGGGTAATAATAGACGAACTTCATTGTGTGGCTCGACTGGGACAATTCACAAACTTAAAAGCAGGCGTGGCACACAGTCAAGTTAGCTGACATCCCCCTGATATTAGCTATTGGTAAGTTTTCATTGGCCACTGCTGTCTCCTGAGCACAGGCAGATTCTTAGCTGACATTTGTTGAATGGATGAATCAACGCCTAGAGGTCTGCGGTGAGGATGGTATAATTCAACGCACACCAAAGGGTTAGTTAGCCAGAGCCTGGGGCATAGTAAGTGCTCAGGAAAGTCTGTTGGATGAATGTTCGAGGAACAGGTGGCTCCTTGAGGCAGGGGTGGTCTCTGCTCTGTCTGCAGACCCTGCCCCTCCCCTGCACCTCGGAACAAGGCCCGGCAAGAGGTGGCACCTGGGACGTTTACTGAGTACAGGACAGTGCTCCTTAAGCTCTCTCCTCCCGCTGCAGCCCCAGGAGAGCATACCCCAGCCTGCTGCCTGAGACGTGCACACGGACGCTGTCGATGTGGTTACTGCAGCTGGAGCAGGTGACAGTGCAGCGGCCTGAGGTGGGGTCGAAACCCGGCTTCAGAACCGCCGAGATGGAGACGCCCTCCACACTCAGGTCAAAGTTGCCGCTGATTTTGCTGAAGGGAAACACAGATGAAAGAATTATAGCAAGCCTTCTCTTCCCTGCTGCCATTCAAACTTCCGAGCCTGGGCCGGAAGGTAGGGGTTGCTACTTGAGATGGAATTCAGAGAGGGGAGGCAGCCTGCCCAAGGTCACACAGCACGGAGTGCGGGTCCGTGTCTGCCTGGCAGAGTGCTGCTCTTACCCCTTGCCTCTGCCCTTGCTGAGTGACGTTAGGTATGTTTCTTGACTGCTCTGATTTCCAGTTTCCCCACCCAGACTCTTGATCAGAAGTTCAATGCTGGCTTTGCCCCTAAAAAGCTGCATGTTTGGAGACTTTCATTAATTAATGAGTGTCCTCATTCATTAAATGGCGTCAGTAGGTCCTCCTTCAGGGATGAGACGAGTTTTGGATAAGACAGTGGACACAAATGTATTTTGTCAATTCTCCTTTAACATGATAAAGTACTGTTATCTTTTGTGCCGTCAGTGAGTGAAATGATAAGTGCAAAAGAGCCCATGTGAGGAACTAAGCGATTTTTATTGTGGGGGAGGGACAGGAAGCCGGACTCATGTCCCTCTCCCCAAAGTATCTTCTCCTTGATCCCCCTGGATTCCCCACAAACAAGTCGCTGAAGTGATTGGTTATTCTGAGCCACGACCACTAGAGGGCAGGCTCACCGTGGTGAGAACCCAGTATTTCAAATCAGAGTTGTAGTTTGGATGATTTGACCCAATTTTTCACCACTTTGCCTATCTCAGGGCACGGGGGTGGGGGGAGGTGTATGCATTTCCAGGCTCTTGACTCTTGACTTTGGGCTTGGCCACGTGACTTACTCTGGCCAATGGCATATGAGTAGAAGTGACCACAGGCCAATTCTGAGTCTAGGCCTGAAGGGGACCTGGATGTTTCTGGTTGCCCTTTGTGCACATCTGCCACCACCAAGGATGTGCTCTGAGTAGCCCACTGGGCTCAGGAGGAGGATGAAGAGATATATGTGGAGCAGAGCTGCCTCAGCTGAGCCCAACCCAGATCAGCTGAACCCCAGCTAACACATAGATACATAGTGATAATATATGACTACTGTTTTCAGCAGCTGGGTTGCCGTGTTTTGTTACACAGCCATAGCTCACTGATAAAGGGGTAAATTAAGGGTACCCCCTTAGTCTTCCATCCTACGCTTCATGTACCAACTCAATCTTGTCAACATCTTGCATTTTGATGCGGACATAATGCTCGGCTATTAACCAAGGGCTATGCTGAATTTTCACACATGAAAAACTCCCCCCAGGAACCCCATGGGCACAAGCGGTGATGGGTAAGGCAGAAGTTGAGCATTCCTGAGATCCTGGCTGTCACCCCTTCCCAGTATCACCCAGAGCTCACCCACACACTCAATCAACACCAAGGTTGGAAACGCACATGAAATTCTTTCGCGCCTTCCATTTTCCACTGATCATGACATTGGCATTTCTGATGGCGAGATTGAGGCCCTCACTGGGCACTAGTTTCATCTGGGAGCTGGGAAGCTGGAATCCACGGATAGCCATGCTGTGAAGAAGAAAGCCTCAGTTAGCCTCCTGGGGGGCCACACAAGGACTCAGTTAACGTTCGTGCAGACTCACTCCCACTCCTAGCCCTTCACCACATCCATTGCGGAAGAACCCGGAAACTATGAGAGCAGCTTTGGGAACTCTGTGGGCATGGGGCAGAGTGGCTAGGCTTTAATGTCAGACAAATCTGCCTTTGAATCCTGTTCTTCACTGTTCTTCAGTGACCCTGAGCCTGACACTTAGTCATCCTGAGCCTCAGTGTTCTCATTTGTAACATGGGCACAATCATCTCCATCTTGCAGGAAGTGCAATGATTGAGGATGACAAATGGAGTTTCACCTGACTGCAGGTCTGTGGAAGGCGGAACACGTTTTTCTTGGTTTGGTTCACTATCATAGCCGAGTCTGTGACATCAGACACACAGTAAGTGCTCAAAACTATTTGTTGGGTGAATAAGTGTATAAAATTCTGGAGAGGACATTTATGGGTTTTCTGCTCGGCACCCACACCCCCTTGTTGTGGTAACAGAACTGCCTTTCTCCTTTGGGGGCCACCCCTCCACTCATCCCCTCCATGTCACTGCAAAGAAAGTTGACCTTCCATGTTCATGGGGGGCAGGAGGGCTTTCGACCTGGGCATAAGCTGGTTAGAGAGGGCATCCCCTGGCCACAGGGATGGTTCGGGGATGTGTATATAACCTAAGGTGCGACAGAGCGAATCTTAGGGCTTTTGCTTGAGATTCAAGGGAAAAGTGCTCTCCTTCCACAGGATTCAGAGGGCTGAGGGGGTGTCGGTCGCCATCTTGCATCTTTGAGGGGACACCCTGCCTGAGAACTGGGCCTCCTCAAGGGAAGCGGTGCTGAGAAGTGGCAAGGAGAAAGCAGGGTCCAATGTCATTAGGGGATACCTCAAGCTGAACCTGAAGCCACAGACTACTCCAGAAATTCTGGTGTGGGCCATTTTAGATTGGGCTGTCTGTCCTTGAACCCCCATCCCCAAATCCTACTTGCTATATGGGCCTGGCACTGAGTTTTGGGGTTCATGACACATCCCCCTTACCTCGGGAGTCATGGTGAGTACCTTCTGTGGCCTCCTCTACACTCAGCTTGGAGGGTTATATCCCCCTGGCGTGGGCCAACATTAGTTTGGGAATCTTAACCTCTCTGAGTTTAGGAGTTTGGGGCTCTGTGATTCTTGGTCTTGGTGGCTCCAGGACACTATAAGTCTCGTACGCTGAGGATTGAGCTCGACAGGCCTCACCTATAGAAGCTATAGTGCCCTTTCCCGAGGTGCTTGATCTTGAAGGTCCCTGAGAATGTGGGGATCGTGATTTTCTCCAGCTCCTTCCGCAGCACGACCATTCCTTGCTGGCAGGCTGAGGGGTGAGGAAAGGGGTAACGGTCAGAGGCACAGTCTGCCCCATCCATAGCAGGGGTCAGTTGGCGTTTTCTGTAAAGGGTCGGAGAGTAAATATTTTTGGCTCACACAGTCTCTGTCACAACCACTCAGGTCTGCTGTGATCGCACGGAAGCAGCCAGAGACGATAAGTAAATGAATGCGTGTGGATGTGTTCCAACAAACCTTTAAAACTTTATTTTTGGACCCTGAAATTTGAATTTCATATAATTTTCACATATTATTCTCTTGATTTTTTTCAATCATTTAAAAATGTAAAATGTAAAAGCCATTGTTTGTTCACAGGCCATACAAAAGCATGTGGCCAGCCAAATGAGACCTGAGATGGTCATTTGCCAATCCCTGGTCTAAAATATGAACTAAGGGGCGTCTGGATGGCTCAGTCAGATCATGGTCTTGCAGTTCATGGGTTCGAGCCTGGTGTGGGGCTCTGTGCTGACAGCCCGGAGCCTGCTTTGGATTCAGTGTCTCCCTTTCTCTCTGCCCTTCCGCACTTACACTCTGTCATTCACTCTCTCTCAAACATAGTAAACATTTAAAAAAATTGTTAATAAAATAAAATATCACCCTAAACACCCAGTCATGCATTCTATGAGTATTCGTGGAACACCTAGTCTGGGCCTTGCTCTGCGCTGTGTCCTCACAGACACTTCACCTCTCTAAACTTTGGCCTCTCTCTCCACAGGACCTTTGCTTGTGCCATTTCTGCTGACTAGGAAACCCTCCCCTCCCACCTTCACCTGGTTAGCTTCTAGTCCGCTCCACCGTCCCTTCCTCCGGGAACCTTCTCTGACCCAGCAGATGAAAGCAACCCTCCTTGCTATGATTCTCATGATGCCTCTGGCATCCCCCCAGGAGCCCCGTGTCTGTTTGAAATTGTACATCTATTCACGTGACTGTGGTTACCATCTCTCCCACCTGCCCCAGGGGAGCCCTCCAAGGCTTATCCCGGAGACATCCGTTTTGTTTATGAATGTGGCTCCTCCGTGTACCGCAGGGATTGCCACTTACGATTAGGAGGCACTTAATACCCATTGAGTGAACAAATGGACGAATGCCCAATGTCCGGAATCCTGTCATCAGTTATGTGGCCGATGGCATCCAAGAACCAGTTGAGAGGCCAACATGTTACTTGAGAAGGAGGAAGTAAGAAATGGGATCGCAGGCTTTGTGTTTTCCAACAGCCGGTTGGAAATGACAACCCTCCCCCGCCGTTTATCAAGCCCGCATCCTGTGCCAGGCACTATTCTGCGCTCTGTTCACGTATCCAGCTACTGAATCTGAAAACCCTGGGGAGGAAGTCCTGGTACCGCCCCCGCCCCCCAGTTCACAGATGAGGAAGAGGAAATTCGGGGACTGTGGCCACACAGCTGACAAGTGATGGGTCAGGATTTGAATCTGCACTGGGCAGGGCCTTGAGGGATCTCAAATGCCATGCTAAAGGGTCAGGACATCTTCTGAAGGCACTCACTCTGGCTGTCACATGGGGAAACTGAGTCTGCTGTGACAGAACATGAAGACTTCTGGGCTTAAAGCCTGAGCCCAGGCCTCTGCTCCCAGGAAGCCTTCAGGGCCACCCCATACTCTGGTCTCCTAGCTCACAGGGAGTCCTCTGCCTGCCCCTGGGATTCAGAGATGTCCTGCCTGGGCTAAAGAAGGAATTCAGGGATGGGGTGCCAGGGGTCCCTGAGTTCTGTCCCCATTTTCAGTGGCACACCAGCCCATGAGCTCCGCCTTCTCCTTGGTCTGACTTCTCTGCGGCTGGGTCTCCCACGGCCCTCCGCAGTTCACCTCTCTGCCGCTGGGGGCAGCATCGAGCAGCCCCACGCGGGGAGGGTGGGGGGCCTCAGCCGAGACTGGAGGGGAGATCCAGACCGCCCACTTCCCTAGTCCCTTCTCCAAGCTTCAGTCTGCTCATCTGTAAATGCTGCTAGTGACGGCCTGTCCCACCCAGGGTTGAAATAAAGATGAAACGCGGGGCCCCTGGGTGGCACAGTCGGTTAAGCGTCCAACTTCGGCTCAGGTCATGATCTCATGGTTCGTGGGTTCGAGCCCCGCGTCGGGCTCTGTGCTGACAGCTCAGAGCTTGGAGCCTGTTTCAGATTCTGTGTCACCCTCTCCCTCTGACTCTCCCCTGCTCACGCTGTCTCTCTCTCTCAGAAATAAATAAAACATTAAAAAAAAAGAAGAAGAAGAAGAAATAAAGATGAAACGAGATGGAGCGTGTAAAGCGTCTGGCACAGAGTGGAGGAGAGGGGCTGTTTTCTGCCACTCTTTCCCCGATGTGGGCCCGGACGAGTAGCCTGGGGGGACCTTCTCTGGGACATCCAGATGGGTAATGTGCACAGGGTGGCTGCCAAGCCCCTGCTCTGGGAGAGACCGTAAAGAAGGGCCCTCCTCCCCCCATCCCTGCCACTGAGCCTGGCTCTCCTCCCTGGCTCTGCCCACGCTGAAGATCGGGCCAGGAATCTCAAGGCCAATGACAGGACTGAGAATCAGCTTTGGAGGGAAGAGAAGGGCTCCGAAGCCTGAGTTGGCGGCTGTGTAGAGAGGGAGGGGACCGTGAGGACCCTCAGGGGCCTCAGCACTGGACGTGGAGTCCTCCAAACCAACACTCCAATCCCAACATTGCCACCTTGCGTCTCTGTGACCTTGAGCCACTCACCTTGCCTCGGCTTCTGCATACATACGACAAGGGTTGAAGGCCCTCCTTTGAGGGGCTGTGAGCAGGCCATGCACTGGAGTTCAAGGGCTGCACACAGGAGGTACTCAATAAGTGCTTTTCAGGGGCAGGAGAGGAGGGAAGGAAGGCATCTGATTACCGTAGTCCAGGCCTTTCTGGGTGATCCTGGCCACAACGCCGGGGTTCGTGGTCGCGATCACAGCCGTGCCCAGGGTGGCCAGCACCACCAGGGTCGCCCGCATCAGTGCCTTGCCAGGCTCCCTGGCCATGTTCTGTCCTCCAGAGCCGCCAAACCTCGAGACCTTGGAGGGGAGCCAGGGATCTCTAAAGGATCTGGCTGGGGAGATGCAAACCAGTAGGATGTAGAAAGGAGGAAGGAACCTGTGCAGGGGCGGGAGAGGGGGAGGCCACAGCCCAGAGGTGGCCAGAAGTGGGGCCTGAGAACTGGGGGGGGGGGGTGAGGGGGGCATGGGGGGGGTGGGTGGGGGGGTGTGTGTGGGT
>NW_027532409.1:4570378-4597331 GCF_008692635.1 Crocuta crocuta
GGCATGGTGAGTGTGTGTGTGTGTGTGTGTGTGTGTGTGTGTACTGTGTGTGTGTGTGTATCAGAGGATGCAACTTTTGGCTCTGGGGGGGGGACCCTCCATAAGAGGCCCTATCCCCTTCTCCGAATCCCCGCCCAAATCCCTCTGCCTACGAAACTTCTTGAAGCTGTGGGGTGGGTACATCAGGATTCAGTACATTTTCCTCCCCCCCCCATCTTTTTTTTTTTTTTTTAATTTCTAGGAGAGAGAGAGACAGCATGAGCAGGGGAGGGTCAGAGAGAGAGGGAGACACAGACTCTGAAACGGGCTCCAGGCTCTGATCTGGCAGTCAGCACAGAGCCCGACTCGGGGCTCGAACCCACGAACTGCGAGATCATGACCTAAGCGAAAGTCGGACGCTTAACCGACTGAGCCACCCAGGCGCCCCATCCCCTCCCCATCTTTTGAGGAATAATGGTTACACAAAATTGTATACATTTAAAGTACACAACGTGATGATTTGATATATGTGTATACATTGTGGTATGATTGCCATAACCAAGCGAATTTATACTTCCATCACTGGACACAGCTCTCATTTCTGTGTGTGTGTTTGGGGGGAGACGCTTAAATCTACTGGCTTAGCAAATTCCAAGGGCACAATATAGTATTCTTAACTATACTTCCGTGCTGTATGTTAGATCCCCAGAACTTAATCACTTTATAACTGGAAGCTACATTTTTCTCTCTGCTTTTAGTATCCTTGATATTTCCCATAGTAAAACATTTTTAAAAAGCAGACTCTTCAGCATTTTCTTGTCCTAAGAGGCAGCGGTGGTAATCATTAAATGCTTGAATCTTGGAGTCCAGTATCTTAGCTGTGGTTTTAAGTCTGAGCCCTGGCACTCTCTGGTGCTTTGACCTTGGTCAAGCCCCTTAACCCCTCTGAAAGTCAATTTCCTCCTCTGTAAAGTGGGGATAATCAGAACACCCTCGCTCCTTGGATTATTGTGAAGTCAGAAAGGGCTTTTAACCACAAAAGCACTTAGCACCATGCCCTCACATAATAAGCACAGAAATGGTAGCTATTAACGTCTCTCTCTGACTTTATTATTTATTTATTTATTTTAAAATTTTTTATAGTTTATTTTTGAGACAGAGACAGAGCCTGAGCAGGGGAGGGACAGAGAGCGAGGGAGACACAGAATCCGAAGCAGACTCCAGGCTCTGAGCTGTCAGCACAGAACCCGACGTGGGCTCAAACCCATGAACCACGAGATCATGACCTGAGCCGAAGTCGGATGCTTAACTGACTGAGCCACCCAGGTGCCCCCGTCTCTCTGACTTTAAAAGTAAGCCATGTTCACTGGCCAAAATTTGAGCAAGAACTAAGAGAAGAAAAATCGCATGCAATCCACTAGACACACCGAGTGCAAGTGAGTTTTTAGAGTATCCCTTCCGTGTGTGTTTTTTTAACAAAGAAAAATGGGATCACACCGGTCAGTTTTGTAAAGTTCCCTTTTCTCAATAAACAGGGTGTAGTGAATGTTCTTCCCTGGCACTAAACCACTTGTACACGCGCCACGTGTCATTGCTCCCAAGCCCTGCAGTGTCCTGCTCCAAGCTCCTTTCTGCTCCTTTTTCACCCCTTCCTTGGGCAGATGTGGGACCTACAGCTGGGACAGGGGACAGTCACACAGCTAGCTGCTGGCAGAGCTGGGGCTCAAAAGCAGACTGCCAGGCGCATCCCACACCAGCCTGAGTCCTTGAGCACCTGCGGGGGGTGGGGAGGCGGGGGAGGTGTAGACACTCCCCACCTCCCGCACCCCAGCTTTCCAGACAGGTCTCTGCCTTCTTTGCCCCTGCCCCTCCCTTTGCTGCAGCCTCAGGCCCTGGGTGGGAGGGAACCCCACCGGGCAGCCGTTCAGTCTCCATGGTGATGAGAGGAGGGGCGGGGCTGCTGAGGGGGAGGCCAGCTTCTCTCCTGCTGGGTCCCCATCAGCCCCCTGGTGCCCCATCTTCTCGACTCTAATTTTATGAAAGTCTAATGACGCCCGCTGAGCGGGAGGATGTGAGACCTGAGTATTTTTTATTTTTTCGTTTTGTTTTGTTTTTCCTTCTCTTTGTCTGTGCTAAAAGGGTCTCCCTTCCCGCCCCCATCCACAGCAAGAACCCTTCTGGCTTGCTTAAGAACAAAAACGGTCGCCACCACTGGCATCTACTATGTGCCAGATGCTTTACATATATTATCTCCAGGCCTGAAACCAACCCTCGATGGAGGGATGAGAGGAAGCGTGATGAGTCTCCATTTTGGAGCCGAGGAAACAGAGCGATTAGGTCCCTGTCAAGGTCACACCGCCTTTCATGGGGAGAAGACTTCTTCCCCTTACTTGGGGCCGTTGCCAGGAGGACTCATCACCCTGGGCCCTCAGCCTGGCCATGCCTTCTTGGGCCCCCGGAGCCAGAGATCTTTAAGCAGCAGCTGAGACACATAGATTGATGATTGGTCAAAAACTTCGAGTTAAAAAAAAAAAACATATAGATGTGGACACTTGCAGCTCTAACTGCCCCAAATTCCCGAGTCCCCTGGGCCCAGGCAGATGTTGCATCTGTGAGGGTGTCAGACAGGAAGGGAGCATCATGATGGAATTCATGTGACTGTGACTTACATTGCCACAAAAAACGGAATCTTAAAACCACTGGCAACTGTCTGCACAACCACCCCCTCCCACCGGCTCCCCCCGCCCCCCCATGGCACATGCCCAGCAGAATCCAGAGGAGCCTCCTTTTCAGTGCTGCCACTGGCCACGGAGGTACCTCACTGCTTCACATCTGACTCCTTACCGAGTGACAGAAATCCCCAATTGACATTGGCTTCCGCCATAAGCACATTATCTCAGAAAGGTCCAAAGAGAGGGCAGTTCAAGGTTCTGGCTGATTCCGCAGCCCGCAGACATTTGCTGTCTTTCCACCACTCTGCTCTGGTACCTAGTGTCTCAGATCTACCTTCACCCTGGCTTCTTTCACGGCTGTAGGAGGGCTGCAGCAGCGCCAGCCATTGCAGCTAAGCGAGCTTCTCCCAACGTCTCCTTTTCCTCTGCGCCCCTTCCTCTTCTTCCTCCTCTTTGTTGGGTCTTTTTCTTATTATTGTAAAATATTCCAAACATACAGAAAAGAATAAACTACCTAAGTTTATAAAATCTTCACCTTATGCCATATTTACTTCCCATAGTTTCTTCCAGATCGATGAATTTTAATACATATGTAGCTGCCATATGTAAGGATTAGAATTTGTCTATCATCCTTTCAAACTCTCTCCTACTGTCTCAACTCAACATCGCTGAAAGCATAAGGAAAATACATGACCGCTACAGGATTTCCAGGAGTTCGTTAATTCAGGGGCTGGTTTTGTCCATCTTCTACTCTGTGGCTGGTCCTTAGGAAGCTGACTTTTCCCAGAGAAAGTGTATTGGGCTTGGAGGTGGACCTGGGTCCAGAGTTCCAGCCAGGCTGCCCCACTCTCTCTGATCAGAATCCCTTCTGAAAGTCAGGTTCCTTACTGAAAGATGGACAAACAGTGCCAGTCGTGTGGTGTGTTCTAAGGACTGAGATAATGCGTGACTCAATTTGCACGGAGAAGGTGCTGAGTACATAGTTAAAAAAAAAGTTTTTTAATATTTATTTATTTTTGAGGGAGAGAGAGAGAGAGAGACAGAGACAGAGTGTAAGCAAGGGAGGGGCAGAGAGAGAGGGAGACAGAAAATCCAAAGCAGGCTCCGGGCTCCGAGCTGTCAGCACAGAGCCTGAACCAAGGCTCAAGGTCCTGGACCTTGAGCTGAAATCAGATGCTTAACCGGCTGAACCACCCAGGCGCCCCTCAGTACATAGTCTTTTTTTTTAATTAATTTTTTTTTTTTAAATTTCTGAGACAGAGACAGTGTGAGCAGGGGAGGGTCAGAGAGAGAGGGAGACACAGAATCTGAAACAGGCTCCAGGCTCTGAGCTGGCTGTCAGCACAGAGCCTGACACGGGGCTTGAACCCACGAACCATGAGATCATGACCTGAGCCGAAGTTGGACACTTAACTGACTGAGCCACCCAGGTGCTCCTCAGTACGTAGTCTTAATTCAGCCTTCATCACTAGCTGGCTGGAGAGTTCTGGAACCCCCAGGGAAACGTGTCAGGGGCACGACAGATTGATCTTTCTGTCCTCTGAGCTTTGGATTTGGGCTGGATAAGTGCAAGAGAGAGGGGCCCGTGGCTCACATCGCCTCTGGGAGCCCACCACTCGTGGCGCCGGGAGCAGTGGTCGCTTCCCACGCAGCTGAGCGGTCGAGAGCGTGGGCCGGGACCCTTACAGACCTGGGCCCAAAACCCAGCTCACCACCTGCTTGCTGTGTGAGTTTAAGCTGGTAGCCTAACCTTGCTGAACCTCAGGTGCCTCTGTGGTCCCCACTTTATCCTCAAGCAAAAGTCCTGCATGGAGATCTGACCCCAAGGTGCACTATCTCAAAGGCAATCGGACACTGCAGCGGGTGGATGGCCCCTTGAGAGGGTGTCTCCCCGACCTTGTTATGCTAAGAAAGTGTCTCCTTCGGAGCTTCTGTCTCATAAATGGGCCCTTTGGGGCACCCTGGTCGGGGAGGTGGGGGCAGATCTTCCTTATGGTATTATTATTGCTGCCACCGTTGTTGATGTTGTTGTAATCGCTGCAGGCCCAGAGTAGATCACAAGATATATTTAACGGTGAACAAATGAAAGAAGGGTCAGAACCCAGAACGTGAATTCCAAATGGTAAGTGTTTGGAGCCTGAGAAGGTCAAGCGCAGCCTGGCCTGATGATCCCCGAAGGCTTCCAGAAGGAGGCAACCTTGGCTCTGGAGTGGGAACCCACCTGGGTGTGGTGCTGGCAGAAAAAGGCCGCCTCTGAGACTGAAGGCATTGGCCCTGCACAGAGCTTAGTGTCTGCAAAGAGCTGAGGGCTGAGGGAAAGGCAAACGGGAACAGAAGTCGCTCTCTGAGGGGACGGCAGGGTGCAAGAGTGGCTCTCACTTCTTTCTCCCGGAACAGCTTCACCTCTTGTTACAACATGGGCTCCAGCAGCCTGGGCCCCTCCAGCCCGGGGGAGGAGCACAGGAACTAACGCAACGGGCTGTTGCCAAATGGCCCAGGGCCTCCAACAGCCAAAGCCAAGTCCCTCGGCCACAGGAGGAAATGGCGCCTGTGCTCAGCCAGGCCCCCGGAGGCCGAGGGTGGTGGTCCCTGAGAGAACTGTTGCTGGGAAAGAACAAATGGTTCCCTGCCTGGCCTTACCCAGGGTGATTAGAGCACGGGGCTGGGGACACAGACAGGCTGGGACGAGAAGAAGCCGGTGAGCAACCAGGGCTGGGCTTCAGAGAGTTGCCTCTGCATGGCTGCGCCTCTCTGGACGCCAGGGTCCTCATCCGTAAGAGCAGCCTCCATCTTTGGAGGGCTTACACCATGCCAGCAATGAAGCCAAGCCTTCGGCTGAGGTTTCTTTTTAATCCTGCCCCATCCCTGAAAAAGTAGGTCTCACTGGCTCCATTTCACAGATGAGAAGATTGAGGCTCAGAACAGTTAACACGCTTGCCCAAGGCCATACAAGTGACAAGTGGCCAAGGGATGTTGAGGGCTTCTGAATGCGGGGACGGAGGCCATCCTGCTGAGTTGTGGGGTGGGCGACTAGGTGGAGGGAACAGCCGAGCCAAGGCACTGAGCGTGAAGATCGTCAGGGGCGGCGGTGTGGACCGCAAGGGAGAAGGTGCAGGCGGAGGGCCGTGGGGTCAGGCTGTGGTCTTGTTCTTGGGGGCCGGTGACCACCCAAGTTTTTCGGGTATGAAGGTCGTCCTAGGTTTGCAGCTGTAGGATGAGGAAAACCCCCGCAAATTTAGCAACTCTTTTAAACGAATTTGCATTTTTCTAGCCTCCAGTTTGCAGGCATTTGACACGAGGAGCCGGAGGCATGTTTGATGATATTTGATAGTTTGGCCCAGGGACCTCTGACTGCCCAAACCGTGCCCTGCCGTTCCCTGCCCCCCAGCCCTCGCCACACCTAGGAGCTGAAACAAAGTATTGATTCACTGTCAGCTGGGCCAGTGGCCAGTGGCTGCGCTGGGCCGGAGCCAGAAGGCCCGGCCACTCTCCTCCCAGCCTTGGGCTGGTCTCTGTGCGGTGTTGGGGGAGGAATCCCAAGGATGGCTGGCTTGGCTGGACGGAGAGAGAGGGAGAGAGTCTGGTATTCCTAACCGCTCGAAGTTTCAAGAACAGAGAAAGGGAACCTGGGTAGGTGGGCCTTTGGCCACAGTGGCTCGGACACCAGGGCCTAGCAATGTCCTAAATCCAGGCAATCAGAGGAGTAATTCCAAATTCCTAGGGGTGGGGGAAGGGTGAGAGATCAGAGGCAGGTAGGGGTGAGTGTTTCTTCCCCCTGCCTTGAGGCTGTGTGCTGGCCCCCCAGACAATGCTTCGTGGCCATGTGGGTTTGCAGACCTGTGGAAAGAACCCAGAGCCTCTGTCCCCATGCCCACTGCAAGCACCCACAGCCTGGAGGCCAGGGACACAGCCTTGGTGACAGTTGGGACCATTAAAGGATTTGGCGCAGAGATGGGCTTTTGTTACCGGGGAACATTTACGGAGCACTAACTCCACGCAACACACAGCGCTACCTGCACCGCGCAATTAATTTTTAAAAAGTTCACTCTGCCTTCGCGGCAGAGGTCTGGAGAACTTCGAATGACTCCCTACGTCAAACTTCGATCCTTTCCATGAATTCCTTTTCTGCTCCGACTACCCACAATTGCTTTCTGTTGCTTGCAGTTGGGAACCTGATTAGTACGACACCCGCACCCGTGCATCTGCGCTGTGTCCACCAGACGCATGGGCGGCTCTAAGGAGCCGAGGTGGCCACAGGGCCAAGTGCCACCAACGGCAGTGTCCTTGGGTCTGTCCGCAGCTGTCTGACAGTCTCAAGGTGGGGGTTTCTTTCTGGAGAGAAAGGCAGACAGGCATTCACAAAATGGTTCTACGTGCCACATCTCACTGAATTCTCTCCACCGAGGAAGGGGCTAGCATTCACATTCGGCAGATGAAGACACCGAGGGTCAGGAAGGTTGGCAAGCCTCAGAGCTACTAAGGGGTGGGGCTGAGGAGAGGCCCACACCCCAGCCTCCTCCCGCAGCGCCCACTTCCTGCGCCATGAAGCTGATGCAGGTAGGGTGAGGACTAAGTGGCCCCGGAGGTGGCCAGAGCTCTGTGGGGTCTATACGGCCAGAGGAAACCCTGACTGAGGGTGAGCGCCCCCCACCACGTGCCTCCCAGCGCATCAGTGGGTTCTGACGTGGGCCATCCATGGCCTCCGGGAGAGATCGGTCCATGGGGCGCCCTCGAGAGCCCTGCCGCCATCCTGAGCCTACTGTGCTCCTTGCACGGTGCTGTATATGCCTCAAAGGCATGGACAACATCGGGGTTCTCTGCCCGGAAGTTGCTGCCAATCCAACTAGGGATGGGGTGATGGGCCACCCTGGGTGAGCTCCCACAGGGCGCTGGCCCGGAGCTGGCGCCCTGCACTCCTAACGGGACAGCGTTGTTGTCGGCCGGAAATCCTCGGTCTCTGCTCAAGCCCTGTCTGCTAAAAAGAGTCTGGCTTTGCTGAACCAGCTTCTTCTGTCCCTGAGGAGGGGGCTGCAGGGTTTTCCGGGGTCCCAGATGAAGAGGGTGGGGAAACACCAAGGTTCTAGGGCCAGCGCTGAGGACAGATCTGTAATCTACATGTGAACCATGGAGATTGCTATCTGTTTTGTTCTCCGATTTACCCTAAGTATGGCTCCCGGCACACAGTAGGTGCTCAGTAAATGCTTGTCGGCTGAACAACGGGAGTTTGAAGAAGGAGGACCCCCAGAGAGATGGCAGTGATGGTGGCCAGGGGAGTGGCTGGCTGCAGACTTGGAAATATTAGAAAGTATTTCTGTAGACTGTGTGTATTCCCTTCAGGATGCTCTAAATCACCGCAAAGAACTTGAGTCATTTTAAATTTTGGGGAAGGATGTCGGGTCTGCAACCCTGTGACCTTCATGTGCCCTGAGCCCTGTGCCATGTGCCCTGAGGTGGGACCAGTAAGTAGGCTCATACATCTGTCAGCTAGATGCCCACAACAATCCTTTTTTAAAATGTTTATAATTTATTTTAGAGAGAGAAACAGAGTGTGAGCAGGGGAAGGGCAGGGAGAGAGGGAGACACAGAATCCGAAGCAGGCTCCAGGCTCTGTGCTGACAGCTCACAGGGCTCGAACCCACGACCTGTGAGATCCTGACCTGAGCTGACGTGGGAAGCTTAACCAACTGAGCCACCCAGGTGCCCCACACAATAATACTAAACATTACCGAGCATTTAAATGAGCCAGGTATCCTTCTAAGCTCTTTGCACATGCACACATGCATGTGTACACATCCTGGTGAGGTCAGCACCATCTTTATCCCCATGTTACAGGGGAAGATACAGAGGCACAGAGAGGTTGGGTAACTGGCCCAGGGACACACAGCCAGTAAGTGACGAAATCGGAGTTGATCTGGTAGGCACCAGAGCCCACCCTCTTAACTTACACTTCTCTACAAGAGCCTGGGGAGTGAGGGAGGGGTGAGCTGGCTCTGAGGGGCAGGCCGCTTTGAGCAAGACTTCTGAGTCTGAATTTCTGTCCCTTGTTCCAGTGCCTGGCCTTGTCTGCCCAGGGAGGAAAAATAAACAGTGACAGGATGAGACTCAGTGCATGTGGGGGCTGCTGTTTTCCCAGCTGTGGAGTGGC
Organism: Crocuta crocuta; assembly: GCF_008692635.1. Lineage (NCBI taxonomy): Eukaryota > Metazoa > Chordata > Mammalia > Carnivora > Hyaenidae > Crocuta > Crocuta crocuta. The sequence goes on from NW_027532409.1 coordinate 4,579,175, forward strand.
CGCCTCCTCCCTGCCTCCCCGAGCCAGCCCTGGGCTCCAGTGGCTCCAGGGAGTCAGGACAGAGTGTCAGCAAACTTTGTGGGAAAGTCAGCAGACACAGGAGCAAAAGCAAATAAAGATGAGCTGTAACCCCTGCGCTCAGAGAGACCCCTGGACACCATTTAGGATGCCTATCCGGCAGTCTGACTTTCTACCAATGCGTGTGCGTATGTGTGTATACACACGTGTGTGCACGCACACACACACACACACGCACACACACAAGCTCTGTAGGACATAGTTCTTCATCTGACAATATCGTGGGTGTTATTCCATCCCATTAAGTGTTTTCGCACAGCAGATGTGTTTTTCGCTCTCACATTGCTGTTTATTTAATTTACAATATGCAGCAACTTTTATAGTTTGCATTTTGTTATCAAGGTACAGTTGCATACGGTAAGAGTCACCCTCTCTAGCGTTCCTGTCTGAGTTTTGAGTGACTCACCGCTGGGTAATCACTGCCATCATCTATCCCAGTCACCGTCACCACAAACGGGTTCCCTGTACCTAACGTGTAGCCTGCCCCTCTCCACTCCCCAGCGCCTGGCAGCCTCTGATGTTTTCTTTTCCTATAAATTCACCTGTTCTGGAAAGTCCTATAAAAGGGGTCACAGAGTATGCAGGCTTTGCATCTGGCTTCTGTCCCTTCACATAGTGCACTGAGGTCAACCCTGGAGCTACATCTGTCACGGTGTTTCTTTTTACAGCTGTGTGGCTGTCTGCTGTATGGACGTACCACAGCTCGTTTCTCCATTCCCCAGTTGAAGGAATCTGGGTTATTTCCAGCTTTTGGTGGTTATGACTAGAGCTGCTATAAACATTCATGTACAGGCTTTGGTGTAAACTTACGCCTGGGGTGGGATTGCCGGATCCTATGGTATGAGCCTAAGCATGTGTAACATTTTTGGGGGGAATACGTAAAAAACAAATTGCATTTTACGGTGTTCTAAAATTTTTTTAATGTATATTTATTTTTGAGAGAGTGAGAGAGAGAGAACAAGCAGGGGAGGGGCAGAGAGAGAGAGGGGGACACAGAATCCGAAGCAGGCTCCAGGCCCTGAGCTGTCAGCACAGAGCCCGACGCGGGGCTCGAACTCATGAATTGTGAGATCATGACCTGAGCTGAAGTTGGACGCTCAACTGACTGAGCCAACCAGGTGCCCTTTATTTGTGTTTTCTGATATTGTTATAACAATTCAAATAATACAGATGAACAACTAGCAGTTTGCCGTAAATCCTTTCTTCTTTGTAATGTGTGTACCTTCTAGAGCACATGAAGAGATTATTTTACATATGTGGTTCTTCCATCTGCCATTTTCAGTATGTCCATGTTACCGTGTTAACATCCACCATGGCTTTTTGGGTTCCTACACAATGTATCATTGCATGGATATACAAAATGTATTTAAACAATCCACTCTTGTTGGGTATACAAGTCGATTGTTTTTATTTTTTGGTTCTTATAAATAACATCCTACAAGTAAGTATTTTTTTCATATTTACAATGATTTCTTTAGGATAAATTCCTAGATGTGGACTTGCCGAGATAGAGAGTCACAGGCACTTTATTTCATTTTACTCTTTCCTCAATATTGTTTTTTCTCAAGCCTATATAAGAAAAGCTGATATTCAACCCAACCTGCCTTACCAGTCTGGGAAGAAAGATGGACTGTCTAATAAACAGTGCCGGAATAATTGGCCATTTAGAGGGAAGAAAATGGAAGTGATTCCCTACCTCATACCATACACTAAAAACCTATGCCGGATGGATAGGTTAAATGTAAAGGTGGAAATGTAAATGGCAAAACTTACAACTTTAGAATAAAATATAAGACAGCCTCCTTACAGATAGATCCTTGAGGAAAGCTTTTAAACATATTATTCAAAAAATTTAAGCCACGAAAGAAATATTTGGTAAGCTTGGCTACATTAAAGTTGAAAACTTCCATTCATCAAAAACCCTGTTACAAAAATGAAAAGACCAGTTCACGATCCGCGGCAAGATACTGGAAACTCTCAGAACTAACCAGAGTAGCAACCATAATATATAAAAAGCATCATGAATCAGAGAGACTAATAAATAACAGAGTAGAAAATGAACAAAGAACAGAAGCAGAAATTTCATAAAAGAAGGAGCATTTGTCATTATTCTTCAAACTGCACACACATGCCTCTCTTTCCGTGGTACATTCCACAACAAAAACCAAAAAAATCCATAATCGTTTTTATTTACCGTAAAAGCATCACATCATTGTTTCAACATTAACTTCTTAGTTTTGATAAATGTGCAACGATTGTGCAAGACGCGATCATTAGGGGAACTGAGGTGAAGGATACACTGGAATTCTTCATACTGTCTTTGCAACTGGTCTGCACGCCTAAAATTATTTCCAAGTAATAAGATCTCTTCAAGCACGGCGGAAGTCAAGCCACGCAGGGCCTTGGAGACTGACTGCTCTGATGTGCTTGGATTCTGTTCTGTGAGCCATCGGGTCGCTGGACGGTTTTCAGAAGGTGGGGCAGAGTCCAATGGATGCGAAAAGACAAAACACAGTTTCTTAAGAATCTCAAACACTGTTAGAGATGCGGAGGCAGAACTTCCCTTCCGCCAGATGGAGACTGCCTTGACCGTGGTCGCTGTGAGTCCCTGATGGGGGACGCGTGGAGGGGAGCCAGGGAGAACACAGCATCCATTGATCAGAGTGGACATCGGGGAGGGGAGGGAGAGTCCCACAGCCGGTCATCACAGGGTCCTGGGGGAGACGGGGAGGAAATCGGGGAGCCAGAGGCTGCAGGGGTTGGTGAGGTTGGGAGGAAAGCCTGGGAACTGAGCACACAGCACCCCCCCCCCACTTCCTGTGTCCTGCAGCCAAACCCTCCCAGCCCCCCACCCCCGTACCTCCACACTCAGCAAGTGGCTTCCTTCTCCTCCTTTCCCTCTCTTCCAGTGCTTAGGCACACACACCTGCCCCTTCCCCCTCTGCCTCCCTCCCTTCCTCTCGGCTCCCAGAAGAAGCTCTTGCCTTTTCTCAATTTTTCGTCATCTCAGCTCACACAGCTCTCCATCAGAAGGTCAGGTAAACCTTCTCTTTGATCCCATACCCGCCTCCAGCCACCCCTTCCTCCTCCCTTCCTCAGCCAAACCTCCTCAAAGCCCCAATTGTCTGGGGTTGAGGGGCAGACTCCTGCTTCCTGCCCTGAGGCCACCCTCCCCACTCAGCCCCTGGAACCTCCCATCCCATAGATGAGAGCAACACCTTTCCCTTGGCCAGCTCACCCCTGCGCCCTGCTTTCTCTCTTCCCGTTACAGCCCTCATCTCCCAGAGGTATGGTGTGTCTTGTCTGTCTCCCTCACTAGATTATGAGGCCAGGGTTCCCCGTTGAATTGTGTGTCCTCCCCACCACCCCAGCCCTGCCGCCGAATTTGTATGCTGTGGTCCTGACTTCCAGGACCACAGAATATATCCTTCTTTCCAGAAATGGTCTTTACAAAGGCGATGAAGTTAAAATGAGGTCATGACAGTGGGCCCTCATCCACCATGACGGGCGTCCTCGTAATAAGTGGAAATGCGGACACGCATATTCACAGGAGCACATCATGTGAACATGGAGATGCCCAATCACAAGCCCATGAGAAAGATCTAGAACAAACCACTCCCTTTCCTCCCTCTGGACCCCTTGATTTCAGACTCCTCGCTTACAGAACTGTGAGAAAGTAAGTTTTTGCTGTTTAAGCTATCCAGTCTATAGTGCTTGGTTATGGCCGCCCCACGGATTAATCTAGCAGGAACTTTCCACTCAGTCCACGCTTCTGGTGCCAACAACAATGCCTGGCACACAGCAGGAACTGTGTGTCGGAATGAAAGACCTTTTTCTAAACTCAATGAACACTCCTTTTGGTCACCTGGTAATTATTATTATTATTATTATTTTTTAATGTTTTATTTATTTCTAGGAGAGAGAGAGAGAGACAGCGTGAGCAGGGGAGGGTCAGAGAGAGAGGGAGACACAGNTTATGTTTTTAAATATATTTTTTAGACTAGGAGAAACCTGTGAGAGTCAAAGGGACCACCCACGAGAAGCGTATCCCCTCAGAGATGTTCAAGGAAAGAGGCACCATGTGCGTGGGTGGACGGGTGGCCTTTTAACGACTCCCACAAACCCCCGTGTACCAGACGTGCTGCCGGGCACTCCGTGTTCCTACCGTGTTCCTTGTGGCAGCTGGCCTCCAAGGGGGCCCCCGGTGACCCCTGCCTCCATGTAGAGTCCCCCCCACACCGAACAGGACCATGATAGGGAGGAAATAGTAAGGTGTGACTTCCGAGGCTAGGTCCNGAGGCGGCGCAGGCAGCCCCCAGGGAGAGCCACAGCCGGTCGCCATGTTGTGAGGCGGCGTAGGCAGCCCCCGGGGAGAGGCCCCAGCCGGCCGCCATGTTGTGAGGCGGCGCNGTGTTGTGAGGCGGCCCACAGCCGGCCGCCATGTTGTGAGGAGGCTCAGGCAGCCCCCGGGGAGAGGCCCACAGGACGAGCAACTGAGGCCTCCTGCCAACACCAGCACCGCTCATCAGCCGTGTAAGCCAGCGGCCTTGCAAGCGGATCTGCCAGCCCCAGTCAAGCCTTCAGGTGACCGTAGCCCAGGCCAACAGCCCGACTGCAGCCTCTGAGCAGAACGGTGCAGCTCCGCCATTCCTGGATTCCTCACCCACAGAAGCTGAGTAGCAGTCAACGCTCCTGTTGCTTTAAGCTGCTGAGTTGTGCAAGTATGTAAGGGACATGACCTTGAAGGCAGCTCCACATCAGTGCGCCCCGCGCACTGTGCTTCGGTGTAACGCCCGGCGGAGTTCCCACCACGTAGTTTAGCCCCTGACTGAGTGTCAGGGATGAATGCCCAGCAGCCTTAACGCTGCCTGCCTCTCGCCCCTTGAAGCATCCGCGCCTTCGCCCAGCTCTCTCCTCACTCTCCTGCGGGCCTAGACAGCTCCTGCTCGAGCTGCCCCGAGGGCTTCTCTTCCGCCCCTTAAGCCCTGGGGCCTCCTGGGTTCCATCCTGGGCTCCCCTCCCTTCCCGCTCAACAATCAGGAGCCAACTTGAACGACCCGGGGGNCCTCATTTTGCTGCCAGCTCCCCAGCCCCCTCTCCAGCTCAGATCTCTCTGGAGCCCCAGTTTATCATCCTCTGGTCAGGGACAACCCCCACAGCCTCAAGCTCAGAGTTCGAACTAAGTGTATCTTCTTGCCAGCCTTGCTCACGCAGGTGGCCTCCCAGCAGGGACCGGATGCCATCCTGGGCCTCCTTTCCCCCCAGGGACACCAGCCACTCCAGCCCTGTGGATCTGGCCTCCTGGATAATTCCTTTAGTATTTCTTTTCTTCTTTCCCCGCTCCCACAGCCACGGCAGCCCAGGCCACCATCTCCTCCCACCGGGACCGATGTAGCAGCTTCCTCACTGCCTGTCCTGCCACCATCTACTTTGGTTCTCTCTGTAGTCAGAAAGAACTTTAAAATCTAAATTTGACCATACTCCCTCCTCTGCTTATAGCTTGTGCTGGTTTCCTAGACTTTACAGAAAGAAAATAAAAGAAGAGTCTCAGCATGTCACATAAGTTCCTCCTTGAATTGCCCGCTGCCAGTCTTTCTCTAGCCTCATCTCACTCCTGCCTCAGGACCTTTGCACTTGCTGCACCCTCTTCCTAGACTATGCTTCACTCGGTTATTTATGATTCACTGCCTTGCTTCTTTAAGTCTCTACTGATGGCTGTTTTCTCCAAGAGGCCTTCCCTGGCTGCCTTCATGGAATAGGAATGCCCACCCCATGCGTCGATTTATATTCCTCCTTGACACTTGTCACTTCATGCATGTTATGCATGTATATGCTTATTGATTAGTCTTGTTCTCTTTTTCATACTAGAATGTAAGGCCCATGAGGGCAAAAATATTGTCTGCTTTGTTCAGTGTGCCCAAACCTACTACCTGAATAGGGTCTGGCATACAGTAAGCACTCAACAGATGTAATCAGTGAGTGAACTGCCTGCCTCACATTTTGGGCTCCAGTGATACTGAACTGCTATTGGCTGCTCATGCATGCTATGCTGCTTCTTACCCCCAAGCCTTTGATCATGCTGATCCACCTGCCTGGAAGCCCTTCCTCCTTGGCATAAATACTTCCTACGATTCCTTTAAGGTCCTGCTTGGGGTAACACCTCCTCCAGGCAGCCTTCCCTGATCACTGCCTCCCTTTGCCTGGTAAATACCCTTTCCGGGCAGGCTTCTGCAGTACCTTGGACATCTCAATTGCAGTAATTATCTTTGTGTTTTTGAAGGACACATTTGTTGTGTCTTTGTTTGCTTATTGTGAGTGTCTTGGCAGCAAACCTCTCTGGCAAATCCTTAGCTTGTAGCCTGGGATAGTCAGTGCTGAGTGAACGTTTTTATGGATGAATGAATGAATAAGTGAATGATTGAATGAATCAGCTTGGGTCTAGCCATAAAACTTGCTCTGTGACCCTGAGTAAGTCCGTGTCCCTCTGGACCCCAGTTTTTGTTGTCTGTGTAACCAAATGTCTCACCAACCAGCTCTGTTTATTAAAAATACAATTTCCGGTCCTGGCCCTGGGGGCTCCGAGCCTGGTGAAGAGCGGAGATCTGCCTGAAATGCACCTCAAGGGCCATTCCGATGTGACACCACAACTTTCCAGACCCCTTGCAGAACTTTCCAGACCCCTTCCTGCTCTGCAGACTTGAGGTTCTGCTTTGACAAGGAACCAGAAGGGGAAAGTGGCGCCTGATGGCCCCTGAGGGGTTGGGGGTGGGGAGAGGAGGGTGCAGGCACAAAGAAGGCGGCTGTCCCCGCTCCTGCCAGGGCTGTAAGACTGAAAGGGGGGAGAAAGACAAGCACAGCTGCACGGGACAATTTAGCTCTTTCAGGCCGAGCTGAGTGCTCAGGCAGGGTGGCCCCGCCCCCTCTCTGTTGCCGTCCCCACAGCACCATCTGCCCAGTTTTATCACACTGTCCAGACCTCTTCACCCCAGGAAGAGGCCCAGGGTGTCCTTGGGCGGCCCCAGATCCCTGAAGTGGAGCCACAGAGGGAAGGGGCCATCACCATGAGAAAGGACTGAGAGGGAACTAGCACTCTGGGGGAGGAGACGTCAGTGCTGGGGCTCCCAGGGACGGGGGTTAGTCAGGCTAAGGTGTAGCCTTGGAGGTGGCTTGGGGAACTCCGCTTCCTCTTTTTTGGCGCTTCTCACACTCCAAGGTGATGTGGGGACAATCCACCAACCCTCTGAGCCCCCCTTGCCTTCTCTGTGTCAGCTTTGGTGATGCTCTAAAGAGGCCTGTCTGGTCCCTGCTGTTCCCAGCACTCAGATTTTGGGCCAGGGATCAGAATGGTGGGTTCTGATCCTGACTCTGCCATGGACATGCTGTGTGGCCTTGGAGAAGACTGTTGCCCTCTCTGGGCATCTTTGCAAGGCAGGGAGGGTCAGAACGGAGGATGTCTTAGGCAGTCTGTAACTTAATTACCTTGTTCTTATAGCATATTAAGAGTATCAACTATCAACATGGCTTATCAGTCTTGATGTTGACCTTGATCGCCTGGTCAGGTTTATACACTATAAAACTGTTTTTTCCTCCTTTCCATACAGGCTCTTCGGAAAGGAAGTCACTAAGTGCAGTTCACTTTAGGACTCGGGGGTTTTGCTCTCCCTTCTCAAGGGCAAAGTATCTGCGTAAATTCTTTGGAATTCTCGTGCATGGAAGATTTGTCTGTTCTCTCCCATTTATTTCTATCAGTGTAATGCTTCCATTTTTTTTTTTCTGGCTCAAATTGCCCCAGCTTTGGTCATTAGAAGCTCTTTCAGTGGCTTCCTGTGTCTCTTTGTCATACTTTCATCATTGTGGGTTTTGTCTGCTTTTTAGTACTTCCTTACTTTTTCCAGGCTCACTGTGTGCATTTCCTACCCAGTCCTAGAATCAGCTTTTTCCCTCTCTGGTCTCTTTTATTGGAGAATGAAATTAGAAACCAAGATGTGGATGTTAGGTGTGCTTGTTGCTACTGTGGTATCGGCTTGAAAGCTCCTTCAGCTGATAGAGTGAGGGAATGTGTGTTTATACTGACTTCTGTATACACACATATCTGTAATTTTCTATATATATCTATCAATCTACCTATTTCCATCCGTACCTATGTTAAACTAAGCATGAGTTTATACCATCTCTGGCTCTAACCCATTAGCTGCTCATCTGTAAGCTCACACCATCCCTGCTTGTCTGTAAGCTCTCATGCCAACAGTGAGAAATGCATCATTCTTCTCTCAGTGATCAAATTGTCTGACCTTTGGTTAGTGGAAGCCCTTTAAGTTGGATCCTTTCACATGGCCTCACCATTCTTGAGTGTTTCCTTGCTTTGTGACGTGAGATCTTTCAGGGTCACCTTGTACTTTCCTTGCCCAATCTTGGGATCGGTCTCTTCTTTAAAGATGTGGGTTTATTTAGTGGGGACTGGTATTTAGGAACTAAGATCTGGGCACTGGGTGTGCTAATTACTATGAGGGTATTGCAATTCCCTAGCCCTGTCAGAGGGCAGAACTAGGGAGTGTGTGTGTGTGTGTGTGTGTGCATGTGTTTTATTTTTTATGGTATGAGTTTTTTTCCTTTGAGAGAGAGAGAGCACGAAGAGTAGAGGGAGAAAGAGAGAATCTTAAGCAGGTTCTATGCCCAGCACACAGCTCCACGTGGGGCTCTGTCTCACAACCATAGATCGTGACTTGAGCTGAAATCAAGAGTCAGATGCTTAACCCCTGTGTGTGTCTTTCAAAGCATGAAACAGGGCACCTGGGTGGCTCAGTCAGTTAATGCGGTTCGTGAGTTCCAGCTCTGCATCGGGCTCTGGGCTGACAGCTCAGAGCCTGGAAGCTGCTTTGGATTCTGTGTCTCCCTCTCTCTCTGCCCCTCTCCCGCTCACTCTCTTTCTCTCTCTCAAAATTAAATAAACATTAAAATTTTTTTAAAAAAGCATGAGCTCATACTGATGTCTCCAGTTAAAATTTAGAGCCACAGATCTTTCCTCCATTCCATATTTTTAATCTCCTTTTCCCATAGGGAGGGCCTGGGTTCCCAGGTCAATATATTTGCTCATTCCTTCCATCATGCAACACAAATAGTAGCTTCAGAATTATAACACCAACACCTCTGCCAACTTCTACATATTAAAGTTCAGGATTTCTTTTTACTTTTTTTGTTTGTTTGTTTAACGTTTATCTATTTATTTTGAGGTGGGGGAAGGGCAGAGAGAGGGAGAGACAGAATCCCAAGAAGGCTCCACGCTGACAGTGCAGAGCCCTACGCGGGTCTCAGACTCACAAACCAGGAGATCATGACCTGAGCTGAGATCAAGAGTTGGAGTTTAATAGACTGAGTCACCCAGGCGCCCCTAAAGCTTTGGATTTCTTTGTTGCTCTCTTTATCCATAAAGTATATCCCACTAAGAGGTCAGGAGTCAGAGTCTTGTGGCCAAAGTTACTTGAATTCATTATTTTCTTTGTGTGGCTATACTATTTACTCGACTTATGGTTAAGCTCATGCTTTCTCTTTGTTTTCAAGTTTAGAGTTTGGGTTTTCATATTTTTATTTAATTTTTGAAAATGTAAAGTGTTTACATCGTTAAAATGTCAAGACTGTATTACACAGATATATTCAGAGAACTCTTGTTGCCATCTCTTTCTTCTCCGTGGTGTGACCACCAGCTCCTTATGCGTAACCGTTTTCAATAAGTTTCTGATTTATCCTTCCAGGATAAATTTTGACATAGTTAAATACATATGTAAGCACACACATAAATAAATGGGTTTTTAAAAGGTTTTCTTACATGGAAAATAGCATACCACATACAGTCCTTTACACTCTGCTTTTATTTTGTGTTTGTGCCTAACAATATACGCTGTGAATCACTATATAGGTTCATAGAGACCTTCCTATCTGTTTATACGGCTGTATAACATTCGCTCATTGGTATCATAGTTCATTCACCCGGCTTCCTATAAATGGACATGGATATTCCAATATTTTGCTATTACAAATAATGCCTCTGGGAATAAATTTGTGCATGAAGGGGTTTTTTTTTTTTTTGGTATTTGTGGGATTATATCTTTAGGACGAGTTCTAGAAATAAAAATCTGGGGTCAGAGGGTATAGGGTTTGTCATTCTGTTAGGTATCATCGAATTCCCTTCTTTTTTTTTTTAATTTTTTTTAATGTTTTATTTATTTCTAGGAGAGAGAGAGAGACAGCGTGAGCAGGGGAGGGTCAGAGAGAGAGGGAGTCACAGACTCTGAAACAGGCTCCAGGCTCTGAGCTGGCAGTCAGCACAGAGCCCGATGCAGGGCTCGAAACCACGAACCGCGAGATCATGACCTAAGCGAAAGTCGGACGCTTAACCGACTAAGCCACCCAGGTGCCCCCATCGAATTCCCTTCTATAAGGCTTCCTACCAATGAGCATTGCTACCAGGGATGCGTGAAGGTGCCTATCTGCTCAAAGCCTCACCAGGACATGTTGTCAAGCCCTTGAACTTTTGCCAACTTAACAGATGAGAAATGGCATTTCGGTGCGGTTTGATTAGTATTAAAGCTTTTCGTGTCAGGCTCATTTGCAAACACGTTTCCCTGGGATGCATGCTGGGCTATTTCAAGTAATCCTAAGGGACTGGATCTCAGGGTTGACCTGACTCCTGGGTGGTTGGTGGCTGTGGCTCCCCATCATGCCCGGGGGGCCAGTGGGGTCCCCACAGAAAATTGAGCTCCTCAGTCCCCCTCTGTGGTTCCTGAAGGCCCCGACCCTACTCCGAGCCCCCACCAGCCAAGGGGGTGACTGCTTCCTCCACACAAAGAAGACTCTGAGTGAGGAGGATGACTCGGTCCCTGAGAAAAGTTCAAGTCTTGACCTCCTCCACAGCCCAGAGGGCCAGTCAGGGCTGGGGCACGACAGAGCCGGAAACACAACGGGGGGCGTGGGGGGCAAAGGATGGAGTGAGACTGCTGCTGGGGGAAGCTGGGTCTGGAGACACGAGGCAGCCCGTCTCCCCAGAACGACTGACACAGCTTCCTGCTTCACTCCCAGCCCATCTACTCCATCAACTCCATCCTCTACCTTGCTGCCTGCATGGACCACCTAAAACTTCCATATGACCGCGGCAGTCCTGGATTGCAAATTTCTTTTGGCTTTCTAGGGTCTGCCTTCCCAACACTCTCTCTCCCTACCTGACACGCTCTTTATCCATCCATTCCATCTATCCATCCCATCCATCAGTCTGCCCATCCATCCATCCAACCATCCATCCATTTATATTAATTATCTGTTGATGCATAACACATTACCTCACCACTCAGCATCTGAAACAACAATAAACATTTACTGTTGGACACTTTCTGAGGATTAGGTGTTTGGAAGCAGCTTCGTGGGGCAGGTTCAGCTCAGGGCGTCCCAGGAGGTCGCAGTCAAGCTGTCAGCTGGGACCGTACCATGCGAAGGCTTGGCTGGGTTGGAGGGTCTGCGTGTGGCTTGTTGACACGGCCAGCAAGTTGGTGCCGACTGCCGGCAGGAGGCCTCAGTTCCTCACCACGTGGGTGTTTCCACAGAGTCACTGGAGTGTCCCAGCAAGGTGGCAGCTGGCTTGTGCCACAGTGAGTGATCTAAGAGACACCAAGGTGGAAGCCACCTGTCACTTAGGACCTACTCACGACAGTCACACACCATCACTTCCTCCATGGTTGGTTCTTTAAAGGTGGAGGGTTTAAATCCAGCCCACACTGAGGGGCGCTCCACCTTGGAAAGGCGGGCGTGCTAAGGTATTTGTGAACATGGTTTAGAATCACACTATCCATCCAGCTGGCCGGCATTTAGTGAGCACCTGCTGTGTGCCTGGCCCTGTTAGCAGCTCATATGGTTCAGGGCCCTGGGAAGCATACCGTTCAGATCAGGGGTGCAAACTCGAATGTCTACAGGGCCCAGAAAGGGACCCCGAGGAAGTGTCAGTGAGGGAAGTGAACCAGGTGGATGCCATGTGCCTGAAGTGGCTGGAGGGAGGGAGGCTGCTGCCTCGTTAAGGTGAAGCCTCCCTGTTGTCAGATGTTTTTTTGAACTACTATTCTTTCTTCACAGGCTGGGTGCAAATGTCTCTCCCCCTGGGAGACCCCTTCTGACCCTTCCCCCAGGGTATGTTAGGGTTTTCTCCTGAAGACTGCTGCCCCCTGTCCCTGGCTCCACCTTGGCACCCCCCTGCCTCCCTCATCTTGAAGTGAGTTCCTGAGGGCTGCATGGAACAATCGCTGTAGTGCATGGGGAAGGGCTTCTGGGAGGAGGTGGTCCTGGGGGGATGAATAGGACTTGCAGCTGGGGATATCCAGGCAGGCGGGAAGATGAGCAAAATCACAGAGGCAGGAAAGCGCGGGTGGTGCCTGAGCTGGCAGAGCCCCAGCTCCTTCCTCCCTAGACTCCCCCNGGAAGGGGGCTGGAACAAGAAACCCAAGTCCTGGGTGAGTCATGGATGGCGTCTGTCCCACAATAATAAGAAAGGGCTGGACTGGGAGGAAAAGAGAAAGCTGGGGGGGTTGGGGTGCAAACCCAGTGCNGGAAGGGGGCTGGAACAAGAAACCCAAGTCCTGGGTGAGTCATGGATGGCGTCTGTCCCACAATAATAAGAAAGGGCTGGACTGGGAGGAAAAGAGAAAGCTGGGGGGGTTGGGGCTCAAACCCAGAGGTGTGGAGGCTAAGGGATGGGCTGGGGGAGGGGGATGGCCCTCAGTGGCCCCTGGCCCCGAGACTTGGCTCTTAGTTTCCACTGTCCTTGGAGCTCTCTGCCTCTCCTGCAATTTNAAAAGTCTGATCACATTATTCTCTTCTTAGTTCCCTCCCGTGGCTCTTCAGGGCCCTAAGGGAAAAACCTCCCCCACCTCTTCTTGTGTTCCTGTCCCTGTCACTTGGCCTCTTTGATGCCTCCAACCATTCTCCTGCCACAGGGCTTTTGCATATGCTGTTCCTTCTGACTGTAATGCTCTTCCCTGACTTCTTTCACTAGTTCATTCTTTCTCTGTCTTCAGATCTCAGTTTAAGTTTTCAGGGGAGCCCTCCAAGACCCCCAGAATCTACTGGGTTCCTCTGATGTGTGCCTTCTCCCTCTCAACAACTGTACCACAATGTGTACGATGCTTCGTTATTACGATCCAATCCCCTGCTGCACTGAGAACTACACAAGGGCAGGGCCTGTCCGCCATGTTCACCCTGCTACTCCCAGCACTCGGCACACACCGTCCCTGGCATACAGTGGGTGACCAATAAATGCATCTCTGTCTCTTGTGGGACATGACCAATGCTCATGGCTATTGCCTCACAGCAGGCAGAGTAAGGAAACAAAGCAGAGATTATTGGCTCCATTGTACAGCTGAGAAAATTGAGATTTGGATAATTTAAGTAACTCCCCCAGGGAGTTAGTGGGCAGGCAGGGACTTGAACTCAAGGCCCTAGATATATATCATGGGCTCCCCCACCAGGAAGCAATGTTAGGAACAGTCTAAACATGACAGGTAGGTGTCCTGGCTGGGCAGTGTGACACTATGTGAGTCCTCCTCTGTGAGTGGGTCTCCCTGCTGTAAATTAGGACAGATGAACAAGTGAGTTTTAAGTCTCAGGGACTTTTGTTCTCACAGAGCTGTTTCCATCCCTGTTCGTGCGGACCAGACCGTGGGCATCCCAGGAGAGGGTGGGACAGTGTCTGAGGGACCCGTGTGCCCACAGGTCCCCTCCACTCCCATCCCAAGATCTGGCATCAGGAAGCTCATTTGAACATCCTATTATCACCTTCAAGAAGAGAAGGTCATTGAGGGATAACGCCAAGTCTTTTCCGTCTTTTCTCTTCCCACTGTTATGCACTGGGCAGTGAGCCCCCAAGCGTTTGTTGGCTTAACCCGTGTTTCCATCCCTGTCCCTCTGGCTCTTTGAAGAATATCTCCCCACACCATGCGGTCCTGGTAGATGCTCCCACGCAGGCGTGGGCATAGAATCTATTCCAATGAATCAGAATATCCTCATGGCCGTGACCACAGTGATTGGCTTAGGCATAGACATGGGACCCGAACAAGGCCAATCAGGGCCTCTTCCCCAGGATTAGCATATAGATGGGGGGGCGGGGAACGCTGTGGGGCTAGGATTGCTGTAGGCCTGGGGCTCCTACCAGCCATCTTCCACTGGATAGGAGAGAAACTACCAGAAGAATAACGGCAGATATCTGGCACCAGTTTCACTTTTAAGTTCTCAAGTCCTTTTTAAAATTAGGCTGAGTTGAACTTCTGTCCTTTGCAATCATGAGATGGGTAAGGTCAATTTCACCTAGGGCAGGCCATAGGTTGTCAGTGCGTTCGTCAGCTCCCCTGTTCCGGGTCTTTGCCTCCAGCCCTGACGGTAACCTCTGTGCCTCCCCTCAGTCCCCGCATCCCAGAGAGGAGCACACTCCCTTCTAACCCAGACTCATGCGGCTCAGTGCTGCGTTAATCGCATCGTCTGGAACAGATGCCAAAGACAGAGAAGTGCAGGTCATCTGTTGGGGGTGACGCCTGTGAGGATGAAGAGGAGATGGGGGCAGAAAGAGCGCAGAAGAGCCTTCGCACCGTGCCACGGTCCTGGCATCGGTGAAGGGAAGAGGGGCCGAGAGGAGGATGGCGGAGAAAGAATTTCAGACTGTGGGACGGCGCTCAGAAAGTCTCAGCCAGCCCCCTGAGGAGCTCTGGCACAGGGATTGTTCGTAGGAGAGTCCCACATCAGGCAGAAAGGGTGGCCCCTTGAGCCCAGTGTGCTTAGCTGGAGGCTGCCCCAGAAGCCTGTATCCTAGGGAAATCCACAACTCACTGAACTTCCTGCTATAGGATCCTTCTGGAAGGGATATCTAAGTGGCGCACTCCACGACTGACGCAGTCCCTACTCATTATAATGAGGGTCTCTAGGGGATTTTGAAGCAAGACTCAAACCCAAGCCTTCTGCCTTCAGAGTCTGTGCCTTTTTCGGTGCTGATCTTCCTTTTACGTCAGGGACCACAACTAACAAATGAGCACTGTCTTGATGCCAACTCACATTGATTGGTAGTGGCTGCTTGGGCTCTGGGTTGAGCGGGATTCTGAGGCTGCTGCTAAGTTCTGCAGGAAGTTCCATGATTGATTATGGATGTCTACCATGGGTAGGAAAGGGGTGAATGTGCAAACGTGTGCCAAGTATTTGCTATTCTTACAGAAGGAACAGATAAATATTTATTGAGTGAGTGAATTCTGAAAGACATTCTGTTTAAAGTAGGCAATGCTCTTCCCCCAGGTGAGACTGCCTCCAGGGGAGCTGTCCAGGCACCTGGCCCTGGGGAACTCAGAATCATAGGGACAGCTGGCATTCACTGAGGACCTACTATGGGCCAGGCACCGAGTTCGGCTCTTTCAAACATTATCTCATTGGATTCTCATGAGGAGAGGATGAGAGCCTCCATTTTGTGCGGAGGAAACTATAGTCCCCAGAGAGGAGGGGTCTGTGTGAGGCTGCCCGGCAAATCAGTAGCAGATACCCATTCCCACAGCGCTTCGCCATTTACTCCACACCGCCACAGGTAAGACCAGCGGTTTCATTCTTTCTCTGAATGTAGCATAGCAAGTGGAGCATGATACCGTGAATCATTTGCCAAAGAGATAGGAAATACTTGGAACAGTCCTTGGAAAGTTCTCTGGAAAGTCCCTGAGAGATAAACCAAATCCAATCCAATAGTCAAGCCTGTGTAGTTGGAGACGGATTTCACAGCCATTGGCCCCTAACATAAAAACACCATTTTATGTGTTATATATTAATTCTGCTATGTTCCAGATGCAGTGCAAAGCACTTTACAATCATTAACTTATTTGATGTCCACTATAGTTTCTTGAGGAAATAAGTCACGTTCTCTCTGTCTTACAAAGGATGGATCTGGGGCTCAGAAAGGTGAACTTCCTTGGGGGTCACACATGGTGTGGAGGCATATGTGTGTGTGTGTGTTTGTGTACATTTTTTGGCTGCACGTGGAGTAGCACCATGTCAGTAGAGAGTGTGCATGGGAATAAAGGTTCAAGGGACGCTGAGGGGCCCAAGGGATGGACTGTAATGAGCGCTGCTGTTTATAAGCCTTTTCAGATCCAATCCCACCTTCTCATGCAGCCTAATTTCCCTTTAGGTGACCAACTATTCCCGATATGTACAGTGTTAGGGCACTTAGAGCACACAGCTTGATTAGAATCTCTCAGTTAAGTTTTTGAATCTAGCAAGGAGTGACACATGGCTTGGGATTCATTTAGGTAGCACAGGAAGGTGGCTAATAACATAATTTCTGGAAATGGAGAGCCTTGTTCAGTTCCAGGCTCCACAATTAGTACCTATCCCACATTGGGCAAACTACATAAGCTCTCTGTGCCCTGGTCTTTTCATCTGTAAAATAAGAACAATAATAAAATCTACTTCATAACTGTTACATACATAGAGAGTATGTGACACAGAGAGGTTCTACTTTGGCATGTTTTTCTGTCTTGATGTATTTGTATCAATCTTTAAGGGTTTGCAGTTTATTCCCACAATGAGACCCCCTGGAGCACCTCATTTGATCCCTTACTTTGCAGAGGACAAGTCCCCGGCATTTTCACTGACCCTGTGAGCTCCCGATATTCTGCGACTCCATCATTTCTTGCAAAACTAACTTAAAGTCAGTCTCTGCTGCCTGCAGGCCCGGAACACCAGATGTCATGTCAATTCTGTCTCACACCAAAGCGGGGACTCTGGTCCCTCCAAGCTGTGACCCCTTCAGTCCCCAGTAAATACTGCACCTGACATCAACGAGGCTGTCCTCTCCCAAGTTCATGTCCGGAGCAGTGTTACCAAAAGCAGACTGGCTCCTGAAGGTTGGAGATGCTTGTTTGATTGCTTAATATATACTATCGGGATTTTCCGGGCTGCATGATGTGGTGAAACTATTTGGGATTATTAGCCCCAAATGAACAATGAGCAGATGGGAGGTCCAGGGATATGAAGGGACTCATTAAAAGTTACACAGTAAGATGAGATGGTTCCTAGCTCAGGTCCTCTCTGCTAAAAGACTGATCGACCTATGTGGGGTGAGAGATGGTCTGGGAATAAGGCTTGGGCTTTGAACTTGAACCCTCAGTACTTCACTTGTCTTTTTTCAGTTCTTCACTGATTCCCGATTTCATTAAGCTGAACGCTATCTCAGGGCCTTTGCACATGCTGTTCCTTCTGCCCGGAACTCTGTTTCTTCCCCCAACCACCACCTCCACTCTTCACCTAATTCCTTACCCCGTTTCAGATCTAGGCTTCTCTGTCCCTTCCTAGACCAGCAGCTCCAGTTCCCAATGTCAACATTTGCCTTTGCTTCAGTTACTACCACATTCAATTATTATTCTTTTTCTGTTTATCAGTTTCTTGTCACTAGATTCTACATTATCTGAGGGCAGAGACTCTGACTTATTCTGGCTCAGGGCTTGGATGCTGTTTGGTCAATGTATGGATGAATCCCAGATCATCCAACCAGAAATCATCTAGTTTCTAGTCTCCCTCCAAAGCGGAGCAACGATGGCTTGACCAAGGTCACAAAGCTAGTCATTATCTAGGAGAAGCTAGACCAGAACTTGCCAACGGCCACCTTCACCTCTAAGTCTTGAATGGAGCCATCTTGATGGTGTGTGGTGTGGGCTTCACCGAGGAAGGACGTTGGGACAGACGCCCAAAGACACCCACTCCTCACCACCAACTCTAAGAGGCAGATACTATCACCATCAGCGGCAGCGGCAGCATCGTCCCCGTTTTACAGATGAGGAAACTGAGGCTTATGACACTTCATTACTTGCCCAAATCCTCCAACTGGGAAGTAGATGAGGAGGAGACTTGAAACCAGGACGGATGCCCAAGCCGTAGCGCCTCACCGTTGGGTGCGGCGCCCGGGGCGGGGGGCCTGGCTCGCCGGGCCGGCTGTGCAGGGTGGCTGAGGGGCTGCGAGGACGCAGGGGAGCAGGGGAGCGGTGGGAAAGGCGGCGGGCGGTCAGGCTCCTCTTGGCAGCCG
>NW_027532409.1:4597392-4606349 GCF_008692635.1 Crocuta crocuta
GCCCCCGCTCGCCTCGCCCTGCCTCCAGTCTCCTCTGGCCCGCAGTCTCTCTCTGGGTCCCCGGCCAGCCGGCCAGCCGGCTCTGCTCGCTCCAGGGCCAGGAGGGGGCCCCCGGGGGCTGCGCACCCGACTGATGACCCCGACTGACCGACCCGCACCAGCTAGAGGAGCCGCCCGTCACCATGGTAACGCCTGCCAAGGTCTGGACCACCTCGCTCCGTCCTCTTTTGGTGGGGGTGTCCAGGGCAGACCCCGACCTTTTGCGCTATGACCCTCAGGACCTCACCACGGGCGGGCCCGTGTTAACTGGTCCCCACCAGCCAGGGAATTGGGGGTGAGGGGGGCGGGAACCCCCTCGGCTCTCTGGGCCCCGTCCACTCAGGCGCCAGTGGATGAATAAGATTGGATGACTTGTGAACTCCTGATGCGCCCCAGCCCAGGCACAGATCGGAGCTGGAACCCTAGCCCTTGGGCCTTAGACAAAACGAGGGGTGCTGTCGCATTCGAGGCTTGGGGCTGAGGGTCAGGTATGCCCACTGTCCCCGCACAGGGTTTGGATGGAGATGGAAGTTGAACGCCTTTCCCAGTCCCACGGTGCTGGGCAAGGTGGGTTAACGGTGCCCAGTGGAGAAGGGGGAGCCGCTCACCAAAATTTGGGGTGCTCTTGCCACTTTAGACTCAGGGCAGGAAAGTCAGAAGTGCTGACATGAGGTGGCCGCATGGGAATTGGGTGGGGAGGTGGGCCTAGGAGACGGGGCGGGGAGGGGGCCATTACCTCGATACTGCGGCTTCCTCCCTGGTGCCTTGATAAGGTTATATACACTGGGAGCTGTGTGTGTGTGTGTGTGTGTGTGTGTGTGTGTGTGTGTGTGTGCGCGCGCGCGCACGCTTGCTGGGAACAGGGGATGAAAGAAAAGTCTGTCTTCAGGGAATCCCAGCCCAGCTGCGAACAGCCCGGGAGCCGCAGGCAGATTTGTATGGGCAGTGGGGATTTGGAAAAAGGCTGTGAAGACAGGCCAAGGCTTTAACCCCTTGGCTGTGGTCGACACATTGACCATGCTTGTGGGTTTTCACTAGGTGCACATTCACACGCAGAGGAATTCTATTCAGAGACGTGTGTACACACGGGCAGTGCAAACCACAGTGCGTTCCCCTGACTCCTGTGGCTGAACTGCGTGCCCTCTCACACACACAAGCCTTCCCCACCTGTCTACCGCTGTAATATGGGCACACACCTGTGTACATGCCATAGACATATTGCAAACCCAGGCTGCTACGTCCACGCAGCCACAGGGCAGGGGTACTCACACATCGCTCTTGGAGCTGTTTGACAGTAATCTTCGTAAGCCAGTGGGTATTCGCCTCTCCCCACAAGCAAGGCCCTGTGCTGTGGGATTCACATGCAGGAGCTCACGAAGCTCACAGCAGCTCTGAGAATAGAACTGCCGGTGTCCCCACCCCCAAAGATGGGGACCTGAGGCTCTGGGAGCTTCAGTGGCTGCCCAAGGTCACCCAGCCAGAAAGTAGGAGCTAGGCTAGCCTGAATTCTGAACATGCAGTCAGCTGTCACGGCCACCCCAGAGCCACACCTGCACCAAGCAGTGTTTGCTAAACTTTACCTAGTTTTGGACTTAACTCACTGAGTCCTTTTAAAATCCTTGCTGAACACCAGATCCTCGGATCAAAAGTTAGGCGTTGGGTGGCTCCTTGAAAAGGCGGAGCAACTCTTTCCTGACTAGGAACGATGGGCAGAATTTTGTCCCACCTTCGTCACCTACCTACCTCCCTGCTCTCACCTCTGTACTTCAGCTGCTCTGACATTGGTTCAGAGCCTCTTATGTTTCATGCTCCCTGCTGCCACAGGGCCTTTGCATATGCTGTTCCTGCTGGGTGGCACTCTTTCACCTAAAGAATTTTTATCCATCTTATAAATCTCCACCCCAGTATCATGTCCTCAGGAAAGTCCCACTCTAGCATGCCATGCATCTTTCTTTTGTGGCCCCACCACAGCTGTCCTTTTCGTGGGCAGCCCAGTGTCAGAGTATCTTACGGCAAAGGGCCTTTGGGCTTGTCCAGGTTCACATTCCTGAAATTTTAGTATCATCAGAAAATGTTTTTGCATCTTCTCTTAATGGATAAGGTGTTATATAAAGAGATAACAAAATCCACTACTTACTATTTGCTTAGTATTTCTCTTTTAATCAACTTACTTCATAAACATAAAGATAGATTTATTTATTCTTATAAATGTTTATTTATTTTTGAGAGAGAGAGAGAGACAGAGCACGAGCAGGGGAGGGGCAGAGAGAGAGGGGGACACAGAATCCGAAGCAGGCTCCGGGCTCTGAGCTGTCAGCACAGAAACCGATGCGGGACTCGAACTCATGAACTGTGAGATTATTACCTGAGCCGAAGTCAGATGCTCAACCGACTGAGTCACTCAGGTGCCTCGACTTGGAGATATATTTAAATAAGACATTTTATATCACGGACCATGAAAAAATCTGCATCCATTGTCATAAATACAAATTAAATGTAAAATGTATACAATGAAGGCAAATCCGTATCAGTAAATTCTGGCTGGATGAGGTTGTCTGTGGATGATTCCAAGCCAGAGGACTGCTTTCTTTTTATGTGTCTGAGAGGTTACTTTAAGATACACTGGCACTGAACTGAGACTTTCTCTTTGGTGTTATCGTGAGGACCAGAGGAGAGTTGGGTAACCTTCTTTGGTTTCACATAGAGTTCATGTCCTCCCCGGCTCATTTTGGGATTACCTGTCATCCTATCCCATCCTTTGAGAAAAGCCAGTTTAATTCATTTAACATTGCCGAAGTACTTACTTCATGGTGATCCCCCAAGTGACTACTGTGTGCCGGGCCCTGTGTAAGGACCGAATGAGAGGAGAGTACGCCCTGGACCCTGGCCTGGGGCTTGCAGGACCCACTCGCTGAGATTTCCAGGCTGCGGGATGGGCGGTGGGAGTCCCTCTCTTTGCCTAGAAGCGTAAGTGTCATGAAAGAGAGGAGATGCGGGTTGAGTGGGGCTCTGAAGGGTGGGAAGGAGCTCACTCAGTCCGGGGAGGGGCACAGCGTGAGTTCAGGCAGTGCTTTCAAAGTGGAGCACCCACCATGGGTTCCCGAGGGGGAGACTTTAGATAAACATTTATTGTTTTACAATTTTTTCATCTTAGTGTTAGGAAGTGGTTTTTTTTTTTTGTTTGTTTATTTTTTTTAATGTTTTATTTATTTCTGAGAGAGAGAGAGAGGCAGTGTGAGCAGGGGAGGGTCGGAGAGAGAGGGAGACACAGAATCTGAAACAGGCTCCAGGCTCTGAGCTGTCAGCACAGAGCCCAATGTGGGGCTCGAACCCACAAACTGTGAGACCATGACCTGAGCCGAAGTCGGACACTTAACCGACTGAACCACCCCGGCGCCCCTAAGAAGTGGTTTAAGCAGCACAAACACATGATAATAAATAAAAATCAAAGGATTTAAGTCAGAAGTAAATTGACAAAAAGACAAGTATGAAGTAAGTAATAATCAATATCAAGTAAAATAAATTAGGATATGTAAACAGCAAGCAAAACTCATGCGGGTGGCACAGGAGTGGTTGGGAAACCCCGGGCCAGAGTGTCAAGTGTGCTCGAAAAAGCAGGAGAGGTGTGGACTGATGGTGTGGACTCAGGGCCACTACTGGCAGGCTGAGTTGTTAAGGTAGTGGGGAGCCACTCATGATCGTTGAGCAGTGGAAGGTCACAATTGGGTCTGTGTGTTAAAGGCCGTGGTAGTGGCCAAAGGAGACCCTAGCCTGGTGATAGGGGGCAGGGGGAGGGGCAGGAGAGCTGGTAGTTGTGTGTACGTGTTGATACCCCAGCTCTACCATTTACTGGTGGTAGAGAGAGAGCCTTGGGCTCAATTTCTTAACCTACAAAATGGGAATAATAATACCCATCCTGTAGAATTATTGGGAGGAGGAATAATATAATGTTAATAAAAGGGGGCGCCTGGGTGGCTCAGTCGGTGAAGCGTCCGACTTTAGCCCAGGTCATACTCTCATGGTCCATGAATTTGAGCCCCACATCGGGCTCTGTGCTAACAGCTCAGAGCCTGGAGCCTGCTTCACATTCTGTGTCTCCCTCTCTCTCTCCCCTTCCTCCACTCTCTCTCTGTGTGTCTCTCACAAAAATAAATAAACGTTAAAAAAAATTTAAGTGTTAATAAGAGAAAGGAAAACGCTTAGGATAAAACCTGATAACAGACGCTTGCTCAGCGAGAAGCTCTAGTCATAAGTGCTATTATCATTATGGTTTTTGGGTGGGAGATGGTGAGCCCCAAAGCAGAGGCCGAGGGGACAGAGAGTGAGAAGAACAAGCTCAAAGCCAAGCCCCGGACAGGTGAAGTGACTTGCCCAAGGTTACCCAGATGACACATGAGAGACCTGGACTTGCATGTGGGTCTTCTAACACCTACTTGCTTCTCAGTTCATTGCAACTGGGCTGTTTATCCAGTTTCTGAGTTTTTTTTTTTGTTTTTTTTTTTTTAAGGAGCCAATTCTCACTCCTACCTCCACCCACCCACAAATAAAAGGGATTTAAAGCAGGAGAAGTTTTAGTTGGACATGACCAACAACTTCCTGGCAGCCAGGCCAGCAGAATCCCTGTTTTAGTATCTCCAGCCTGGAGAAGTTCAAGAGCAGTGTCCCAGGTAGTTAAGCCTGTCGGCCACATGCTGATACCCATTGGGCTGTATCTGGCTCACAGATGTGTTTGGTTTGACTTTACTAAAATATCAGCAGATCCGGCAATGCTGGGAAAAGGCAACACTCGGCAGGAGCGGATGAGGTGGGCGTGCATCTCAGCCCCATTACTGCCCATTTCTTCCCGGACACTGAGGTCGACTGTGAAGGGCCACTCACCAATGGGCCAGAGAGGTTGTTTTCTCACACTTGGCCTACTTCTGTCTTCCCCGTCACCTGTCGGTCCCCCATAAGCATTTGTGTCAGTGGCTGGTGGTTTAGATCCTTCCTGGGCTGAGTAGAGAGACAGATGCGACAGATCTTTTTAAACTTTCCCACCAGTTGAGGATTAACTGATCCCATTTAGAAGCCACAGCCCAGCTCCAAACCTTCTGGAACCTGATTATACCTTGAATTCTAGAATGGCCCAGCTGGAAGGACCCTTAGAGATAGATAAGCCCAATGCCCCCATTTCACAGATGGGGAAATTGAGGCCATGGTCACCCCATGAATCAAGGGTGGAATATCACCTTCCCTAGATGTGTCTGCTATGGAGGACAGTAAGAGATGACAGCAGTCCCCGGATACTGCCTACCCAAGCTTTTCCCAGCCCTCTGGCTTCCCAAGCTAGGAGGTGCTGATGCTGAAAACGCTTTGCCTCCTGGAGTCTCTGGCTAAATCTGGGCCTTTAAGAAGAGTTCAGTGCACATCTCAGAAAGCCCAGCTAACGACACCTGGTGAGACCATTTAAAAAGGGAACAGGCCTTAAAAACACACACAATTGCCCTTTTCTTTTTCCCCCTTGATTATAAGAGCTACACAGGCTGGTTACAGAATGTTCGGAAAATCCAGCAAACTATGAAGAAAATTAAAACAGTGCCTTACAAGGCCCCTGCCCCTCACAGCCCTCCGGGGTGACTGCAGTTAACACTTTATTTCATGGCCTCTTGGCTTACACACGTTTTTACGCAATGGAGATCACACTGCATGGGACTTTTTCTTTTAAAAGCTTCCAACGTATAGGAGGATTAGGAGGAACTTGACGGAGGAACAAGGGGGAGAAGAAGGGCAGAAATGGTGGGGGAAAGGGAGAGAAGCAAAGCATGACTCTTGAATGCTGACAAAAACTGAGGACTGATGGATGTGGGGGGAGGGGGGGATGGGCATGGAGGAGGACACTTGTGGGGATGAGCACTGAGTGTTATGTGGAAACTAATTTGACAATAAACTATTAAAAAAAAAAAAAGCTTCCAACAGTCAGGAGAGTAGGTACCTTAAGGGGGAGGCAGTTGCCTGCGAGGGAGCCTTTTTCTGGGCTGGTGAGATCCTGTCTGTTGATTTGGGTAGTGGTCACAGGGATAGGCACGTAGGTGAAGAGGCATCAACCTCGTTTATTTTACTTTGTAAAGTAATAATTGAGGCTCATTGCAAAAGGTTGACACAGAGTTCTAGAAGCCCCCCTTCCTCCCTTCTCCTCCTGTGCCCAGAGGAAACCACTAGGGACAGACACTTTCTATATGACCTTGAACTCCGTACCCAGAAGGCCCCTGAGCATCATACAGGGTTCTGCGGGCCCCGCTGTGGGCTCCTTCTCTGCTGCCCGGGAGGGGGCTGGAGGGCTGCGGACAGCTCGGGCTTGTCTCCCCTTCCCCCTTTCCAGCTTCACGCTGGCTTCTGGCGAAGAACTGTTAAAGGCCCAGCCTGGCTACACTCACTGGGAGGGAATGGAAACATGTCGATTAAGTTTCACGGAAATCGTTTTGAGGGGCCCAAGTCTGGCCAGCGGCGTTTGGGTTCCTGCGGTCCCAGGCTAGGCTGCCCGATTGATTTTCAGGGGACGGTGGCCAGCTTTCCTTCCTGCGGGCTCCTGGGTTTGTTACCCCCGTACTTGGACAGCTTCTGAACCCCTGGGGTGCAGGCCCGTAGCAGGTTAATGCTCTGGCCAAGAGCTTGGAGTGCCATTAACTTGGAACATTCTTGTTTTTTACTGGCTGCCCCTTAAATGGTTACAGTGTGTGGCCAGTGAGCCAGTTTGTGAACGCCAAGGGCGTCCCATCTGCGCACTTCAGTCTGCGAGAAGTAAACAACTTCTTTGGGCCCCACTTGAAACACCGAAAGACGGGCAGCTGGGAAGGCCACCCCCGGTGCTGGTGGCTGCTGGTGGCCCCAAGACAGGCAAGGCACTGGGGGCAGGGGAAGAGTGCGGACCTGACTGGCCAAGGCGGGGTCGGATGCCGGCTCTGTCTTTCCCCTCCTCTCCACGGCCTTGGACAAGATCAGCTTCAGCTCCTTTATCTGCAAAGTGGGATGGTCCGTCTCGGCTCCAGTCCCATCAGGCGGCAAAGCAAGAGAATGTGAGCGCAGGTGCCTGGTGTCTGGCAGGTGCCTGGAGACTGCTGTTATTCTCGGAGTCACGGCAGTGGGTTCAGGAAGGGATCAAGAGGGGGACATGTCCTCACACAGAGGCTGGGGCTCTAGCTTGGTCAAAAGGAGGAGTTAAAATAAAAAACAGTCACAACAAGCGGTAGTGCCTTTTCCTTTTTGCGGGACTCCTGCGGAAAGGAGTCATCTCCCCTGTATCTGCAAAACAAAAATGGGAGCAAGATAGGATAATTCTAGAATCCCTGTTTATAGATGGGGAACTGAGGCATGTCAGGGCCAAGGTGGTTTAGTGCTGTTGCCCAGAGTTTGGCATACAGGCCACGGTGGGGACACAGGCTGTCACAGATTGCAGCTAAATAACATGGCGCCATGTGGTAGGAGACCCGGTCCCTTTAAATTTCCCTCTGATCTTCTGAGGACCCGCAGAGAAAACCTCCATCTCAGAGTAAGATGTGAGCCTTCAGGAGGTGAACAGGTGTCCTAGAATTTATTCAGAAAATTTATTTGTTCTCATCGCTTACTTTTTCTTTAAAAAAAAATTTATTTGGGGGGTGCCTGGGTGGTTCAGTGGTTTGGTGTCCAACTTTGCCTCAGGTCATGGCTCAGGGCATGATCTTGTGGGCCCACATCGGGTTCTGTGCTGACAGTTGAAGCCTGAAGCCTGCTTCGGATTCTGTCTCCATCTCTCTCTTGGCTCCCCTGCTCACGCTCTGTGTCTTTCTCTCTTAAAAATAAATAAACTTTTAAAAATTTAAAAAAGAGTTTATTTTTATAGAGCTAGAAGAGTAAAGATGGGATATATTTTACATAATCAATGTGTATTTGTTATATAGTTACATAGTACATTATTTATGTAAATATATACTTACCTAAGGCATATCCTATAGCTCTGTAGTAAGTATATACAATAAATACAAATAAAATAATATAAAAACCACCCAACGCATCATTATTTTTGGAGTTTCATTCTATTTATGCCAGTCGATGCTGATTTTTCCATTTAAAGTGGTGACAGCCCTAAAAAATGGCCACAAACATTGCAGTGGTGGCTGTGATTGAATGAGCACCTGCTGAGTGCTAGGCCTGTGCAGAGACCCCCCGTGTCCTGTCTCATTCGGTCTCACTCAGCTCTTTAAGGCAGGCACCACCACAGGCTCGGGCTTTCCCCGATGAGGAAGCTGAAGCAGAGAGAGCTAAGCAACTTGCCAGGTCCCATAACCAGGAAGTGGCAAGAGCCGGGATTTGAACTCGGGCAGGCTGGCTGCATTCTCATAACCAATATGGGGACATAGAATCTCTATTTAAAATGCAATTAGGTATGCTTCTAAATGGTGAGTGCATTTGAACAAACAAACACACACACAAGGCAGTAAGGGCTCATAGTACAAATGGTACTTAGATCTGCTAAAATTCATGAAGGTGCCAGTGAATGATTAAATTTCCGAAAACAAGATGAAACAAACCTAGCCCAACGCAAGGCGCACACGAGGAAAGAGGCCCAGAGAGGGCGGGCACCTACTCCAAGTGGCACAGTGAAGGGGAACGGAGGAAAGCGAGTGCCCCAGGAGAGGCTGGGTGGAGTGGGGCGGGTGCACGGTGGGGGAGGGCTGCCGGCTTACTTGACTTAGTGTGTCTGTGTGTTGACGGATGTCAGACGGGGTCCTCTAACTCTGGGTCCCCATTCTCACTGCCGTCCCCAGGATTGCATGGGTGGAAGGGTAGCTATTGGGGTTCAGCCTTGCTTTGGAGGGGAGAGCATTAGAAGAGGTCATGAGGTCAGAGGAGCCTTTCCCTATTCTGCCAAATGGAAGGCTGCCCCCCCCCCCCCCCCCCCCGGC
>NW_027532409.1:4606725-4636545 GCF_008692635.1 Crocuta crocuta
CCCCCCCCGCCTCGCTGGCACCGCAGTGTGGAAATAACCCCTCCTGGGCACGGGCAGTTTTGACATCATGTTCCTGACTGCAATACACCACCCCATTGCGTTTCTGCCATGTGGGTGCCAAGACCCTCCTTCCTTCAGAATGGGGGCTGTAGACATTCCCTCATCCTTTCTACAAATAGTGATGGGGCCCCACGTTGTGTGGGTGCTGGGGACAGAGTGGTGACAGGGACATTTGTCCAAACGCCATGAGCTAGCGCCCATGTTTTACAGCCTCCTGGCATTGGGTTTTTGCTACGGTGGAATAGCGCCATATTCCTTCTCAAAGTCCCTGTTTAATCTCCCTGACTCAAGGGACCTCATTTGTAAAAAATGACTTTTCTGGGCTAAATCAGCTCCCTGTATGCTGGAATCTTACTGTTTTCATCTTCCCTTACATCCCTTGGTGACAGATGGAGCCAGAGGTAGCAACCAGCCTGGGCCAACCAGCATGGCTTCCATTAGGCTTTTGAAGAGTTGAAAACCATAACCCATGGGCTCTCTTACTGCACTTGGTCAGAGACCCCTGGTCTTGTCCAAGCTGTCTTACAGGTGTAAAACGTTGTGGTTCGGAGAGGGACCTTTTGTTTGTCCTCCCACAACATTGACTCAGCATCTATTTTGGCCCAGGCCCTGTGAAGAGGGGCCAATGGCTGCTGTGGTAGTTTCTAGCGCTGCTGAGAGTGGTCACAGACTGGGTAGCTTAAAGCAGCATACGGTTGTCGGTTGCAGTTCTGTGGATCGGAAGTCTAACACGGGGCTCCCTGGGCTTAAATCAAGGTGTGGGCGAGCTGCGTTCTTCTCGGGAGCCTCCAGAGGAAAATCTGTTTGCCTTTTCCAGCATCTAGGAGCAGCCTGCGTTCCCTGACCTTTCCTCCATTTTTAAAGCCAGCGACATCACATCTCTCGGGTCCTTCTTTTATCACATTCCCCCTGAGTCTCGCCTCTTCTGTGTCCTCTCTCACTTTGGAGGATCCTCACGGTTGCGTGGGGCCCACCTGGAGAGCCCAGGGTGCTGGTCCTATTTTAGGTCCAGCTGATTGATGGTTATTTTATCTGAAGCTTCAATTCCTCTTTGCCTTATGAGGTAACATATCAACAGGTTTTGGAGATCAGGATGCGGTCGCCTTTGGGGGGCACTATTCTGCTTAGCATTCCTGTCCTCAGGGAGTCCAGAGTCCTTGAGGAGGGTGACAGTCAGTGTGGAAACTGCTATGATAGGGGCAGCATAGAAGCCCAGGAAAGGGGGCCCCTGATTCAGGAGGGAAGTCGGAGAAAATGCCATGGAACAGATGAGGGCTGACCTGAATCTTGATGGATGAGAGGGAGTTAGCGGGGTGGAGAGGGGGCGGGAGTGGGAGGCATCCCAGGAGGAAGGTACGGCATCTGCAAAGGCCCAGAGGTGGGTGAGAGATTGGACGGCAGTGAGGAGGAGATTCAGTGGAAGAGACAGAAGCCTGGGTCAGAGCAGGCATGGGGCAACAGGGTAGAGCGGGCAGGTAGAGTCACAGGAGGTGAGAAAGGTGTAGGACATGGCTGAGGGCTGCATGTGGGGAGAGGAGGGAAGAGGAGGGGCAGGATGATGAGCAGAGTTCTGGGAGTCTGGCTGGTCCGTGGGGCCATCACTGAGGTAGAGACATGAGGGGAGAGTAGGTTAGGGAGGTACTGAGTTGGGTTTGATGTGTTGGGGATCTGTGCCCGATGGCCATCTAAGGGAGGCAACCCAGCTGGTTATGTGAGTCTGAATATAGGAACTCACATAGCAATTATTAACGTCCATTAATCAGTTACTGCTGTGTAACAAACCACCCGAAACTCAGTGGTAAAAAGCAACAATGTTTGTTGTCAGTCATGCACCTGCATGTAGACGCACCCGCGTAGTGACGCACCTGCGTGTTGTCTGCAGGCTGGGTTTCACTGATGGCTCAGCTTTAGACTGAAGGTCTGCAGGTCTGTCTGATGGTGGGACTTACAGATGCTGAGCTCCCCTTTCCCTGCGTGTTGACTGCAGGCTGGGTTTCACTGATGGCTCAGCTTCAGACTGAAGGTCTGCAGGTCTGTCTGATGGTGGGACTTACAGATGCTGAGCTCCCCTTTCCCTGCGTGTTGACTGCAGGCTGGGTTTCACTGATGGCTCAGCTTCAGACTGAAGGTCTGCAGGTCTGTCTGATGGTGGGACTTACAGATGCTGAGCTCCCCTTTCCTTCTGGCCCTGACCTGAACCCCCCTTACTATTCCTCTGCTCTGCTTTGAACCTGTGGATGATGTTTGAGCAAAGACCTGCAGGAGGTGAGGGAATGAGGAAGAGTATTCTAGGCAGAGGGAGGAGCTGGTGCAAAGGCCCTGAGGTGGAATGGTTCCCACAGTGTTAGAGGAACAGAAAAGAAGCCCAATGTGGCTGGAGTGGATGATTGAGGGGTGGAGGTAGGAGAGGAGGTCAGAGAATTAGCAAGGGCCTTAGTCATATGGGGCCTGCAAGGTCATGGGAAGTGGCCACTACCCTTATTATGGCTGCCTCTACCCCTTTTCATACTCTCCTCCTATTCCCCACAGGACCCCCCATCCCTGGACACAGCCATTCAGCACGCCCTGGCCGGCCTCTATCCCCCGTTTGAGGCCACAGCGCCCACCATCCTGGGGCAGGTATTCCGACTCCTGGACTCTGACTTCCAGGGGGATGGGCTGAGCTTCCTTTTGGATTTCCTCATTCCTGCCAAGCGCCTGTGTGAGCAAGTGCGTGAAGCAGCCTGTGTAAGTTGGAAGGGACAGAGGGGCTGGGGGACAAGCTCTCCCAGAACCGCGGGGCTGGAGGTGAGCAGAGAAGGAAGTGGGCTGGTGTGCGTCTTGTTTCAGAGCAAGAACCGAGGACATGGGATGGCTCTCTGGGTATCATCGCTCACCCGAGTGAGACTTCAGCCCCCCAGTGGGACAGAAGGCTCATTTGACCCTTTGCTCTCTGACGTCTAGGAGTCGATCACATTAATGCTTTTAGTACCAGGGAGGAAGTCCTGGATAAAAGGCATCCCTGGGTGATGGCCCCTTGGAGCCTGCCCTGGGGCTGGCATTGTGGGCTTCACCAGGCTGCCTTGGTCAGCTTCAGTGGAAATAGAGAATGTTCCAGATCTTTTCTGGAGCCCCTGAAGCCTCAGTACTCACTTTCTTCCTAGGAGGCCCCTTTGAACCCAGGTCTCAGGGATGCCTCTCTAAGGCAAAGTGGAAGGAAAAGTATTTTAGGTATAGGTCTGATTGACTGCAAATAGCAGATCCTTACTCAGACCAGGACAAGGTAATTGGCCTCATACTCGAGTTCATACGCCAATCAAACTTCTTAAAAGGTTTCTGTGTCTTGTCTCTGCTTCTCCTTGCTTGCCAACATCACTCTCTCTCTTTTTTTGATGTTTATTTTAGAGAGAGAGAGAGAGGTGCAGAGACAGAGTACAAGCAGGGAAGGAGCAGAGAGAGAGGGAGACACAGAATCCAAAGCAGGCTCCAGGCTCTGAGCTGTCAGCACAGAGCCCGAAGTGGGGCTCGAACTCATGAACTGTGAGATCATGACCTGAGCCAAAGTCAGACGCTCAACAGACTGAGCCCCCCATGTGCCCCTTGCCAACATCATTCTTACAGGCTAAGTGTCTCCACAGGGCTGGAGCCCAGGGCGGCTCTGGGATCAAATCTTGTCCTGGAGAGGAGACAGAACTTTCCCCCATCAACTGCAGCTAGAAAAGTTGCAAGGAAGGGTCCTGATTGGTCAGGCTTGGGGTCTATGTCCATCCCTGGACCAATCACTGCAGCCAGAGAAATGGGGTTTGCAGGACTGGTCAGGCTCCTGCCCTATGTCTTTGGGTCAGAGGTGGTGACTGTTTTAAGGGTGGGGACAGGCTGTTGGAGACCAAACCCAAGCACTTGTGCACACGTTTCTCGGGTTTGCCTGCCATTAATGCCCAGTCCCCTGCTGTTCCTGCCTCAAGAATCACTAAGAGGGTCCTAAAAGGTCCTGCTGGCTCATGTGCATCAGCGACATGATATATCGGGAGCAAAAAGTAAGGGCGGAGGCTCTGTGCATCATTTCAGTGGTAGAAAGGAATCGAATGTGGCAGCTCAGGTTTTGGAGCCAGAACTAGAGATGGTTGGACCTGGAAGGAGACTGAGGTCATTCTTTTCATGTGCTCAGAATGGTTCCTGGCACATAGAAGCAGCGCCGTACATGGTCATGGTTACAGAAGGAAGACTCAGCGAGCGTCTGCTGCCAACTCCCACATATCCACCCCGACACTATTTCACGTACATCCTTCCCCCCTGACGCCTTCCCCATGGCGAGCGTTAGAAACTCCCGCTTCCCTTTTGTGGTCATTAAAACTACATTTTCACGGTCTCCTTCCCGATTTCTCCCGGGAACAAGGGTCACAACGTTTTAATGTCTCTATTTTTAACTACAGGTTAAACTCTAATTTTAACTACAATTATTATAGGTGAATCCCTATTGCCTCCGAGCTAGGGATGGGAGTAATAGTTTGGCCTCAGGAGTCAGTGCCCCAGGTTCAAACCCAGTCTCCATCACTGTGCAGCTGGGGGACCTGTGTCCCTTTTCTGAGCTTCACTTTCCTTAATGGGAAAGTGGGAATGTTAATAACACAGTCCCTGCCTTACAGAGAGGAGATGCACAGCTTAGCACAGAGCCGGGCAGGCAGTAAGTGCTTAGTAGCTATTGGCTGTGACTATCGCACTCGCTCCTCTCTCCCTTGGAAGTAATGTGCCAGCTTTAGTCTGTCCTTGTAACCGCCAGCACCCAGAGGCAGCCAGCACCCTCAGAGGAAGTCCAGTGGGGATTAGACAGACACAGATGTCTGAGCTCATGCCCTCTGAGCCTCAGTTTCCTCATCTGTAAAGAGGACAGGGATGCCTAAATTCCCTGCCCCACTGAATTACTGTGAGGTCCAAATAAGGAGATCATAACCATCATCTCTGTG
Source organism: Crocuta crocuta (assembly GCF_008692635.1). NCBI lineage: Eukaryota > Metazoa > Chordata > Mammalia > Carnivora > Hyaenidae > Crocuta > Crocuta crocuta. Next base: position 4,611,729 of record NW_027532409.1, read on the forward strand.
GTATGTTGCTGTTTGCAAAATACTGCTGGATTGTCTTGCCTCGCTCAGTGAGGTGACTGACAGCACGTTGTCAACAGCAGAGCGCTAGTGAAAGTGGTGGAGTAACTCACGGACCCATGGGGTTTATGGGTACGAGGTTGCCCTGAGGCAGCGGAATTTACGGTGTAACTGACATGAACTGGTGTATCAACTTGGGGCACAGATATGGTCAGTTCTTAATACTTCCCCCAATGAATAATCCCAGGAAGCGCCTGCTCCGTTAGCGGGAAGTTAGTGTCATCGTGTGGAAGTCTCCCCCCAACACCTCCAAATTACATAAGATTGTCCGGGTTTTACTCAATCCACAGGAATTGGACTCTTTTCCAAAATCCAGGTTGAGGGAGAGACCTGTTGTCAGTCTGGCGGGGCTGCTGTTGCCACATGGTGTCACTGCTGGACCCGGGTCCACACCGCCCAGCGGAGCGGCCCCACCCGGTGGGGGGTGGTCACTGGGTCCAAAGGGCTCCAGAAGGCCCCGCTGTGGCTGCCTCTACAGAGACATGCTGGCACCTTCTGTTTAAACAAAAAAAAATTTTTTTTTTTAAGTTTTGCCTCACCTGCCATGTTGTTACCCAGTAAAGGGAAACAAACAAACAAACAAACAAACAAACCATAAGACAAGAAATAATAAACATTCAGGCCCAGAATAATGGAATGATTTTTTTCATGGTTATCCAGCAAGTTACTGGAAGGGTCAGTTTCCTGACTTTTTGCTCAGTATTGTTTTGATCTCTCTGTAATATCTTTACCTAAAAATTAGAGCACCTGGGTGGCTCAGTCACTTAAGCATCTGACTTTGGCTCAGGTCATGATCTCACTGTTCTTGGGTTCGAGCCCCACATCTGGGCCTCAGCTGTCAGTGCAGAGCCCACTTTGGGTCCTGTCCCCCTTTCTCTCTGCCTCTCCCCTGCTTGCATGCTTCTTCCCTCTCTCTCTCAAAAAAAAATAAGCATTAAAAATTATAGAATGGTATAAATGCAGTAAGTGACTATTTTATTTTTTATATTTTTTCAAGTTTTGTTTATTTATTTTGAGGGCAGGAGGGGCAGAGAGAGAGAAGAAGAGAGAGAATCCCAAGCAGGCTCCATGCTGTCAGCACAGAGCCCAACACAGGGCTCAAACTCACGAACTGTGAGATCAAGACCTGAGCCAAAATCAAGAGTTGGATGCTTAACTGACCGAGCTATCCAGGCACCCCTGGACTGTTTTATTTTATTTTATTTTATTTTATTTTATTTTTTTTTAAAAATATTTTTGTTTATTTTTGAGAAAGAGAGAGAACAAGTTGGGGAGAGGCAGAGAGAGAGGGAGACACAGACTCTGAAGCAGGCTCCAGTCTCTGAGCTGTCAGCACAGAGCTCAACTCAGGGCTCAAACTCACAAGCCATGAGATCATGACCTGAGCCAAAGTTGGACACTCAACTGACTGAGCCACCCAGGCACTCCTAGACTGGTTTATTTACTTATTTTTAATGTTTATTTATTTTTGAGAGAGAGAGAGAGAGAGAGAGAGAGAGACACTGAGCATGAGCGGAGGAGGGGCAAAAAGAGGGGGAGACGCAGGATCTGAAGCAGGCTCTGGGCTCCGAGCTGTCAGCACAGAGCCTGATGCGGGGCTCGAACTCACCAACCACGGGATCATGATCTGAGCCAAAAGCAAGAGTTGGATGCTTAACCGACTGAGCCCCCCAGGTCCCCCTAGTGTGTTTTATTTTTTAATTGAAAATTCCCACAATTTTTCAAAGGGTAAATGTCAAAAAGAGAGGAAATTAATGTTTGTTGAACATCCACTTAGTAGTGTATGCCAGGCATAGTGTTGTGGGTTTTTTTTTTACACACATATATATAATCTCACTTAATCCTCCTACCCACCCAACCATATGATACATATTGTAATTCCTGTTTGCAGATATGAACATTGAGGCTTGAAGCAGTTACGTAATTTGCACAAATTAGTGATTCAGACCTTGGAACCCATATCTCCCAGGCTCTAAATTGGAAGGCTCAGACCTGAGCGGGGTTGAGAGAGGTTTTGAATACGTGGGGAGAGGGGACGGGGACCCGAGCCAAACAGTCCTCACGGGAAAGGCATCTGCTCATTAGTGCCTACCACTCGGAACTTTTCTCCCTTGGGCTAGTAGGCTAGCAAGCATTTTCAAGGTCAGGGCCAGGACTAGGGCAAGGCAAGAGAAGGCACCCACTCTCAGGTTTATGTGAACTGTCAGATCCCAAGATGCGGTCTCCTAAGATGCTGCATCCTGGGCGCCTCTCCTGCCCGACCTGCTCGAGGGTCCGTCTGGAAGAGAGAAGGAAGCAGACCCGAGGGCAGGGGCAGGGTCCTTCAGGCCGGGCTCTCTGACGCCCCCCCTCTGTCCGCAGGCCCCGTACTCACGCCGCGTCTTCCTGCACGAGGGCTGGCCGCTGTGCCTGCGGGATGAGGTCGTGGTGCACCTGGCCCCCCTCAATCCCCTCTTACTGCGCCAGGGAGACTTCTACCTCCAAGTGGAGCCCCAGGAGGAGCAGTCCGTCTGCATCACGATCAAGTGCCTCTCCTTGGACCTCCGCACAGTGGACACGAAGCCTGTTCCCGCGTCATCCTACCCTGTACTTTTCACCCAAACGTGGCTGGAGGCCATCAACAGTGACTTTGAGGGAGGCCCCCTACACAACTGCCTGGTAGCTTCAGAAGATGGGGTTGCCCCTGTGCCCTGGGCCAAGATAGCCAGCCCAGAGTTTGTGGATGACAGACCCCAAGCAGTGAATGTCCTCTCCCCGGCCTGGGGGTCCCTTGAATTAGAGGCCCTCGATTTGAGCAGCCGCACAGAGCTTCATCAGCCCAGGCCCGCAGGCAGCCAGGTGCTGCTTGCCCGGAACTTGGCCAAGGGCAAGGGCGGGACTCACGGGGACAAGTACCCCAGACTCATCAAAGTGGAACAAGCCAGGCCTGGGGAGGTGGCCCTTAGGATGGACGGCGTGGCCAGCCAGGACCTCGAGGGAGACTATGTGGCCCTCCTGGAGAGCAGAGGAGGGTCTCCCAGTAGGGAAGTGGAGACGTCCAGTGGGTGTCCTTTGGGGGCACTGGAGGAACCAGCCAGAACTAAGGAAATCCCTTTCTCTCAAAGGATGCTGCCTCTTTTGGGGGGCAGTGGGGAACCTTCCTTGGAAAAATGGGCTTGTGAGAAGCCAGCAAGCGCAGAAGAGGAGACCTGCGGGTTGATCTTGAGGAGGAAGGTCAACTATAAAGTTAACCCGCCCACCCGTGACTCAGAACATCAGCCCCAGGAGCCCTACCTCAACATCGTTGAGAAGCCACTGCCCTGTGCCTCTGGCCTTGAGATGAAAGAACCTCTGGGAAACCCAGAAAATATGGTCCAACTCCGGCCTGACCCAAAACGAGCATCCTTCCTACACCTGTGCTCAGCTTCCCCGCCTGCTGCTCCAGCCCCTGAAACCAAGATGGGAGAGAGGGCCAGACAGGGGCACGGGACACTTCCCAAGCCTGAGACTGGCCCCCCTCAGAACACCTCCTCTTCCAGATCCCCTACTCCTGGGCTCAGAGTCTCCTTCTTGAAAGGACAGAGGCAAGCCCCGGTGCCCCCTGAGAAAGCCTCCCTCCAGCACGACAGGCCCTGGAGAGTCTTGTGCTCGCTCTCCTCTCCCAAACCCAACCGAGCCAAGTGCCTGGGGACAGGTAAGGTGCCTGCTGGCTCAGCTGGACAGGGGTGCTGTTCTCTGGATGTGACCAGGTGACAAAGTGGCACAGGTTGCCAGGGACAGAGACCCCTCGGAACTGGCTCGGTCTCAGGGATTTAGTGCACAGGTGGCATGTTGAGAGGCTTGAAGTCTCATGGGTCTGGAACTGGGTTGTGTTGAGATGACCTGAGCCCACACACCAGCTGGGTGACCTTAGTCAAGGACTCCTTCTCTGTGCAGTGGGGGCCTCACCTGCCTCCCAGAGTCATTTTGAGGTTCAAAGACACACCAGAAGCAAGGAGCTTAGCACAACGCCCACCACACAGTAAGAGATCAATAGGCAGAAGCTGTTATTAGCAGTCAGAAGGTGCAAGAGAAGACATTTCCTTTGGGAAAATCCATCTTCTGCTTAATACCCGTTTCCTTGTTGTTTTTCATCCCCAGCTGGAACGACTCAGACCAAAACATCTGGCCCAGCTGCTGACTCAGGCCCACTGACTGGGGAAAAGGCCGGCTTCCCAGAAGTCATTCCAGAAATAGGCCCCCCTCTGGATGAGGAGTCCCCAGTGCCTGAGCCTAGGATTGGGGCTCTGAGTCTGGAAATCTTCCAGTCACGGATAGCATGCCTGCCAGGTCTCGGGGATCATAGGGCAGCTGAGGGTGAAGGGGAGGGTGCTGGTGGCGGGAGTGGGGGTGGGGAGTAGGGCAGCCTCTGAGCATCCTGATGCTGGTGGGTGTGGAGGAGACAGGGAAAGTCCTAGAGGCTTGTGTTCTGGAGCAATCCTCTCTGAGACTCAGGGTCTTCACTTTTCCGGTGAAGGAGTTGGATTCTATGAAAGCAACTTCTAGATATCCATCCATCCATGAATCCATCCATCCATCCATCCATCCATCCATCTATCCATCCATCCATGAATCCATCCATTCATCCATCCATCCATCTATCCATCCATCCATGCATCCATCCATTCATCCATCTATTCATCCATCCATCCATCCATCCATCCATCCATCCATGCATCCATCCATCCATCCATCCATCCATCCATCCTGCTTTCAGTGAGGCAGCAAGGTGTCTTAGGTCAGTTCTCTAGAAGCAGGGCCTGAGACAGGGCTCCTTGGGAAAGTGACTTGTTGAAGGTTGTTCTCAGGAGAAGAAGAGTAAGGGAAGCAGGACAGATCAGGGGAGGAGCTAAGCAAGGGTGTGGCCTGGCCCCATGAAGAGCTCAGGAGCCTCAATGACACCACAGAGCTGGTTCCATTTTAAGGTGTAGGGGGCAGGTCTTTTGTATGCTTGGGTCTGTTGGTCATTAGCCCGGGCTGATCCTGGGATGGGGATGCAGGGTGAGCCCATGATCCAGTTTGGTCGAGGGCAATTCTCCAGAGAAGGGAGCATCTGTGAGCCAATACGACCAAAGCCAACAGCCTCTGGGAGATGGGTACTCCAGTCCCACAAAGAGATCAGAGCGGCGTGTTACCAGCATCCAGTACAGAGGGCATTCTCACTCCCGTTTAATATTTATTCATCGTTGCAATAAATATTTCTTTAGTACCTGCTGTGTACAGCCAGGCTCTGGGCTTAGCACTGAGGACTCAGCAGGGAACAAGTCCGGTGTGTGCTCTGCTCTCAAGAAGCCTATACTCTAGTGGTAGAGAAAATGCAACAGGTTTTTACAACAGGTTATTACAATCCAGTGTAAACACACTGCAGCTGTGGGGCCGTGCAGGGCTCTGTGGGAGGACAGATGGGCACCATGGCCCAGGCTTGGGGTGGAGTAGAGGTCAGGGAGGAAGGAGGAAGCAATATGGAGCTCAGTCCTGTAGAATGAGTAGGCGTTATCCAGATAAAGGGGTGGGAACAGTGTTCCAGACAAAGGAAACCGGATGTGTAAGTGTCCGGGAGTAAGAGAGACCACAATGAGACCTACTGGGACCTGCTGTCTTGAAATTCTATCTTACCTTATAGACTTCTACGTCCCTGAAGGCTCCTGGGCACTGCTCTGTCTTTTCGAAGCTCCTAGGGGAGCACTGTCTGTCTTCTTCCTGGTCGTCTTTATCGTGGCTCCTGCTGTTTTTTCCCCCGTATTGGACATGAAGGATTTCACAATCCTTTACGGCTGTTGTGTTCCAAGTGCTCAGATTTTATCCATCAAAGGGCCCTGCTCTGGGAAGCAGGAGACCATTCTAATTTCAGTTCTTTTTTTTTTAATTTTTAAATGTTTATTTACTTTTGAGAGACAGAACATGAGTTAAGGAGAGGCCGAGAGAGAGAGGGAGACACAGAATGTGAAGCAGGCTCCAGGCTCTGAGCTGTCAGCACAGAGACCCGACGTGGGGCTTGAACTCACAACTGGTGAGATCATGACCTGAGCTGAAGATGGACGCTCAACCGACTGAGCCACCCGGGCGCCCCTCTGATTTCAGTTCTGTCAGCTTCCTGTGTGGCCTTGGAGGAGTCGCTTGCCCTCTCTGAGCCCCAGCCTCTTCCTTGTGTAAAAGGAGAAGAAGCAGGCAGGACTTGGCTCACTGTCATTCTTTCCACAATGACTCTTATTGTAATTTTGGACTTGGAACACACACTGACGGATCTCAAGTGCCTGGAGCAGTGTCTGGTGCATAGGGGGTGCTCAAAGCGCATGTGCTGAGTGAGTGAATGTTCTCCATGTAGATGCTCCTTCCATTTCCCCCCTTGACCTCCTCGTCTTCAGTGATCTCGTCCTCATTCCCCCAGCTACTCCTGCCACAGCCACCTCCGTAATTACACCGCACTGCCCCTCCTCCTTGCTCCCCCACTGGCCCAGCTCCAGTCCTTTCTCGGTCCCCCAGGCCCTCAATCTACTGGCTCAACCACCTTCTCCTTGTGACCTCCGCCATGTGCTCACTCCTTCCCAGCTTAGGTCCCAGGCTCCTCATCACAATCTCTCCCTTTCGCTCACAGGCCCCCAGTCTCTCCCCACCACCTTCCACCTTCCCTGGATAAATCCCAGCCTCCGTGAAGTCCAGCTCCCTGTCCGATCCCCACCCGCACCCTCAGAGCTGGTCAAAGCTGGGGGTCCATACAGCTGTGCCGACAGGTGGCCCGTCAGACTCGTGATGCTGACCTGCCCCGTGGGGCTGTGGATCCCTCACTTCCCGAGTCCTAAGTGAATTCCCCCACTGCCCCATCGATGACTTTGCACGCCACTTCTCCGACCTTCACCACTGCCTCCCTCAGCCTTCCTCTCAGCTCAGGACCTTCCTTCTTCCTGAAGGAGCCCACAGACTCCTGCTGCCCCATGTAGCCGCCCTCTGGCGTCGGCACAGCCCGCATTCTAGAACAGGTGAGCCCTCGCTGGTGCTGCGCTCCTGCTCACCGACTCAGAGACGTCCCTCCAGCAAGACTCTCCTCTCCTCCCTACATGCTCACCTTTCTCTTCTCTCTCGGACCAGCCCCACCAGCATAAGATGTGCTGGTACATTGTCCATCTGTCTTCCCACCTTTCTCTGACTGCCTGTAGCCAGGAAAGGTGTTCAGTGTTTAAGGATCACATGATGAGATTAGCTGATGCCGCCTCTGTGATCAGGCTCATCTTCCAACTGGAGGTCCTGCTTTAATTGTATCTGCAAAGTCCCTTTGCCAGGTAAGCTGGCAACCCCACGGGCGGTGGGATTAGGGCGTGGGCATCTTTGGAGTCATAACCATGCCTACCGCGGGCACCAGCCTTTGGAGAGGGCTTCTCAGAGTCGTTACAGAAGCACCCCGAATGCAGGAGAAAGTATACAGGGTCCCAGGGGTTGAGACCTTATCCCCAGCTCTTGGATGCTCTGCGCATATCTTTTCATCTTTAAAATTTCTTTCCATTGTGTATTCTGCTTAAGAATACATTCATATGTGTTTCAATATATAAAAAATGCTCTAAATTGCTTGCCAGTCGAATCACATATCATTTCCCCCATCACTGGGAGTGAATAATGCCACAGAAAGGTGCAACAGTTTTTTTAAAAGATTTTTTTTGAATGTTTATTTAGTTTTAAGAGACAGAGAGAGAGAGAGAGAGAGAGAGAGAAAACCAGCAGGAGAGAGCCAGCAAGGGGGAGACAGAGGATCCGAAGCAAGCTCTGCACTGCTCATGGTTCGTGTGGAAATCAAGAGTTGGATGCATAACCGACTGAGCCACCTTGGTGCCCCAACAGTTTTTTTTTTTTTAATTGAGAGAGAGAGAGAGAGCAAGCGAGCAGGGAAGGAGCAGAGTGAGAGGGAGGGAGAGAATCTTAAGCAGGCTTCATGCTCAGCATGGAGCCCGATGCAGGGCTCGATCCCACAATCGTGAGATCATGACCTGAGCCAAAGTCAGATGCTTAACCAACTGAGCCACCCGGATGCCCCTCTTCTTCTTCTTCTTTTTAATGTTTATTTATTTCTGAGAAAACACACGCACACTAGTGGGGGAGGGGCAGAGAGAGGGGGACAGAAGATCCAAAGTGAGCTCTGCACTGACAGCAGCAAACCCGATATGGGGTTCAAAGGCACAAACTGTAAGATCATGACCTGAGCTGAAGTCAAAAGCTTAGCCAACTGAGCCACCCAGGTACCCCCACTTTTCCTGTTCTTATAAGGGCACCAGTCAGACTGGATTAGGGTCACCCCAATCACCTCATTCTAACTGAATCACCTCTTTATTTTTTTAAAAAATTTTTAATGTTTTATTTATTTCTAGGAGAGAGAGAGAGACAGCGTGAGCAGGGGAGGGTCAGAGAGAGAGGGAGTCACAGACTCTGAAACAGGCTCCAGGCTCTGAGCTGGCAGTCAGCACAGAGCCCGACGCAGGGCTCGAGCCCACGAACCATGAGATCATGACCTAAGTGAAAGTCGGACGCTTAACCGACTAAGCCACCCAGGCACCCCATGAATCACCTCTTTAAAAACCCTATCTCTAACTACAGTCCCATTCTGAGGTCCCGGGGATTAGGACTTCAACGGAATGGGGGAGGGGGCAGGTGCGTGGGGAGGGCATGATAGAGCCCATAACACAAAGTATATGAAATGAGCCCAGAAGAGTGTGCAGACCCTGGGGACTTAAGTGCCAGGGCAAGAAGCCGGCACCTTTTCTTGGAGGCCATGAGGAGCCACGGAGGGTTTAGAGTAAGGGAGTCATACCCCGGGAGCCACTACCGAGCTCCCATCATGGGTCTAGCAAACAAGAGCTCACCTTGCCATGTGGTCAAGGGCTGGACCAAGCATGAGCCCCAGCCTCACGGCCAGGTTAGCGACCTGGCTCTGTGGGAGACTGGGAAGCCGCTTCCCTCTCCAGGCCCCCGTTTCCTTGTGAGTAAAATGGGCCCAGGGACGTGATGTGGCATTTTCCGACCCGACGGCCCCAGTGACTGCAAGAGGATTTCAGAGGGACACGGACAGACATCTCTGACTTTGCAGGTTATGTTGTTTCCTCATGGTTTAATCATTTCATGTATTTTGACTTCCTATTATGAAAATTTTCAAACATACAAAAAAGTAGAGACTGTAGTATAATGCACACCCACGTACCCATTACTCAGATTTAAGAAGTTTTAACACTTAGGTATGAATGATAGATCTTTATATTTTACCCCCAAATGCTTTAGCATGCCTCCCTCAACTAGAAGGGTATTTTCCCTAATAACAACAATACCATTAACACATCTAACAAAATGAAATATAATTTCTAACACTACTCGACACCCAGTTCATATTCAGATTTCCCATATTGTCCCCAACACAATGTTTTTCCTTTTGAAATTTATGGATGAATATTAGGAAAAAATCAAACCCATGATATCGAGAGGATATGAAGTTACACACACACACACAGATGTAGATCTTTTAAACTTTTTGAATTCCATCAAATTTTCAAGCATATGTGAAAGAATGTTCCAGAAGTCTGCACCCCTGTGTAAGATAGCACTTAGGAAGGTAGTTAAGTCTGTGTCCGAGGCTTCACGAGCCATAAAGGGTCTTGCACACTTACACACTATAGAGGGTTGTGCCCACATGGAGTGGGCGGTGACCATCGCAGGAAAGTTCTGTGTGATGTGACTCTCCGGGGCCGGGCTCTGAGCCCAGGATGTGAGACAGGCCCAGTTTCCAGAGGCCTGGGCCTCATATTCGCATTGTCCTCTGCCCTCGCCCCAGCGCAGCCGGGCTGTGCTGACCCCTGGGCCCCAGACTCTCAACCCCCATGGGGAGAGTGGGTCACACAGCCCTGATTCCTGGAACAGGAAATAGTCTGTGAACGACCTGGGGTAAAAGTCTGCAGGAGTAAATAGTGAGCTGGTGGCCACGGGCTGCACACCAACCACACGGGGGGCACAGACAGGACAGAGATGACGATCCTTATAACCACTGCTGTCACCGAGCCCTCGACTCAGTGTGCCTCTCAGGAGCTGTCTCCGTTAGTCCTCAAAATCACCTATCAGCTCAGTGTTCTGTCCTCCCCATTTAACAGACAAGGAAACAGGCTCAGAGGCCCGCTGACTGGCCCAAGGACACACAGTGAGTCAGCGCAGAGCTGAGACTTGAACCCATCACGTGGCGGCAGAGTCTGTCCCATAAGCTGAGCCTCCCAGGATACTCCAGGCAGAGGGGGTTCACAGCGGGATGAGGCTGACTCTGCATGGAGGAGGCATTCAGGGACAGCTTTTCCGATGCAGTGGCTTTTGAGCTGGGTCTTAAAGGCTAAGAGTTCAGAGTTCGCGGGGAATGACAGAAAAGGCATCGCAGGTGGAGGGACTCGGAGGCTCCAGAGCAGATTCGCCGTAGTTCTTGCTGCTCACGTGTGTCCTGTCTCCTCCAGGTGGTCGGGACAGGGCGGGCAGGCGCCTGCTTTTGGTGTCAACCGCTGAGGGGGCCTGGGAGGCACCGTGGTGCACCGTCTCAGAAGTCACCAAGTTGCTCTCCTACCTGTGCGCCGTCCCCAGGTAAGGGGCTGGGCCAGCCGGTGGCTCTGTCTCCCTTCCATTTCTTGGCCCAGAGCCCAGGACCAGGGACTGAATGGAGAGGCACCAGGTCCTTCTATTCCCAGAGTCAGTCCCAAGCCAGATGCTGGGGGAGTAAAGCAGGACAGACTTAATCCCTGCCGTCAGGGAGCTCCCAGGTCGGTGGGGGAGGGGTGGATGGTGTGCAAGAAACAGAGCATGGACAAGAAGCTCTCAGGGGTGTCAGTGTGGTCAAGAAAACAGACGGGTGTTGTCAATCAGTGTTCCGTAAACTCGAGCATACATCAGAATCGCCCCGAGCGCTGTTAAGACAGATCACTGGGTCACACCCCAAGTTTCTGATCCACATCTTGGGCCTGAGAAGTTGCATTTCTAACAAACGTCCTGATGCTATGATGCTGCTCAGCTGGGGATGCAGTTTGAGAACCACTGCTGTAGAGTGAGAAGGGTGGGCGACTAAGTTCAACTGGGAAATCAAGGAGGACATCTCTGAAGAGGTGATAATTGAGCTGGCATCTGATAATTATAAATACTGTTGAAAATAAAGGGCAAGTGAGTGAGTGAATGGATGAGGAAGAATTTGTGAGTAATGGGTGATCAGGCTGATTGCTTATAGCTCTCTTCCCCCACCATTCATACTTCACGTTGGACTGGCTGGGGAAAGGCCCATCCTTTCCCGGAGTCCCAGCCCACAGCTAGAGGGTCTCAGAGGTGGTGTTTGCTCAGGACTGTGGCCACAGACCCCAACCCAGCCTAGAGGTTGTGCAGTTAGGGGGTGGGAAGACTCATGGAGGGAACCCTTTGGAACCTTCCCCACGTGCTCTGTCTCATGGGAGCTATCACTGCCACCTGCTGGCCATTGAGATTTTTCTTCCTCTTCTCCAAAGCAATGTGGGTTTCCCGGCCTGAGGGGGGAGATGGGACCCCCTTTTTGTGCTGAGAAGTGGCCAGTGTGGTAGACAGAGTCCTAGAATCTTTGATCTTGGGGCGGTGACCTCCCCCTGTGAGGCTTGCCTGAAAAAAAGGGATGACCAAGTGGACTCTGATGACCAATGTAAACTGCAGTGGACTGGGCCCAGCTTCACACCGGGCCCTGACCTCAGGGGCCTCCAGACCCGTGGCAAGGTCCGTGTGGAAACAAACCGCTCTCCCAGCGTGAACAGGGCCAGAGGCAGGTGAGGTGTGGGACATGACACCTCACCTCCAAGAGTCTCTTCTTCCTGTCTGCTATGTTGCTGCTCTGTGCCTCAGTTTCCTTTCTAGGGTAATAGCAACCAGAAGACATTTATATTCCTCTTGCTCTACGGCAGTCACTGAGTGCCTTATGCTAATGAATTCATCGGTCCTCACTGCAGCCCCACGGGGCCGGAATTATTATTAGCCCCATTTACAGATGGGGAAATTGGCTCTCACCAAGATGAAACAACTTGCCCGGGTGAGCAGATACTGTGTCGGGGCCAAAATTCCACCTCCATGCAGGCGACCTCTGGTTTTATCTATGAACTGGCTGGACGCAAGGCTTGAAGGCATTGGGGGTTATTTTCCCAACCTGCCTGATCATCAGGGTGGCCCAGGGCACTTGGAAGCACGCAGACTCCCCGCCCCACCCTGTACGTGCTGGCCAGATGTCTGGGGGCATGGGGGAGGGGCGGGAGTGAGGAGCTGATATATTTTTTTTTTTTGCTAACTCAGATTTTTATTTATTTATTTATTTTTACAAATAGTTTATTGTCAAGTTGGTTTCCATATAACACNGGCTGCAAGTAACAAATTCCAATTCAAAATGTCTTTACTTCTAAGGAAATTTATCTTTCTTGGTCTCTGCTTTATAGCTCTTAGTAAGAGCCTCTGAAAGGAGAGCCCATCTTTCCCGGAAGTCCCCTAGCAGACGTCTCCTCGCTTCTCATTGGACAGAAACATGTCACATGACCCCTACTTAAAGCAACCATTGGCCAGAGAAATTGGCTCACTACTCTGGACCTCAAACAATCAGGAACCAGCTGCTGGGGGACCTGTTCTATGGAGGGAACTGGATTCTTGAACCCAAGCAGGATTCTGCCCACGGGAAGGGGTGGGTGAATGCTGGGCGACTCACCCACTGCAACTGGGATGGTGGCTTATAGCTTATGATTGTTAGGGTGTGAGGGAGGGCTGCGTGAGGTATTGTGGGAACGCGAAAGAAGAAGCAATGGACTCTGCCTGGAGAAAGATCATGGAGGGCTTCCTGGAGCGGGGTAGCCATGGGCAGTTGGTCTTGCAAGATGAAGAGCTCACCAATAAATCAAGGCTTCTGGCAGCCAGCCCCCCACCCCCCCTTCCAGTAGGTCCTTCCCCTTAGAAAGTCCCGTCCACCCAGCAAGACTGCCAGTGCTGTTTCCTTCCCGCCCACAGGCCTGAAGATAAAACTAAGGGGCTGGCGGTTGTGATTGATGCCCGGAAACAGCCTCCACACCCTGGTCTGGTCAGTGCCCTGCAGGCCACCCAGGTGAGTGGGAGGCAGACAGCCTCAGCCTAGCAAGGAGCTTGGGAGCTCCGGGGGACTTGTGACATGCATGGGTCCCAGGGGGCTCAGAGCAGGGACCAGAAGCCCCAGGTGGCAACTCTTAGCTGCAGATACAGAAATCCCAGCCCCGTCCTGAAGACAGAGTGAGTTCATTGGTTCATGTGTCTTGATAATCCAGAAGTTACACAGCTTGATTCAGGGGCTCAAATATTGTCACCGAGGCCTGGTTGCTGTGCCCACTTCTGGCCCAGTTCTCCTGGGAGGATGCTATTCGCAGCCAGGCTCCCTGCCTTGGTGGCAGTTTGGCTCTCACTTCCCATGGTCTTTCATTTAAGTCCAGTAGGTTCGCTTCCCAGAGGTCCCAGGAGGTTTCTTTCTGACTCCTTAGCTCAGGTGCTCACCTACCAACCTACCTCTGTGGCCACCCTGATGGGTTTAGACCTATGTCCCAGGAGCCTTATGAACGGAGGAGGGAGGAAGGGGTTCCTAAGTTGATGGTTTAAGCAGCAGAGAAAGCAGAAGATTGGCACACTTATCTTATGATCTGATGCCCATCTCTTCCTTCTCCTCCTCACTTTATAGATGGGGAAACTGAGGCTCAGAGGGGACTGGTCATCTAGGAAGCTTGCAACACAGCTTGGACCTGGTGCTCTATTGACTTGCAATGATTCACCTTCCAAACATACCGCATACATGTCCCAGCCGATCTCCACCCCCACCCCCAGCAGTTTGCCTGTTAGCGGGGTGCTCAGTGAAAGTCTAGGCAGAACTTCACTCTGAAAACCATTCTGAAATGGTTTTCTCTGACAGGCTCTGGCCCCAGCCTCCATCTGCTCTGTGTTCTACCTGGGAGAGAAGGAGGCCGCTCTCCAGCTAGAAATGTTACCTGGCACCCAGGTGAGGGGGACACTGAACTGAGGGGGGGTGGGCGCAGGATTCACCAGCCAGGACCCACCTGGAATAACCCAGTGGAGGTCCGCAGATACAAGGCTGGGCGCTACAACTCCCAGCCCTGCCTCTGTGGCAAATGTGGCCAAATCAATCGTATAGTGATCTCTCTCTCTCTCTCTGGCAACCCCAGTAGCTCCTGGTGGGCTCTACCACATGACTGAGAGAGGCCTGTGGCATGAAACCTATTTTTAAAGTTTCAGCTCCTCAGCCCCTCCCTCCTTTTCAGGTGGGGAAACTGAGGCCCAAAGCCACACAGTAAGCTAGAGGCAGAGATGCCTTTTCCATATTGTAGCCTTGATCTTCCTGCATTTCTCTCCCTGGTTTCTCTTGTCATCTCCAGCTCAGAGCCCGAGATGATCTGGGACTTTACAGGCAAGAGCCCTGCAGTTTTCTTTCACTAGTGCCATGTGCCACCGTCATGAGCGTGGGCACCCTGCCCTCTGCCGCTTCAGGAGATGATTTTAAAGGCCTCCTTCCTCCTCCTCCCTGGTAAAGAGTCACATTGTGAGCTAGAGATGTGCTTTTCAAGCATTCATGTGCCAATGAACCCTTTGGGGACCTTGTCAAAGTGCATGTTCTAATGAAGTAGCTCCGGAGGGGACCTGGGATTCTGCATCTCTAACATGCTCCTAAGTGATGCTGATGCTGCTGGTCCGTGGACCACACTTTGAGTGCCAAGGATAACAGATGGGCCCACAAAACCAGAATCCGCCCAATCCCACACTTAGGCATCTGGAAGTGTTCCTAGCATAAACCTCTAACTTCACCGTCCAGGAGAAGCAGGCACCTTGTCCTTCCTCCAAGTCTTAGAGAGCATATGGTCAGGATTTGGTGACCTTCTCATCAGCCCCAAGAAGGAGACAACACCTTGGTGGGTCACCAGAGAACAGTACAAGGACTACAAAGAAGTTACATGACCAGGGTCGGCTTCAATCAGTTTGTGTAATTGCTTGGAGAGCTGTGCTGGGAAAGAGCCCAGCCTAGAGGGAGTCAGTGTGGTGATTGATTAATGATGTCTGCCTTGGGCACAGGCTAGCAGAGGGGCGGGATCAGTGCTGTTTACTTGCCGTTCCTCAGCTGGGGTCTCATTCTGAATTCTGATTTGTCAGACTTTCCAGAGAAGATCCTTGCCCAGAAAGCAACTACAAAGCCAGGGCCAGCCTTACCTGTGGCAGACAGAGTGGTGTTGGTGCAGGGACCTGGCAGGCCCTTCTCAAACATATGTCCCCACGCTGGGTCCCCTGGTCATGCTGACTACCTTCTTTCGTCTGCAGGTAGAGGTGGTGACCTCACTGAGAGCTCTCAGCCACCACGTGGACCCCGGCCAGCTGCCCGCAGCCCTGGAAGGCCCCTTCCCCTACTGCCACATCGAGTGGGTGCAATTCTTCCAGGTGTGTACCATCGCAGCCTTTACCCCCACCCTGACTCCTTCTCTTCACCATCCTGCCCCGTGGATCTAGGGACCCTGTCAGGCCCAGAAACAGTCACTCAACACACATGTATAATGAGGGTGCAGAGCCCAGTAATGAAGACCTCAGGCTCTGCGCCCAGACTCCCTGGGTTCCAATCCCAGCTCTGCTGTGTGACCTTGGGGAAGTTATGTATCTTCTCTGAGCCCTTTTCCTCCACTACAAAATGGGGGATAATGGCAGTACTTTTCGAGGGGGCTGTTGTGAGGCTTAATTGAGTTAATGTGGATGAAGAGCTTAGAAGAGTGAAGGGCGGGGTCTACATTAACGGAAGATAAAATTGACAGACATTTGTTCTGTGGACCCACGCAACTCGGAGAGCTCAGGGTCTGGTGTGGGAGGCAGACTCGTTCCCTCCTGACAGAAGGAGGAAATAAGGAAACTTCTAGGGCTGCACTCCTTCCCTCTATGATCTCAGGCTCTTCTCCACACAACCCTGGAGGGGCCATTTCATGCCCAGTTTAGTTCATGAGGACACACAGGACGGGCGTGACTTGTGTAATAACACACAAAAGATTCCAGGCTTAAATCGCACAGAAACTGGGACCCATACATACTGTCCTGGACCCTCCCTAGACCAGGGCTACCCACCCTCGGCACAAGTCACATTGGGGATTGGCCACTTTTTTTGTCGGGAGCGACCTTGTTTACCGTAGCGTGGTTAGTGCCGTCCCTGGCCACTACCCACTCTGGCAGGAGCACCTCACAGATGACGACAACCAAAACCATCTCCAGACATTGTCTTATGTCCCCGGGGATCAAAATCAGCCTCCAGCAAGACCTACGCGTCTACACTAACAATCCAGTGCGGTGGTGTGTTTATTTGTTTTGGGCCGGGATGCTGTCCTTTTTATCATATGCTTCATTTTGAACAGGCAGTACGTGAAAAATTCAAATGGTACTAAAGGGTATATTGAGCAGTCTCCTCTCAAGTTCCCCTGTGATGAACCCAGCGGCCTTTGAACTGTAGTTTCACTTTAAAACCTTCCCTTGAAATGAAATCTAACCCGTAGACCCAGCATAGAAAACTGATAATGATGTTGGCTAATACAAAACACCGAGTGCCTTGCACAAATGTACCCATTCCAGCCTCGTGCAAGCCTCTGAGGTAGGAATGACTGTGATCCCATTTTACAGAAGAGGAAGTAGAGGTGCAAAGAGGTGAGGCAACTTGCCCAAGGGCTCACAGCTCGCTGGTGGTGGAGCTGGGCTGAAGTGGGACCTGGCAGAAGATGCCCCTAACTCTGCCCTCCCACATCTGCTCCCCTTCCCCAACGTATTCCCTTAGGGCCTTCTTTCTGCTCCTTCTTTCATTCCCAGCACCAGTGGTTCTCAAAGTATGGTCCCTGGACCAGCAGCCTCAGCATCACTTGGGACCTTGTCAGAGACGCACATTCTCAGGCCCCACCCAAAAGGAATGAAATCAGGGACTCGGGAGTGGGGCTCAGCAGCCCGGATTCCCTCCAGATCTCCAGATGATTCTGATGCAGCTGAAGTTTGAGGACCACTGCCCAATCCCCACCCCATGTCCTCTTGGAGTGGGTAGATGTGCCCCCCTCACTCGCCCAGGGCTGACACCCCCACTCTGGCTTTCCATCACTCAGAAGCTGGACCGTTTCCTTGCTGATCTGCACCAGGTCTCCTCCCTGCTAAAGGCTTCCATCAAGCAGTTTGAGAAGAGTGACCCCCCTGGAGGGGTGCAGGTGAGCCAGGGGCATGGGGTGGGGAAGACTCACGATCCCCCAGGCTCCACGGACCTAGGGCTCAGCTAGGGGACAGCCAGGGTGGGTGCCATCATCCCATTTTTTTATCCACTCATTCGACTAAGATTTACTGGACACTCACGATGTGTCATATCCTGGACACCCAGCCTGGGACACACTGACCTCTCCCTGCCCTCATAGGGTTTAGGTGCAGAGGTAGAAGTAGTCCTTAAAATAATAAACAAAGAAGTGGGGGTGTAGTTACAAATTGTGCCAAATGTCATGAGAGTAAGATTGAGGACAATGGGGAAGGAAGGAGGGCCTCCCCAAAGAGATGGCATTTAAGGTGAGGATGAGAAGGAGCCGGCCTTGGGAGCAGGAGGGGCACTGCTCTGGGTTGAGGGCAACTGTGTTCCAAGGGGCTGAGGTGGGATCGTGCTGGTATGTTCAAGAATGGTATGGCGGCCAGTGTAGAACAGAGTGTTGGAGCGGGGCAAGAGAAGAGAAGAACTAGAAGAGAAGAAGTCAGCGGAGGCTGTATCGAGGAGTTGGGCTGGGATTTGACTCTAAGCCAGCAGGGAAGCCCCTGGAGAATTTTAAGCGGCGGGGTGCTTAAAGCATTGGCGCTTTGAGATCCTACCAGCTGCCATGTAGGGGAACAGACTGCAGGGGGAGCCAGAGAGCAGCAGGGAGCCCAGGGAAGAGGCAGGGATGAGTGTCCCAACTAGAGATGTAGGCCCTTGGACAGGTGAGGTTGCCATGGTGACAAGAGGGGACATGGCTTGAGGAGATGTTTTGGAGATGGCGAGGATAGACTTTGTGCGGGACCTTGAACGCCAAGCTGGGGCAGTCAGCCATGATGCGGGTGTGGGGAGCCCTGGAAGGCTGTAGAAGGAGAGTGAGGATTGGGCCTCAGGCCCCCTCCCTACACTGGCAGGAAGCCTCCAGGTGTCTGAGCAAGTCCAAGGAGCTGATGGAGACGGTGCTGAAGGACCCAGGCCTGCTGGGCCTCCAGCGGGAAGGGGGAGTCACTCTGGCCAGGCTGCGGCAGGAAGCTGGGAGGCTGGACGACAACCCTGATGTCAGGTATGAACAGCCAGGCTTTTCCTCCCCGACCTTTGTCCACTGACCTGGGCGTTTGGAGCAGGGAACACATAGTGTGGACCCTAAGGATGCCTAGTATGGGGGCACTTGCAGGGTCCAGATCCCAGGCTGAGGCTTCGGTAAGGTCTCCGCCCCTTCTCTGCCACCCCCGCCTTCAGCCCCAGTCATCTTCAGCCCGACGTGGGCATCAGAGGACAGCCACTGCTCGTTTCTAGTCACTTGTAAGCACTTTCTCTGGCTTTCTAAGACACGAGGCTGAATCCCTTCAAGGGTCCGTCTCGTTTATTCCTCAAAAGAACCTCGTGAGGGCCCCATCGTCCTCATTTCGCTGATGGGTGACCACGGCTCAGCGAAGCAGTGGGAGAGCCAGGACACGTGAGCAGTAACCCCAGCACCGCGCTGCCCTCCCTGGAGGGCTTCTCAGCCGGGCGGAGAGAACTGCCAGCTGTGTCAGTGGCCTCAGAGCTGCCAAACAAAAAAATCCACATGCCCGGAAAGTACCGGTTTTCTTAAATTGAGGGGTGTGGGGGTGTGCAAATTGGTAATTAAATCAGTCAGTAACTGGAGATATTTCGTCTCCATTAGAACAAACGCAATTATGGAGTTTGCATAAGCCTCGAAGAACAATTTGTTTATTTAACTAACACCTAAAGAGCACTTAGTACGAGCACAGCCTTGTGCTAAGGGCTTTGCAAATATTAACTTGTTTAATTCCCACCAGGCAGAGGCTAGTACTATCCTCATTTTACGGCGGAGGAGCCTGAGGCTCAGAGAGAGGTTAAGGGACTTTGCAGGATCACACAGCCGAGGTGTGTGAATCTCGAACACCCTGCCCCGCGCTGCATCCGCAGACAGAGTCACACTGATGTGGGTCCTGGTGCTGGGTGTGGAGCCGCCTCCCTGCTCCTCACACAGCCTGGCTCTGTCTTTCCGGGCATGACCCCACCTCACTGGCCAGTGGCCCAGCTCCCCGGTCCACCAGGGGCCTCGCCAGACTGTTGGCCACCAGCGGCTCCACCAGGGGGCGGTGTGGTCCCACGTGAGCCTCCGTGCTTGTCTGTTCTGCAGATGGGTCCCTGCCCACCCCTTCCTCCCTCCGTCTGCCAGGCTGGCTGGCATTTTCCGCGCACTGACCCTGGGCCTTCACCCCTTCCTGGAAAGGCAGTGATCTGTGGGAGGCTGCAGTCAGACGAGGAGGCTTTCCTTCCATCTCCTTTTTTCCCTTTTCCATTTGAATAAGACCCCGTAGGGCAGAGGCGGGTGGGGTGGGGCTTGAGGGGTGTAGGGAAAACCCCAGATTCCTCCCTTCACTGAAGTGTCACCGTGCCTGGATCCCGTCTGCTCCCTTCATTTATGTCTTGACTAGTTTTTAAAATTCTGTGCAAAAAAGCATCAATTGGATTCCAATTCAGAATCCTATGCATGAGAGTCAGTTCCTCTCTCTGGACCACAGTTTTCCCATCTGTAAAATGGAGGCTATGGCGGACAGGCAGGTTACAGCCGCTCACCATCATCACACTAGAAATAATAAGCCCGAACACTGTGTGCTGGATACCGTTAAGCGTTTTGAATGTGTGAGGGCTGCTTCTCAGCCTAAGAAGCTTTAGAAAGCGCTAATGTCCAGGCTGAACTCAGAGTCTGACTCAGTTGGCTTAGGGTGGGTGTGAACCCAGGTCTGTCCAGCTCAGATTCCCAGGGGATCTCTCAGGGAGAGGGAGGGTCATTCGGTTCCCCTCTGTGTCCTCTGGTCTTCTCAGTCCCAGGAGAGGCCGTCTGAGGTCCAGAGAGGGGTGGGGACCTGCCCGAGATCACACAGCAAGTCAGCAGCTGGAATGCCCGGGCTGGAACCGCAGAGCTGGTGGGATTGGGGGGCAGGCCCCTGGGCTGGGCAGGAGCACCGGCAGGGAGGCCTCGGGCCCTATTTCGCCCTCTTCCACCTGCCAGGAGCCGTCTGGCCGAAGCCGCCGCCTGGTATGGCCTCGTGGACGAGCAGCTACATGTCCTGGTCACTGCATCTAACCACCTCCTGGGGAGGCTGGAGCTCCGCATCCGCCTCGGCCGCCTGGAAGCCGCCATCCACCAGGTGGGAGGGGAGGCTGGCCTCTCCGGAGTCAGGGGGAGGCTGGCCTCTCCACGGGGAAGGCCTCGCCCCAGCCCCTGCCCCAGCCCGGCACTCTGCTCCGGTGTGAGGACACGAGGCTGGCCCTTCTCCGAGACCCAGGGGGGCGGCCTGTGACGTGGCGCATGACACGGCACTCTTGAAATGTCGCGTGCGGTGAAGACACCACCCCAAACGCTGTTCTTATCCCCCCTGGGCCAGAGCCTTTGTGTATACGGTTTTCCAAGCTCATCACTTACCAGGGATGGGGGACAACGTTAAGGTTGCTCCCATTCATCGATGAGGAAACTGAGGCCGGAAGACATCGCATCACCTGACTGTGGTCACACACTTGGGAGTCTGACCCTGGAGCCCACGCCCGGCGTCACTGCATCTGACTGCCCTTCACACTGGGGGCTGTGGAGTGTGCAGACTGCCTGGGTTCTGATCCCGGCTCCAGCATTGACTTGGACCCCAGACAACTTATTTAACTACTTGGTGCCTCCGTCTCCTTATCTGTCAAATGGGGGGATGATATGAGTGCCTGCCACCAATGGGCTCTTTGAGGATACAGTGAGTACGTACTCTCTAAGGCACCCCAGGATAAGAAGGGGACTTCTGCTCCCGGGTTCGAGAGCCGTTTTATTGCCTCTGTCCCTCATCGAATCCTCACGTCAACCCCATTTTGCCACTGAATAAGCTGAGGCCCAGATAGGGAATGTGACTTGCCCAGCTCACACAGTGAGTTCATAGCACGCACCACACTCTACAGAAGGCAGCATTTCCCATTTGCCCCGCCCCGGGGATGAGGAGCTCATTACTCTCAAAGCTGCCTCTTTTATGACTGGCAGCACTGAGTGGTTAGAATAAGCTGAAATTTGCCACCCCGTGACTTCATTCAGACAAGCGTGCACTGACGGCCTACTTTGTTCGTGGCACTGGCCAGGCCGGATGCCCCCTGGGGTCCCACTCGGGGAGTCCCGTCCCCTTCAGATAGTTGAAGAACATGGCAATGCACCTGTCCTCTCCAAATGTCCCTTCTGCCCGGAACCGGGAGGGTCTCAGTCCAGGCCAGGCCCCTCCACTAAGTGAGGATGAGAGGATCCCCACCTCCAAGGGGGCGGGGCAGCTGGCCGAGGGGCATCTCCGCGGGCACCCCTAACCTGGCACCCCTAACGTTGGCACCTCCCTCCCCTGCCCCAGGTCAGCAACTGGATGGAGCAGGAGGGGAGCCAGTGCCTGCAGGTGCTGACGCCCAAAGACAGAAGCTTGGAGACTGTGGAGAAAGCCCACGCGGAGTTTGAGGACTTCTTCCTCCAGGCTGCAGTGCGTTTCTAAAGACTGAGGAGCAGGCCCGGAGGGTGTGGAGAGGGCAGTAGAGGAGGGGGGCACTGCTAAGGCAAAGGCATGGGGGGTGGGAAAGTGCAAGGAAAGTTCCAGAGACAGTGAGGAGACCAGCTTGGATCACAGAGGGTTCAGGTTAGATGCTGTCTCCTCCAGGAAGCCTTCCTGGATCACCACGTCTGAACAAAGACCTATCTCAGAATCCCTGGAAGATTTCGTAAAATGCAGATTCCAGGCTTCCACCTATTAAGTCAGCCTCAGAGGTAGGGGCAAGGAATTTGCGTCCTTGATGTACTGGAGCCTAGGACACAGGATTTAGCCCCTTTCAGCCCTCAGGGAGCTCCCAGGCCAGTGCGGGCTAGGGGTGCCAGACAGGGAAGCAAACAGAAGGGGGAAATGTGGGGACACACGGCAGGAGTCCCTAACCCAGACCCCAGGTCAGGGAAGTTTTCCAGAAGGAGGTGGCATGGAGCAGTCAGTGTCAGCGTCTAGGCAAGTGAACTGTTGAGGCAGAGGCCCCGCGCCCATTCTGTAGATGAGCAAACAGAGGTCTGGGAAGCCTCACACGTCAGCAGTGGGGCGGCCGAGGGTCCCGGCCCGTGGAGGCGGCCTCAGCTAGGAAGGCACCTGAATGGGCACCCGTCCTGTCCCGCTCAGGCCCAGTACCGCCGTGGCCTGGAACTGTCCAAGCGCGCAGCTCAGCTGGGGGCCACGGCCGGAGCGGCGGGAGGAGCGCAGTGCCCGGAGCTGGCCGCCTTCGCGTCCACGCAGCGGGCCTTCCAGGCCAAGCTGACCCACTTCTACATGGCGGCTGAGCGGCAACGCACAGACCTGGAGACGCTGCTGCACCTGCACCACTTCTGCAGGAAGGTGAGCCTGGTGGCCCGCCCCGCACAGACCCTCCCCGGCCCCTCTGGCTGCAGGGGGTTGCGGGCAGGGAGCAGCCCACACACAGCGCTAGGCTCGTCCATGATTCCTCCTGCGGTCCTGCGGGGCGGACGTTTACCAGAAGGGAAGCGAGGTTCGAGAGGATGGGCGACCCCCCTTTAACTCCATCCTGGCTGATCTCCGACCCCAACTGGTCCCCTTACACCAGCCTCCCAGCAGCCTGGACGCCAGCATTCAAAGGACACTCAGAAATCATCCGCTTCTTAAACGGTGGGATGAGGGGAAGGGGGCCTGGTTTTTCCGAGAATCCAGTCAAAGCCCTAGGCTTTCTCTCTGCACGTAGCTCTCTGCAGACAACTTGGCAGGTCAGGCCAGGCTAAGAAGCTTCATCTTGCCTCACCCCTCTGTTGCAGAGTTGGGGAAGGAAACAGGATCAGAGAAGGACTGTCACTTAGCCAGTGTCACACAGCAAGCCCGTGGCACCATTCTAGTGTTCTTTCCCATGCCCCGCCTTGCCCTACACAGTTGGCGGGGCTGGGGGAGGGGGGGACAGTGGGCGGAAGGTGGGCCCAGAGGCTTTTCTGAGCACCCTCAGAACAGAGGCCTCAGTCCTGCCCGGGAAGCCGGAGTTTGGCCAGCAGCGGGGAGGAGAAGGTAGGGCTCCTCTGGGCGATGGGGTCGTGGGCAGTGCTGAGATAGGAGGCCAAGAGGAACGCCACTGCTGTGCGCCCATCGTCTCTTGGCAACCCAGTGTGGCAAAGTAGAGCGGTCCTGTTTTACAGATGAGGAAACTGAGGCCCAAAGAGGGAAACGCTTTGCTCAAGGCTCCCCAGAGGGCTGATGGTCAAGCGGGATTTGATTGAAGAGACCCCACCCCCCAACCCATTTAGCCAAATGTCTCATGTTTCTCCTGGGGACACTGAGGCCTGGGAGGACCAGCAGCGGCCCGGGAGAGCTGTACCCCGGATCGGACAAGAACCCACAGCTCTGGCCCAGGCCCAGCGCCCCCAGACTCACCCCCGAGGGACAGAGCGTGGGAAGAGCCTGACCTCAGCCTCCCAACTGTCAGGGCCCCGCACCCAGGGGACGGAGACTACAAGGTGCTTCAGAGGGGAAGCCGGAGAGACTCTGCCCACGTCCCGCCTGGGGCCCTGGGGGGACGGGACACCCTCTCTGCCTCCGAGGGGCCATGGGCAAGGGATGTGGCCCATGGCGGCCAAGGGACCCCTGCTCCCGGTTGATGGAAGACAGCCAGGCAGGGCAGAACCTGAGGTCTCGATCTGGGGTGGCTCGTGCCCGCCCAGGGCTGTGTGACCGAATTGGGCGGCCTTCCCTGCCCTGGGCCTCAGCCCTCGCCAATAATAACAGCCATAATAGTCACAATAACCAAGGCTTCTGTAGTTCTTAGTATGCGGTGGGCCCTGTTCGTCATTTCACATATCATTTTATTGTCACATCAGTCTTCCGAGGCAGGCGCTATTCTTAGGCCCATTTTACACACAAGGAATCAGAGAGGTCAAATAACTCATCCAGGGTCACACAGCTGGGAAATGGCTGAGCTGAGATTCAAACGCAGATCATCTGGCTCTTGCTGGGTAGTGAGAGAATTCAATTAAATGCAGGTAACCCCCGCCCCCCGGGGTTTACTCACATTTGGTATTATTATTATTAACACTAATGTTATTATCGTTAGTAGCAGTGGGAGTGGTAGCAAGGCCCCGTGGGTTACGGACGTCTGGCTGCTACTCTCCTCGCTTACTAATTTTGGCCCATCTCCGCCGCCTAAAACAAACTTGCTGTAGCTCCGGGCCTTCGAACTTGCTGTTCCCTCAGTGGGGAATGCTTTTCCGCAAGACCAGCTGGTTTCTTATCTTTCTTCAGTGCTCAGCTCCCAGGTCCCCTCGCCGCCAAGCCCCCATTCGCTCTCGTCCTCGTTTCTCTCACTTTAAGGTGCTCACTGTGATCTGAGATGATCCTGTCGCTTCCTCGCCTGCTTGTCTGTAGCCGGGGCCAAAGGGATGGAGGAAGAGGGAGGAGGGAGGAGGGAGGTTGGGGGGGTGTGAGAAGCCTGAGC
>NW_027532409.1:4636613-4679522 GCF_008692635.1 Crocuta crocuta
AAGACGCAGCCGCACCCAGGCCTGGGAATCATGGGGGGGGGGGCAGCCTGACCTCGACTCCCACCGTGCGTGCCTGGCCCTCTGGCTCTTTGACCTGGGCAGGGCCCTGTTCCTCTCTGGCTCCGAATCTTAATCCACATAATGGACGGTTCAGCAAGAGGATTTCTGAGGCGCTTCCGTCCCTGTCCAGCTCAGCCTGGAAGATCGAGTCCCAGGCAGACGGACAGGCAGCCAGGACATCCCTGTGCTAGGCTCAGCCCCGGGCAGAGAGCGCGAGCGTGCGGCGGCTTTGGCACTAAATAATAATAACACAATTGTGCCGCTAACAGAGATTTATGGAGCCCTTTCCCAGCCATGAGCTCCGTGTGCTTCCGCGAATATGAAGCCATTTATCTAAAGACAAGTTCCCTTAATCCGCGGAAAGATGGTTTCCTTGGAGAAAATGGTTCTCCAATCCCCACAGCTAACAGCTCGCTGTCGGTTCTAAATTAATGGAGAGAAAGATTATGTTTTTCACAAGCTGCTGGGAAGTGTGTTGGCTCCTTTGCAGCCTGCAGACATTTTGTGGGTGAAATAGGGACAAGCAGAATCCCAAAATGGGGCAGAGGCCTGGCTGCCTGAGGGGCCCTGGGCTGGGTTGGCTGAGGGCGTCTCCAGCAACTGCGGGCCCTGGGCCTGCCCAGGCTCTCCGGAGTGCTTGCAAGATACCCTGTCAAAGACTGGATACATCTGAGTTCAAATCCCAGCTCCCCCGTGACTTGCCGTGTGACCTGGGGCAAGCGATTTCCTGTCTCTGAGCCTCAGGTTCTTCCTCTGTAGAATGGGCCGCTGGTACGAGTCGATGAGATCATCCTTGAGAGGTGCTGAGCCTGGCAAACAAAGTGCTCGGAAAATATCAGCTAGGGGCCTCCCTCTGCGCCACTCGTAAGGGGCGAATGCAGCGGAGAACCCACATGTTCCTCTCTGGATCACCCCCAGAGAGGGGTAAGGCTTTGCTGGCCCCCAGATCAGGCCTGAGGACCCCAAGCGTGCTGGGGGCGGCTCGCCGGTTGTGGGTGTGTTAACCTCAGGGACGTGAGTGAAACCACGGTCTTCGGCGGGCCATTGGCTGGGCAACGTCTTATGAATTCAACCCAGCAATCCGTATTTTCTGCTCGGGGACGTACATCCCTGTCCTCGGCAGCACCCCCCCCAGCCTCAACCCCGCACCCCCTCTTCTCGCCCCCAGATAACCTGGTTCCACGCGGACTGTCAGGACCTGATGAGGCAGCTCCGGCTGGGCAAGACGCCAAGGGCCAGCCCTGGGGACCAGCGCCGCCTCCACCGCTACCTGCAGCGTCTGGCGTCCGAGTTCCCCGCCGAGAAGCTCCGCGCCATGGGGCTGCAGGTGGCCTCTCTGAGCCAGGAGGGCCCGGGCCAGGCACTGTGGGAGGAGGCCCGGGTGAGGCAGGAGGAGATCCAGACCCTCCTGAAGAAGGCGCTGGCCCACTGTCCGTGCCCAGCGGGGCCCACCGCCCACGCAGCACACCCGGAACCAAAAAGGGCAGCTGCCAAGGGTCAGGGTCTGAATGCAGATATCGCTTCCCAGGAAAGGCAGGGCCTGCCCCTCCGGGACTCACTGTGCCCAGATCGTTGGCTACATTCCTGGTGGCCTCGGGCCCCTGCAGAGGAGCAGAACAGAGATTTCCAGACAGGCCTTCTGCCCCAGGAAGCTGGCCAGGCTGTGGAGGCTGATGAAGTCAAAAGCTCCCATGAGCCCTTTGATCCTGCCCCTGAGCCTTTCCTCACCCCCCTCTTCTCCTGGCAGCGACCCCCTGGGCAGAGTCAGGGCTGCCATCCCACTGGAGGCAGCTCCTCCTCGGAGGGACTCACAGATGCCTCTGGAGGACTCACCCCGGACCGGTCTCCCTGCGTCTCTCTAGCTAGGACCCCCGCCAATCACACCAGACTCCAGGGGGTGGCCGGGGAGGGGCCCAGTGACAAGAGGAAATTGGGGAGCCCTGGCTGAGCCCCTCTGGACACGGCTGCTGGGCGGTCGCTGTGTGTTTGGCCTATGCCAGGAGAGGACAGGAGCCTGAGCCCACTCTGAGCCCCGGGAAACTGCAGGAAGACCTGACTCTGGATGGGAATAGGGAGTAAGGAGGGCAGGGCAGGGCATAGTGGAGCCTGGGACGGCCTACACAACCCCCACATCCCATCGCGGGACAAGTAGTTGGTACAGAACCTTCCAGAAGTCTCAGTCCCAGGCAAGCCAACAACCGCCTGGAGTTCAGGGGTGCACAGCCTTCTCCTTGGGGTCGTGAGTGGGGGGATTGGGGAGTGGCTTCTTAACTGAGACACGGATTGAGTGCCTGTTTATTTGGCGGTGAATTCAGGGTCCACTGGGGGAGGAGTGGGGGGTTAGTCTGGGAAGGGAATAAAGGGTGTGTTGTCAAGCAAATCACTGCATGCGGCTGCTTCTTCTCCATGAAGAGAATCATCTGGCAGCCAGTTAGTGCACCCCAAAGGAGTAAGGGCCGCAAATGCGCTCTCTGCTCTCTCGCTGGCTCCTCCCACCGGCAAGAGCCCTCTCTCTGTCTCACCTCCCAGGGACCCCGCTTGTCCTGGGCCTCCAGAGAGAACCCTCTCCCCCTCCCCACGCTCTACCAAGTCCACTCCCCCCAGCCCAGGTCGCCACCTCTCTTCAGGCATAGCTTCGTAGGGCTCTGCTGGTGGTGGGGACTGGGTGAGAGTGGGGAGCCACATGCCTGTCCAGCAGGAGGACAGGGTGGGGACGCCTGACACTTCTGATCTCAGAATATCTGGAGGACAGCCAGCCTGTCACATCGCCCAGAGTGACCCCTGCCAGCACCTCCCCTGAATGTCGTTATGCTGAGACAGTGTGACGGGTGCATTACCAAGGAGGCCCCTGGCAGCCTGGCCCTGGAATTTTCCTGGCTGCGGGCTCATCTGTGGAAGGAGAGGGATCAGGACCCGTGTGCCTAGGAGGACAAGGCAAGCTCGTCGGGAGACAGCTCAGCAGGGAAAGCAACACAAACCTCAATGCCCAGGATGGTTTTCAAGAACCTTCTAGGACTCAAGGTTTTGTCAAGTGTGGTCTGTGGCCTATCTGCCACAGAACCGTGGGCAGAGCTGATCAAACGCAGGTTCCTGGGAGTCCCACCCAGATCATTAAAACCAGACCTTTGGGGCCAGGGCCTGGCTGAAATCTGCATTTATAATCAACCGCTCAGGTCTTTCCCATGTTGACACGGCCAGGTGGCATGCTGCAGGGCAGCACTTGGGGCTGGGGTCTGAGCTGGCCCCCCACCCCAGGCCAGCTCTGTTTCCTGTATTCCAGTCTCCTGCCTTTCAGTCCAGACTGGCCTGAGGATGTAGGAGGCATGTGATAAGCCCACCTCCCTCCATCCATGCCTGTCGCCTCAGATGGGGGGGGTTGAAGCCTCTTAAAATGCTGTTGCTATAGCAACAGCATCCAACCAGTGGGGACCACAGGCAAGGAGCCAGGGCACCTGGGGTGCAACGATGGGAACTAACTTCTGAGAGAACACAGACACGAGAGGGATGAGGGGGGCGGGGGAGGGGGATAGATGGTCCTGGAATTCTTCCAAGGGAGGGCTCCCCAAAGCCATCTTGTGCATCCCTCTGTCTCTAAAAAGAGCCAAACCCCATCACAGCAGCCCATGGAGAGGGGATGCAGAAACAAAATATAATGATGAATGAAATAATACGTAGCGTAATAGCTAATGTTTATTCTACATTTTCTTTCTGCCTAGCTCGGTGCTAAGCACTTGAAAAGCTTTACAGGGCTCACAGAATCTTTCATGACAACCATGAGGCCAATACCAATTTCACTGAGAAGGAAACCAAGACTCAGAGAAGTGCCATGCAGGGAGCGGCCGAGCCAGGATATTTTGGACCCACCTGGTGACAAGTCGGGCTGATCGCTGGGTCTGTGCCAGTCACAGGCTTTGTCCCCTCAGAAGTCCTGCTGAGCTTGGCCGCTACCGTGTGCCCAGGGAGCTAGGCTGGGCCAGTCGTGGTCCTTCGGGCCCTTCACACCTGGTCTCCAGGAGCACACGAGCCAGTGCGGCAAAGTGGCCAGTCATGTGGCTCTAGAGTTGGATGGACTGGATTTCTGCCCAGGCTCCACAGCTCACGAACTGAGTCCTTGGCCAAGTTGTGCTGTCTTTCTATGCCTTGGTTTCCTTCCTCCAGAGAATAATCAGATCTCAGAGGCTTGCTGTAGGTACTACCTGAATTAATATGCGGGAAGTCCTTAGAAAGGTGCCTGGAGCATACATAGCAAGTGCTCATTAAATGGGCATCTAGTATTACACTTCAGCACCAGCCTGGCCAGCCCCTGCCTTCATCATCTAGCAAACCAAGGGAGAAATTTCTCCAGAGGCTCCCCCATAATTTCAAAGAATTTTTTGCTCTTTGAATCGTGTGGATTTCTTAATTAATTTCCTGATTGACTGACTTCTGCCCTACCGCACTGGTGCAAGGGGCGTGGTGTGGCCTCCCCGAGAGACAAGTCGCACTAGTGACAGCACAGCTTTGTGTCAGCAAAGCCTCGGCCCCCAGGGGCTGCTCTGAGGAGGCGAAGGTGCGTCTGCTGGTGGGAGGAGCCATTAAGGACCCCAAGAATGCCAGTGGCATGGCTGTGTATAACCGACCATGATGCGAGCCTCTCTTTCATGCTTGGGGGGCTGCAGGAGGAGCTCGGCCTGGGGGTCGGGGTGTTAGGTGACACACGCTGCTGCAGACGGCCAGCATGACCCCACATGGGGTGCTTTCCCTCCGGCCCTTGGTTTATCCTATCTGTCCAATTGGGTCACTAAATGGATAAGAATTTTTCTCATCTTGGGAATCAGAGAGCCCTGCCTTTGAATCCAGGCTTACCAGCCTGGCGACTGTGAGCAGGTCACAGCCTCTCAGTTTTCCCCACTTTCCAGTGGGTTAATCAGGCCTCCTGGGCCAGCATGCTAAGACCTCTGGGCCCCCCAGCCTTTTTCTTCTCCAGAGGGGTGACTGTCCTGTCAAGGAGCAAAGCCGCAGGAATCCACTGGGCAGTGGCAGAAGCGGGCACCTCACAGTTTACAAAGGACTTTTCTGCCCATCTGTTTTCTCATGTGAGAGTCACTATAACGCTGAGGGTCCCAAAGTCACCCTGTGGGGTGTCCCCATGTTACAGAGAAGCCTGCATGAAGACTGGAGAGGGGAGGTGACTTGCCCAAGGTCGGACCACAGGGAAAGCGGTCATAGGGCGAGAAGCAGGTAAAGCTCAGAATCTATACCCAGTTCTGATCAACACCAAGTCCGGGGATGCAGATAAGCCTCCAGTTTGTCAGCCACTCTGAAGTGGGTGCCCCATACCCTCCTGCCGTCGTTACCCACACCAGACCCAGACCGGGCAGCTGGTTGGAGTCAGGGCACAGGCGCCCTCATAAAACAGAGATATTCTGCTCTCTGGGGGCTGAGAACTGGCCTCCCGCCCGGCGCACACACGTCTGGCTCAAACCCCCGCCCTCTCCTAGCTGAAAAATTCACCTTCTAATGCTGGAGCCGATGGGCCCCCGGAAGAGTGAGTGTTCTGACTGGGCAACAGGGCTCCTGAAGTCCCGTCTCCTTCTGCTTGGGTCCTGTTGGGGGACCCCAGGGGAACCGCTGCACTCTTCAGCCTTCACTTTCTCCATCTGTGAAATGAGAGGATCAGGCCCGAAACGGAAGGCAAACAGGCGTCGTCTGGCATGTGCACCTGGGTGGCTCAGTTAAGTGACCCACTCTTGATTTAGGCTCAGGTCATGATCTCATGGTTGGTGGGTTTGAGCCCTGCATCAGGCTCTGCACTGTCAGTGGGATTCTCTGTCTCCCTCTCTCTCTCTGCCTCTCCCCTGCTTGTGTGTTCTCTCTCAAAAGTAAATAAACTTTTAAAAAAACCATTGCTGTATAAAGTTAAAGAAGACCTGAAAAAAAAAAAAGGAAAGACATCTCAGGTACATAGATAGGAAGATCTAACATTATTAAAATGTCAATACTACCCAAAGCAATCAACAAATTCAGTGTAATCCATATCAAAATTCCAACAACCTCTTTTGGCAGATATGGAAAAGCCAGTCCTCAAATTCCCACAGAATTTGCCCATGGTAATTCCTGTGGCCCCAAACAGCCAAAACAACTTGAGAAAGAAGGACAAAATTGGAGGACTCACAGTTCCTGATTGCAAAACTTACTACAAACCTACAGTAACCGAAACAGTGTGGCATTGCCATAAAGACAGACATGCAGACAAATGGAATAAAACCAAGAGTCCAGAAATAAACTCATATATCTACAGCCAGTTTATTTTAAACAAGGGTGCCAAGTCCACCCAACAAACAGTGCTGAGACAGCTAGATTTCCACATGTCGGAGAAGGAAGCTGGACTTCTACTTCACGCCATATACAAAAGTTAACTCAAAATGGATCAACGACGTAGACTTAAGAGCTGAAACTATAAAACTCTCAGAAGAAAATATAGAAGTAAATCTTCATGACCTTGGATATGGCAGTGGATTCTTAGATATGACACTAAAAGCATGAGCAACAAAAGTAAAAATCGATGCATTTGAGGGGCACCTGGGTGGCTCAGTTGTTCGAGCACCCGACTTTGGCTCAGGTCATGATCTTGCAGTTCGTGAGTTTGAGCCCCGCATCAGGCTCTGCGATGACAGCTCAGAGCCTGGAGCCTGCTTTGGATTCTGTGTCTCTGTCTCTCTCTTCCCCTCTCCCACTCGTGCTCTGTCTCTCTTTCAAAAATAAATAAACATCTAAAAATACTTGATACATTTGACTTTATCAAAATGAAACCTTTTGTGCATCAAAGGATGTTATTCAGGAAAGTGAAAAAGACAACCTACAGAATGGAAGAAAATGTTTGGAAATCATATATATATTAAGAGTTTAATAGCTAAAACCTATAAAGAGCTTCTATAAGTCAACAACAAAAAGACACACAATCCAATTTAAAAATGGGTAAAGAAAGAACAGACATTTCTCCAAAGATATACAAATGGTCAGCAAGCATGTAAAAAGATGCTCAACATACTTAGTCATTAGGGAAATGAAAATCAAAACCACAGTGAAATACCACTTCTTAACTGCAAGAATGGCTATCATCAAAAAGACAGAAAATCACAAATATTGGTAAGGGTGTGACGACATTGAACCCCTTGCATTGCTGATAGGAATGTAAAATGATGCAGCTACTGTGGAAAAACTTGAGGATTCCTCCAAAAGATCGACATAAAATGATCCAGCAATTCCACACCCAGGAGTGTACCCCCAAAGAATTGAGAATAGGGACTCAGACAGATACTTGTATGCCAATGCTTGTTGTAGAATTATTCACAATGGCTAAAAGGTGGAAAGAACTGAAGTGTTCCTCAACAGATAAGTGGGTAAACAAAATGTGAAATGTACATGAAATGGAGGATTATCCACCCATCAGAGGAAATGTTCTGGTGCATGCTACAATATAGGTGATCCTTGAAAACAATATGCTGAGTGACATAAGCCAGGCAAAAAGGACCAAATACTGTATGATTCTGTTATACGAAATATCTAGCATAGGCAAACTCATAGAAATATAGGTAAGTTGGAAATTGCGAGGGCCTAGGGGGAGAAGGGAATGGGGAATTATTGTCTTATGGGTACAGAGTTTCTGTTAGGATGATGAAGACATTTTGGAAATAGTAGTGATGATTGCACACGTCGAATGTAATTAACGCCACTGAATTGTACACTTAAAAATAGTTAAAGTGGAAATTTTTACGTTATGTATTATTTTATCACAATAAAAATTTTAAGGAGAAAGTACTGATACGTGCTTCAACATGGATGAACCTTGTAAACTTTAGGTTAAGTAGAAGAAGCCAGTCATACGAGATTATATATATATTATACGCTTCCATTTACATGAAATGTCCAGAAAAGGCAAATCTGTAAAGACAGACAGTAAATTAGTCATTGCTTAGGGCTGGGGGTGTGGGGTGGGAGGGTATGAATCCTTAAAGGGTAAAGGGTTTCTTTTAGAGATCATAAAAATGTTCCAAAATTGACTAGGGTGTTTATATGTATCTATGAATACACTAAAAAACTATTGAATCGTACACTTTGCGTGGACTGTATGGTATGTGAACTATACCTCAATAAAGCTTTTTTTTTTTTTTTTTTTTAATCCACAGAAGAAATGCAGAGAACAAAAAGTGATCATAGGGAATGTGGGTATAGCATTGGCAATGTCTGCTTATAAGCTCTTCCTTGTCTCAGGTCTGGAATGGTCTCCCCCCACTTTTTCAATTAGTTAAGTCCTTCTTGTGCTTCAGATATTAGCAACGGGGCCAGCATTTCCTGGCCACTGAGGACAAGCCAAACCTCCTTGTGTTAAAGCCACATGCTTCTCCATCACAGCCCTTATCCTAACGGCCATTTTGTAATATTTTATTAATGCTCCTATCCCCTTCTAAACTATGAGTTTCATGAGAGCAGGAACTGAAAGTCTCTGTTCAATATATCCTTGGCACAGGGAAGAAACTCAACCAAATTTGTTAGATGAATGGATGAATGAATGAATGAATGAATGCCAACTTTGATCAATTAGTAGGGACTGCCTCGCGCGCACGTTTGGCTCAGTAAAAAAGAATTCTAAGATTGATTAATGATGTCTGCCATGGATGCCAGTATAGATAGAAGTAATAGATGTGTCCCAAATTTGCCATCCCTGAACTAGATAGGGCCATGCCTCAGGGCCCCCCATTAGAGGGCGCTCTAGAAACAATCTCGTCTCCCCCCAGCTCCCAGGAGGGGAGTGCAGTTGTCATCCCAGCTGGGCTTGATAATCAATCACACAGCCATGCGGTGCCCGTTAGGATTTGTCACCGAGCCACATCCAGGTGCGCCTGGCAAGAGCAGGCAGGCTCATTTGCATCTCATCTGCATGGACATTTGCATACGCCTCCGCAGCCCTGTCTCCTTGCAATTTTCAAGTTAAAATGTCATTATCGCTCCTGTGAAGCCTGTTATTTCTTGATTTCGTTCTCCTTGCTCCTCTACCCCCGACTCCCTCCACACCTCAGACACTCAAGCCTGGGCTGGGAAACGGCTCTGAGCACTGGTTCTGCTGCGAATTCACTTTCGACTTCCCTTTCTGGGCCACGTCTGGGCCACTGGGCACAGGGGCAGGGATGTGGCTGCAACAACCACCCTTCAAGCAGCCACAGTGGGTCTGGCACAAACCCAGCCACCCGGTGTCCTTCACGCAGAGCCTCCGCGTCCCCACCTCTGTGTCTTTGCACCAGCTGTGCCCCCCTCCTGCAAAAGCCACCTCCCTTTTCTGAGAGTGGTGGTCCAACACCCTCAACCAGGAGTCCTCTGCGAATCCCAGGTCCTGGGTCGCTACAGCCGGTTGGATGAGGAGGAGACACGTGCCCCAAGTTCGCCAGTAAGATTCTTTCCCCAGGATTTGAATTTGGGAATCGGAGATGCTAGGCAGTTTCTGAACCGAAAACGTGTAAAGCCAAGGGCAGAGGGTGGCTGTGCAGCAACATGTTGCTAGAACCCTGCAAAGTGGTCCTCGGTGGAGGTGGACTGGAACGGACAGACCCAGAGCCAGACGCGAGGGGCCCAGAGGCAGTGAGGGTCGTGACTCCAGTCCAGCGGCCAGTCCTGTTCTGACTCTTGCTCTCCTGCTTCAGTTCAGCTAGCTTGAGGGGCTGGTGTTCTTTGCAACTGGGAGAAAACATAGGCAGATGAAAGGTGAACTCAAGGACCCCAAAAGATGTTCATATGTGACATCTCAAAGACACGTGGAAGTTGTCATTAAAATTAAAAGCAGAAATCTTCAGTGAACTTTCTTTCTGGGTACTTACACAGAGAGAGAGGGGCCTTAGACATTCTTTAGAAACTGAAACTATGACCTTAATCTTACAAAAGGGCCTGGACCATGGACCCTGCCCAGGGGCCACCTCTTTCAGGAAGCCTGCCCTGATGCACAGCCCTGGGTCTGTCCCTCAGGCCTTCGTTCCCACAGGAGTGTGTGTACCGGAGGGCAGGGCCCTATCTGAGACCTCAGAGGTCTGCCCCTTTCAGTGCCTGGCATCATTAATTAATAACAATCAAATTAATACAAAATAACAGTAGCCTTTTATTTTCTGAGCATTTAATCTGTGCCAAAATTGTGGATGATTTACCTGCATTATCTCCGTTCACCTTCACAATAGTCCTTTGTGGGTAGGTCGGTTTTATGGATGGAACTGAGGGTCAGAGAGGTTAGGTAAGAGACCTGAGCTCACACAACCCTCAAGAAGTAGCATCAGGATGTGAACCTGGACAGTCTCATTTCAGAGTAAGTGCTCTGAAGCTCTGTACGTTGATTTGAATCCCCCTAGGGCTGTCCAGGACTTGAGGACTTCTCAAAAA
Source organism: Crocuta crocuta (assembly GCF_008692635.1). Taxonomy (NCBI): domain Eukaryota; kingdom Metazoa; phylum Chordata; class Mammalia; order Carnivora; family Hyaenidae; genus Crocuta; species Crocuta crocuta. The sequence continues at coordinate 4,647,075 of NW_027532409.1, forward strand.
TATATCTTCCTAAGAACTCTTTTGCCCTCATTTGTGGCCAGAGCCCTGGTGTCAGACATTTGTGCTTTTAATGCTTTGAGCTAAGCAGTAGCCAGGCAGTAGAGTGATCAGACTTCTCGTTTGCCTTAGAAAGTCTAGGTTAATGCTTCCTCTCCCTACATAATTATTAATAGCTCCCCAAAGTGTTCCGCTTTTGACAGTAAATTACATGGTCACCCTACCCATCTGGTGCCTTTCATTGGAGGCCAACGCTTCCCCAGGAATGGGGAAGGTCTGGTGCCTTTACCCTGCTGAGGACAGAGGCCGGGGTAGGGAGGCTGAAGCCAGGGAGCAGCCTCAGGGCAATGGGGATATGGGGATGAGTCACAGCGACTATCTGATCGGTTGACGGAGTTTCTGGCTCATCTCTGTTCTTCTATCATTCCTACACATCCTAGTCACCCTGGGGGAAGAGCCTTGTGGGCAAGATGCCAGCTAGGATCCAGCTGCAGCTTCTGTCCCTCGCCCCCACCAATTCCTCCAGAAGAGGAAGGACCTGAGTTTTTCTCCGGGCCTCAGTTGGCCTATCTGTTAAAATGGGGACAATCGCCCTGGCTCTAATTGCCAGGGGACCGGGATATAATGGCTGTGAGTGGGACATCTNACACCTGGCTGGGGTTCCTGGGAGCTCCAATTGCCAATGATCCAGGGCAGGAAGTGCCAATGCACTTGAGCAAGGGCTGGGAATAGGCCAGCACACCCAGCCCTCTCCAAGCAGGACGCTTGCATCTCTCTGAGTGAGTGGGTGTCAGGCTCAGGGTCTCATCCCTGTTCAGCCACCTATTTCCTGTGTCAGTAACGTTCCCTCCTCTGGAAGACGGGAGTGTCAGGAACAGCCCCCCTCCCCCCCCTTCCACACTGCTATAGGACTGGGTGAGGAGAGGCACGTAATCCTCAGCCTAGGAGCTCTGTGAAGGGGAGGTCACATTATTATTAACATTTGGACCCATTTACAAGAGGTTCTGAACGCTAAGAGGACCCTGCTGGGCCATGCGGAAGGAGGCAGAGCCCTGGGTTCGAGACCCAGCTTGGCCACTGGTTTCACCGTGAGCCCTTCCCCTTCTCTGCGGCCCAGGTTCTTCTCCCATTGCTGGGGAGAGTCGCAGATGCTGGAGGAAGTAGAAGTCGGGAATCAGCCAGATCTGATTCCAGGGACCTGTTGTTCATCTAACTAGGGGGTCTGGCCCGGCTCTCACATCTCCACCCAGAATCTCAGCAAGCCTATCTCGACGGTTCTTCCCTCTCAGACATCTGCTCACAGCCATGTGACCCGCGTGTGCTCCTGGCCTCGTTTTCTGCCCTGTTTTGACAGCCGGCTCTCTGAGCATCTCTGCTCCTTGGGCCAGTCCAGGACCCCAGCTCCACCCTCAGCCCTCGACACTCGAATGCGTCCTCTGGCTTGAGGAGGCATTTCCTGGCTGGTTGTGTCTCGACATTTCCCCATCTGTTTGGCCAGCCCTCCTGCAAATGCTGGGGTCCCAGGGCTCATGTGCGGGTGGGAGGTGTTTGCTTTTGTTTCCTACATTGTTTGTGAGGAACAGTCTTGACCAGTCTTCCCCAGGATCTGCTCTGGATGGAGACCTGGCCTTGAGCATGGGCTGAGTCTGACCAGAAAAGTCTTGACTGGGTCTGAGGGAGGGTCTGAGCAGAATGGGCTCCCAGGGACAGCGCCGATGCCACGTGGAACCAGCGAAGATCTTGGGCCCAGATGCCTGTCAGGGGCCCTTACACCACGTGTCTGGGGCACATGACATCTCCCGTGTCATACGTTTTCCTTTCATAGAGTAGAGTGGGGGTGGGGATGTTGGTTTTCCCGGCCCTTTGTGACTGTTTGACCAACAGAGCACGGCCAAAGTGACGCCCTGTGCCTCTCAAAGCTAAGTCGTAAAGCTTCTCTTCTGCTTTGCTCTCTTGGAACCCAGCCACGATGCTGTCAGGAAGCCCACGCTAGTCCACAGAGAGGTACCACTGGGAAGGACCATGTGGATGTGTTCTGGCCAGAGCCTCCCCGAGCCCCCTGCTGACAGCCAGCGTTGATCGCCAGATCTGCAAGCAAGGATGCTTCTGGATCCTTACAGACTCTAGCCATCGAATCATCATTCAAGTGTTCCCAGCTGACGTCGTGGATGAGGACAAACTGTCCCTAAATGGTGCTGGGTCTGAATTCCTGGCCCGCAGAACCCAGGAGTATCACGAAATGGTCATTTCGTGCCATGGAGGGTTGAGTGGTTGGCGATGCAGAGAGAGTGCTAGAACGGTGTGCCTTGCTGAGTGCTGTCCCACCCAAGGTTCTTGGGTCCCCCCGCTGTGGCTGCTCCCCTCCCCTTCTGTTACCCAGCCTCACCCAGAACATCCCCCGCCCCATCGCTCAGGTGAAGGAAGAGATTCAGAGAGACCAGGGACTGGCCCAGGGTCACACAGGCTGCGGCAGCTAACTGCTCTGCTCTGATTAAACCAGATGCCTTAGAGCGATCAGCTCATGACAGCCTTTGGGTTGGGCCACTGACCGTGTTTGTAGGCGGTTAATTGTAACACAGCCACACTGGCTCACTTACAGAACTCCCGTGGCTGCTTGCACTGCAGGGGCACAGCCCAGGATGGTCCACAAAGCCCTAGAACCGTTACTTCCTGGCCCTTTCCAGAAAGTTTGGCTTCCTTAAAGGCCTGGGGAAATGGCAGCCCCTTCTAGATGTTCAAACCTGCTCAGAGACAGACTGGAAACTTCTCAGCATAGGTTCTAAACTCCTTCTCTCCGTGCCTCAATTTCCTCTTCTGTGAAATACAGCAATAATTTACTGCCTCTGACAGGTGCCAGACGCGTTGAGGAAGTGATGAAGGTAAAGTTGCACTGTGCCCAGGCGCGTGGCAAGACTTCACGTCTCTTTCCTTCCACCCAGAGAAGTTTCTGGCATGCAAGGAGGGGCCAGAATGGAGCTGGAGCCCCCAGAGAAATTAGTTCCTTGGCCTGGGTGACTTCACCTCATTTGTGATGTTAATTGCATAGATTTGCATAATGTGCTCACCGAGGTGTTATTTTACTTGCACATTTAAATCATTTAATCATCTGTGTTTTTCCTCCTCTTAATCTTGATGAGGCCAAGATGGGGAGGGGGAGGAAAAAGAAAGGAGACAGTCTCTAGGTTTCTCTTTGTCTCCGACTCTCTCTTTCAATCTCTCTCTCTCTCTCTCTCTCTCTCTCACACACACACACAGACACACACACACACACACACACACACTGATAAAACACACTCCTGAATGCAACTCTGATGTTCAACACCCTCTCCCTCTCCCTCACTGGACTCCAATCAAGTCACACTGGCCGTGTGGCATTCCCCACACATTAAGCACATTGTGCCTCAGGACCTTTGTGATGTCTTTTTTTCTTTCTTTCTTTTTTCCTGCTTGTGTGATAGGGAAAGATAGGATAAAATAGGCAGAGAGGGAAAGGTTAGGACCTGAGGGCCCTGGGTGGGGAAAAGCACATACTTTGGAACAATGTTGCCACAGTAAACCCCGGAGGGTGTAAGGGCCTCTTAAGAATGTGACAGACGCCCCCGATGCCCCCTCACTTTCCTCTCAGGAATTTGACAACCTAAATGCCTAACTAAAAAAAGTAAACCCCAAAACTTATGTCATACAAGGGACAGTATGACCAGTATGATGCCTCACGCGATGGAGTCGAGCCAATCAGGAACGGACCACCCAGCACCTAGTTCTCCAGCCAGCAAGGTCACGGCCTGAGAAGGAATGAGGGGGAAGGGGGGGGGAAGGAACAAGGGGGAAGGAATGAGGGGGAAGGGAAAGGGGGGGCTGCTGACCAGAACCTTATAAGGACCCCTGCCTATAGTTGCAGGCATTCACTTTCGAAAGCCCCCTCTCTGTAAAGAGAGATTTCCTACTATTCTTACTTTAAAAATTTTTTTTTAATGTTTATTTATTTTTAAGAGAGAGAGACACAGAGCGTGAGCGGGGGAGGGTCAGAGAGAGAGGGAGACACAGAATCTGAAGCAGGCTCCAGGCTCTGAGCTAGCAGTCAGCACGGAGCCTGACATGGGGCTTGAACCCACGAACTGTGAGATCATGACCTGAGCGAAAGTCGGCCGCTTTACTGACTGAGCCACAGAGGCGCCCCTCTTACTTTCTGATCTTGTAATCAACTTTGACCTGCTGCTCATTTTGTGTCTCAGCTCTTCATTCTTAGAAGCAGTGAGATAACGAATCCTGTGTATGCAGGTAAAAAATCCTGTAACGCCTGGTGTATCTTTCCTCCAGATATCTGCGTAGTCCCCTCTCTTACCTCCTTCAGGTCTTTCCTCAAACATCACTTCTTCAGAGAAGACTTTCTTGACCTCCCTGTCTTATTTACTAGCTTCTAGCCTGTATTTTTCTTTCTTTCTTTTTTTAATGTTTTATTTACTTCTGAGAGAGAGAGAGACAGGGTGAGCAGGGGAGGGTCAGAGAGAGAGGATGATACAGAATCTGAAACAGGTTCCAGGCTCTGAGCTGGCAGTCAGCACAGAGCCCGACTCGGGGGCCCGAACTCACAAACCATGAGATCATGACCTGAGCCGAAGTCGGACGCTTAACCGACTGAGCCACCCAGGCGCCCGTAGCCTGTATTTTTCTGCAAAGCACTTGTCACCACTGGCATTGCGGTGCGTTGGTCTATTTGTCCTTGGTTCATCCACCGGGGCAGGGGTTTTGGTTTGGCTTGGTTTTGCTTGTTTTTTTGTTGGCTACTATCTCTCTTAGAGCCCAGAATCGTGCCTGACACAGAGTAGAAAGTCAGTAAATGTTTGTCAAATTAATGAACACCCATAAAAAGCTCAGAGGCCCCACAGGATAAGATGTGATAATTGCCCATGGACATACACGGAGGCACTATCAGCTCTGAGCCTGGGATGTAGATTTGCCACCACCAAAGACAGACTTTCTCCAGAAATGGAGCTGTTTCTGAAAGGGCTCTCAAAGCACTGACCCCAGGTCAGCTTCCCATGGGGGCTGACATTTCCCAGGCAGGCCAAGAACAGCGGTCTGGACGGGCCATCTTCTGGGGAACTAGGCAGTTTTTTGCAATCCACATGTGACATCATACGTGGGGCTAATCGGAGGTCAGGCTGGTAAGCCCAGAGGTCACTCACTATCTGGCCGTGGAGGACACAAAGGAGACAGCTCTGGGTCACAGGGACAGAGGTCACTGAGAGCCCTTAGGTGGCCACCATTGCCACTTCTTGGTGGCTATTTTGAGGCAACAGTCAGCTGGAAGCCCAAACCTCACCTGCATCATTGTACATGGGGGGAAACCGAGGCTCGGTCCGGAGGATCTGCTTACTCAAGTGTCCCAAAAAGGACCCGCCTCACCCGGAACATCCCAGGCTGAGAAGCCCTGGTCAGAGACGTGCCAGGCAGCTCTTCCTTCTGCCTGTGCTGTACCTCTTCCTCCTCCTGTTCTCAGCTCAGATGTCACTTCCTCAGGGAAGCCCTACCGGATAGCCTCCATCTAGGTCAAGTTTCTTTGTTCTCTGAGAACCATCCTCTTTCCCTTCAGAGCCCACCTCTCTGGGCAGTGACCATCTGGCCACCTCGCCCCCGGGTCCCCAGCCAGGCTCCAAGCTTGAGGCAGGCAGGGAGCACACAAAGCTGTTCCAGGCACCTCCCCGAGCCAAGAACCTAGCACACGGTGTGTGTGTTGCGGGTCTTGCGGACTCCGGGTTGAGTGGATGCACACAGCATGAGCAAACGTGGAAGTAGGACAATGCGGAAGCATCTTGCAGATGACAAGGCGGCCACAGGTGCTGGCCCGGAGCCAGGGCTGGCGCTCATCTCCCCTAAGCACCAGGGGCAGAAGCTCGTGGGCTTTACTCTGCCCAGACCCTTAGATCTTTCGCATTTTTCACACACCAGCTCTGGATGTGCACGCACTCCCAGCAGCCTGCGCCTGCGTCTCTGTCGTGGGCTGCCTCAGGCCACCGGGAGCCCCCCTTGCCTGTGGCCAGGGGGCTCTGGACGTGCCTGGGCCTTCAGCTTCCCCATCTTTGCCAAGTGTCCTTGGCTCCTTCCCCAGCCCCCCTGCAGCGTCTCCCGACCCTAGTCTGGGGCAGATCAGATCCTCGGGGAGCTCAGAAGCATCGGCATCGGGGCTTGGGTGGTCCGTGGAAGAGCCGCATTGGCTGGCGCTTGCCTCACCCTCCCGCGGGCCCTGCTTGGTGAGGTCCGGCCTCGCAGAAGCTGTGCTCTCCCGCCCCTCCAGGTCTGCGTACTTGCTGTTCTCATTCTCCCACCGAGCTAACTCCTACCTACCCTTCAAAGCACAGCTCTGACACCACCTCCTCCTGGAAGTCTTCCTGGACCATACTTTTCCCCAGGCTGCGTTCAGCACCTTTTCTGGGGACCCACCTCTCCTGTTCCTGGACCAACACAGAGCTGCCCATCTTCATACATTTCTGTAACTGCCTCTTGACTTATTTGTCTCCAGGAGAATCGGGACTGGTGTGCTTATAACCGAATCCCAAGCAGGCAGCCTAGGGCCTGGAAGACGGTAGGTGGTCAAGTGTTTGGTGAATGAATGCACAAATGAATGAAGACAGAGTCAGAGGTGGGGGTGGGCACAACTCCTTATGGGCTTGCGTGGTTTTCGGTTTCATTTCCTTGTTTTTTCCCGTTTCTAAGAAATGGTTTCAACCTGGAGAGGCCCTTTCTTAACTATCTCTTTATCAGCAGAGGGCGGCTTCTGGTATCACAGGGGCTTGCGGCAGGGGCTGGGAAGCCACTGACCCCTACGTGCCCCAGCCTGCCCCACCGTCTTCCCAGCCCCTGCAGCGCTGCCCAAGACAGCTGGGCCCAAGAGTCCCACCCTCTGGGTTTGGCCCGTCACCTCACTGGCTGACAGACCACAGGTAAATCACTTCCGGGCTCACTGCCTCAGTCTCCCCAGTTGTTACACGAGTGGCTTAGAAGTCCCCGCGGGCGTTCTGAGGCTCCTCTCTCGGTCTCTTGCTCCTGGGGGAAATAAAGGGCGAACACATGGGTTCAGGGACAGAACAGAGGTCTCCTCTGAGGACAGAGGGCTGGAGCTCGGGGCAGGGCTGGGCGGCCTCACGCTCTTAGGGCCGAACAGCCTGACGAGCCCGACCTCAGCTCTGGGGAGGACGGCTGTGCCACCGAGGTCTCTAGCAGGGCTGGGCACGCTGAGCTGGCAGGAGGAGGAGGCTTGTTCTGCAGGGCCCGGCCTCCCCTGGGGGAAGACCTTTCTTGGCCCGCAGGGCCTGAGCCACCCAGCCCCTGGCACACCCAGGCCTTGGCTGGGGGCGGGAGACACTAGTGGGCAACCCTGGCCGGGTCCCAGTCTCCTGCGCTGACTCTGAGCTGGTCCCACTTTGGCCTTCCCTTGTTTTAAGCCTGGGGATACCNGAGAAAGAGAGAGAGAGAGAGAGAGAATCCCAAGCAGGCTCTGCACCATCAGTGAGGAGCCTGACGCAGTGCTGGAACTCACGAACCGTGAGATCACGATGTGAGCCAAAATCAAGAGTCAGACTCTTAACCAACTGAGCCCTGCAGGTGCCCCAATATGACTGCCTTTTTGAATCCCGGCTCTGTCCTTTATCTTTTCTGGGCCCCAGTCTACTTATCTGCAAAATGGAACTAATAACGGCGTCTGTTTACCTCCTGAGGTTGCTGGGAGGGTTGGCTAAGTGATTATTTATTGGCTCGTAGCAGCACATGGCACACAGCCAACGCTCTGTAATAAGTTCATGTTTCGGTCCGTGGATGTGGGACACCAGATGTTCAGACCCTTCTCTGAAAGTCTAGTCTGCGGAGGCCTGAGTAACACGAAGAAGATGGGCATCAGGACAGACAGGGAGAGTGTCCAGGGCGTGAGGACAGAGAAGAGAAGGAGACTCTCAGGTGAGGGAGAGCATGAGCGGGAGGAGGGAACTTTTCTTGGACTGGGAGGATGGGCTGCTTTACATCCGGAGATTCCCAGGATGAGTGTGCGTGGCAGAGGTAGAGCAGAGGGTGAGAGCCATGCCCGGGGCTGGGGTCAGGAGAGCCTGGGTCTCCGCTTCAGCTCAGGCCTGCATGGCTGTGTGACCCGGGAGAGGCACTGCCCGTTTGTAGGCTCTTGGCCGGAACCATCTTGTCTCAAGGGGCTGCTTCTGGCACAATCGGTGGTTGGATCTAGCACATCAAACTCTGGGCCACCAACAGGGAGACATGGCTCTGAAACTCACTCTGAGTATCCGTCTCTCTGGTTGGAGCAAGGACCTTGTGCCCATTGTACAGATGAGCAAACAGGCTCACAGACTGAGAAATGCCCCACCTTTCTGTGGCAGGGGTTGGTTCCAAAGCCCTTCCATGGGATTCATAGTCCATTTAAATGAACTGTGTCTCCACATCACGCACAAAACAGCGGAGTGTTTGTTTGTGCACACTCTGGAGGCCATGTCTGGGGTGGCCTGGGTTTAAATATAGGCTTCCTCTAGTTATAGAGCTCGCGTTGGTGCCTGCGACCAGAGCACCCCAGGGAGAAAGCAGCTACTGGGACGGAACTAAGGTGCAAGGAGAGGCAGGTGGGTGAGGAGGCAAGTGGACTAAGGAGCCAAGCAGAGAGAGAACAAGCAGTGGTGGAGGCATGGGTGTTCCGGAGGCAGACGCTGATTTTTGACCAAGCCGCCATCAGAAAGTCAAGTGCATGCTGTTCAAGTCATGTGTTCCTTGGCAAAAGACAGCAGGGCTTATTTATCTAACGATGACCGACGTTCCCACTTGGCTGTTTGAGGCAACTCAAACCTCACATGTCCCAGACTGAGCTCGCGTTCTCGCCCACCCACCCAGCCGCCCATCCCTGACACTGGCGCTGCCCTCCTTCCTTTGGCCAGAGCCGCCGGAATCATCTTCGATGTCTGTCTCTCACACTCCATCTGTGAGCAGATCTTACTGGCTCTACCTTCAAGATATGCCCAGAACCTGACTGTTTCCCACCACCTCCCCCACGACCACCGCCCTCTCTTGGCTGGATTATTGCACTAGCCCCTCGCTCCACCTTCAGCTTTGGACATCTTTCCAGTGCGATCTATTCCCCCACACGGCATCCTGTTAACATCTTATTAGAACTACATGGATGGTTTGTCTCCTCTGCTCAAACTCCTTCAATGGCTCCCATCTCACCCAGAGTAAAAAATAATGTCTTTGGAATGTTCTAGAAGGGCTGAACAGTCTAGCTCTCTTTGTTGGCTCCTTATAACACTTCTGGGAGGTAAGCAAGGGAGGAGTGGTTGATCCCACATTATAGACAGGGAAACAGAGGCCTGGAGCACAGGCCACCCATTGGAGGCTCTGTCCACCACTCTGTCCCAGATACTTGAGCAGGCAGCCGCTGGTGACTCTAATCTGAAGGGGTGCTCACCCTACCCTCTCCACAGAGCACTGGCTCCCTGCCCATTCTCCAGAGACAAGCCAGATTTTGAAATAGGCTTGTAGACACTGGGTGCTTGGCTGGGACAGGCCCCTGGATTCCACCCCTTTTTAGGCCAGATCAGAGCAGCGCATGGCCCACGCTGGGCTGCTGAGTAGCCATCAGAGGAATTTCAATCCCCTAGGACCTGAAGGGGATCAGGCCTGGGGCAGCCCGCTGTACCCTGGCTTTTATCTTATTTGCCAAGTGATCTTGGGCAAGTCATTTCCCTGTTCTGAATTGCGTTTTTTCCCACCTCATGAGGGGTCTAACCCATAAGCATTCAAACAACAAGCTGATGAAATGTGGGTGACATTCTATGAAAAATAACCAGGTCCCAGAAGGTATCAAATATAAGCTCACTGCTGATCCGAGGAAAGGTCTGGGGTGAAAGGTCACTGGATTTGGTGCCCAGCCCCATTCTGTTCAACACGTCCATCGATCACTTTAAGTTGGGAAGGTGGCTGGGCGTCTGGGTGGCTCAGCTGGTTAACTGTTTGACTTCCGCTCCGGTCATGATCTCACGCTTGTGGGTTCGAGCCCTGCGTCAGGCTCTGTGCTGACAGCTCAGAGCCCGGAGCCTGCTTCGGATTCTGTATCTCCCTCTCTCTCTACCCCTCCCCTGTTCATGCTCTGTCTCTCTTTGTCTCAAAAAATAAATAAACATTAAAAAAAAAAAGATGGGAAGGTGGCCCATTACGGTGTGGTTGGGGCAGGCAAGAAGACACTGGATATCAGAACCAGGATGTCCAAAGACTTTGACCTGCAAGACCAATGGGCTGATTATAAGAATGCAAAATCTAATAAGAGTGAATGTCTACCACTGTTCTTGGGCCCAAACACCAACAACTGAGTCTGGGGTGAAGAGGTCAGGATGGAGACAAAGCAAGTTTAAATCCATAGTTCTCAGGGTGGAGGGCAGTTTCCTCTGTTTCCACAACTGGGGGCCTCCAATGACACGTAGGGGGTAAGAGCCAGGTTTGCCGGGCATCCCACGCTGCACAGAACAGTCTCACACTGGTGAAAATTGCCCTACCTGCTTCACATCTTACAAACATCTATCAGAGGAAAACACAAGAAATACAAATAGGTCAGGTGGTAGTGCACCCCAGTACTGAGAGGGTCTTATAGGAAGTTATGTGGAAAACTCAGTCACTTAGGAGAAGGTTGTTACTGACAGGGAAATATACATAGAATAAGGACAGTAATTCAATTATTGAATCATTGCCTTTCTGCAGTCTGTCAGGTCAATGCATTAGACCATCACCAGCTCCATATTCAGAGGAAAGGGGTTCCAGAGCGTGAATGCGGCTCCTGCAAAAGCAATGAGACCAGCCACACATACTTAATAGGGATGTAGAACTCCTTTTTTATGGGCTTAGAGCCAAATACGGTAAAGCCTTGGTTTGCGAGCATAATTTGTCCAAGAAACATGCTTGTAATCCAAAGCACTTGTATATCAAAGGGCGTTTCAAGAACCATTGGCTCAGTTGTGATCATGTGACGTTCGGCATCACATCCTACTCGTACTGCCAGACATCACTCATTTATCAAGTTAAAATGTATTAGAAATGTTTGCTCATCTTGTGGAACATTCGCAGAACAAGTCACCCACATGCCAAGGTTTTACTTGTATTCGTAAATTAGAGATATGAAAAATTTCATTGGATTTTTTTAAGGAGAGTTGTTCTGGATTTCTTAAGGATAGTTGTTTTGAATCTGTGTGGTGAAAATTATATGCTGAGATGAAAAACCTGTTGTTTTTGGTCTTACTCAGAAATTGTCCCCATACATGCACCACAGGGTTCTCAACAGCATTGGATGGAGAGGTTCCTTTTGTGGTCTATTCATTTATCAGCTATGCCTAATGAGGGATATGATCACAAAGTGCATTTTTTAAAATGTTTATTTATCTTTGAAAGAGTGAGAGAGACAGAGACAGATACAGAGACAGAGACCGAGACAGAGTGTGAGCAGGGGGAGGGGCAGAGAAAGAGGGAGACACAGAATCCAAAGCAGACTCCAGGCTCTGAGCTGTCAGCACAGAGCCCGATGCAGGGCTCGAACTCACGGACTGTGAGATCATGACCTGAGCTGAAGTAGTACGCTAAACCAACTGAGCCACCCAGTCTCCCCCAAAGTGCATTTTTTAAAAAGATCTGAAGACAGAATGCACCCCCGTTGAGGAATGGGTCTTTAAGGAAGAAGGGTCTTCTGTGTGACCCTGCCATCTTGTCCCGTGGGATTATGTGTCACTGCACTCTGAGGGTCACCTTCCTTAGTCTCTCTATTGGACAGGCTACGATGTGCCTTGGCATGTTCTCCTTATTTCAGTTGGGGTGATTTCATTCTTTCTCTATCACACACAAATAAGTCGGTCTGTTGCATCTTGTCCTAACAACAGTTTTTATTTTAATTTCCACCTGCGCCTCCTGGCCTGTCATTTACCTGTGCTTCTTGTGTATAATGGTGTCTGATCTGCCTACATCTCTGGAATCCAAACGTATTCATTATGAATAGATACGGGTTGTTATGGCTTGTTGGGTAGTTGTGCCCAAGAACGTATGGAAATACACATGATTTTATTATAAATGACGTCCCTTTTATACCTCCTTTATATTACAGCCTGGGCATCGTGTTGACATATATGTGTGTCGGGAGATTATCATCCATGAATTTCATTCCAGAAAATTAAAATGAAAGGAAGCATAAAATTGCTATAAAAAGGGAACTTTGGTAATTACACTTGTGGCTTTATCCCCAACTAGAACATTAGGCGTGTTCACCTAAAGGCGTGGGCAAGACCGTTGGCAGCAGTGCCATTTGTAAGAATCCCGAGCTGGGAGCAATGGACTATCCATCAAAGCTGAATGAATACCTAGACTGAGGTGAGCCGTGCCATGGAATACTCCAGAGTGGGGAGAAGGACTGTTTACAGCTATGCAGGGCAATGTGAATGAAGGTCACGTGAACACGCGGTCGAGTGACACAAGACAGGCACAGAAGACTATGTGCCGAATGCTGCCATGTACAAGAAGATCTAAAACCAGCACAGCGAATCTATGCTGTTAGAAAGGACAGCAGTGACGTTCAAGGGAGTTGTGATTGGATGAAAGCACAAGGGAACTTCTGGGATGATGGTCATGTCCCATGTATTGATTGGCTGTGTTCATTTTGTGAAAATCCATCAAGCTGTACACTTATGTGCACTTTCTGTGTGTGTATGTGAATATATATGTATATGTGTGTGTATATATATGTATATGTGTGTATGTATATGTGTGTGTATATGTGTATGTGTATATGTATATATATACACACCTATACACACATACATACACACACATATACATATATATTCACAGATAGAAAGAGATATCTATATCTGCATCTCTATCTATCTATACATAGTGGAGTGTTTGGGTTTTTTAGCTTGTTTTGAAGTAATTGGCTCACACAATTATGGGTGCTGACAAGTCCAAAACTCTGCATGGTAGACCAGCAGCCTGGATACCCAGGGAAGAGCCAATCTTGCAGTTTGAATCTGAAGGCAGTCTGCTGGTAGAATGGTTCTTTCTGGCAGGGGATAGGAGGCGGAGAGCAGGGAGGTCAGTCATCGTCTATTAAGGCCTTCAGCTGATTAAATGAGGTCCACCTACATTATGGAGGTTAATTTGCTTTACTCAAACTCTACTGATTTAAATGTTAATCCCGCCTTAAAAATATCTTCACAGAAACATTTAGAATAATGTTTGACCAAATATCTGGGTACTGTGGCACACTGACACATAGCAATGCTTTACCTCAATAGTGTTATTAAAGGGAGAGACTTTTGGACTGATAGTTTGCGACCCACTAATTTAGTTGAAGCTCCTAAAGGAATCTACATTATGACTACAGTCACCAAAGAACCAGTTCTATGTTACATTGCATAAGTAGAAGTAGAAGGAAGGTGACTTTCTCTCTCTCTTTCTCTTTCTCTGTGGATCAGTCATCAGTTGGAGGTTTTGGTCATTTCTGGAGGCTACAGCTTCATAGTCACCCAGGTCATCTGTGGAATGATGTGGTCAAGGGAGTGCCAAGGAGAATGATTGGCATGTCAAGGAGCATGATTCAGATAACAAGGCAGATGCCTTCAAGAAAGGAATGAGTTCTGAACTTGCTAAAGGACATCTGTGAAAAACCCGCAGCGAACATCATACTTACTGGCAAAAGGCTAGATATTTTCCCCCCTAAGATGAGAAACAAGACAGACAATGATGCTCACTCTGGTCCCTTTTATTCAACATTATACTGGGGGTTGAGCCAGACCAGTCAGTTAAGAATATAAAATAAAAGGCACCCAGAGTGGAAAGAAGTAACATTTTCTCTATTTGAAGATGACATTATCTTATATGCATAAAATCCTAAGGAGCCAAAACTAGGAAATGAATAGAACTAATGAGCCAATTCAGCAAGTTTGTAGAATCCAAGTTTAATATACAAAAACCAATTGTGTTTTTACACAGTAGCAAGAATAATCAGAAAGGAAATTTTAAAAAATTCAATTTGTAATAGTACCAAAAGAATAAAATACTGAGGAGTACATTTAACAAAAAATGTACAAGATGTATACTTAAAATTACAAAACATTGCAGAAAGAAGTAAAAGATCTAAATAACTGGAGATATCCCATGTTTATGGATAAAAAGGCTTAATATTGTTGAGATGGTAACACTTAAAGAAAACATAGGAGTAAATCTTCATGAGCTCAGGTTAGGCAAAGTCTTCTTAGGTATAGCATCGAAAATACAAATGGCAAACCAAAATATAGATAAATTAGATTTCATCACGACTAAAACCTTTGGCACTGCAAACAGTATCATCAAGAAAGTGAAAAGTCAACCCAAGAATGGGAGAAAATTTTGCAAATCACATATCTTATAAATGATTTGTATCTGGAATATGTAAAGAATGCTTACAACTCATATACATGATAAAAAGACAACTCAATTTAAAAATGGGTAAAGGGGGTGGCTGGGTGGCTCAGTCAGTTGAGCATCCAACTCTTGAATTTGGTTCAGGTCATGATCCTAGGATAATGGGATCAAGCCCTGTGCTGGGTTCTGCACTGAGCAGCATGCAGCCTGCTTAAGATTCTCTCCCCCTGCCCCTCTCCTCTGTTCACATGCACTCTCTCTTTCTATAAATAAATAAATAAATAAATAAATAAATAAATAAATAAGTAAATAGGTTAAGGATCGGGGCTGCTCTGGGTGGCTCAGTCAGTTGAGTGCTTGACTCTTGATTTAGGCTCAGGTCATGATCTTAGGGTCGTGAGATCAAGCCCTGAGTGGGGCTCTGCACTGACAGCATGGAGCCTGCTTGGGATTCTCTCTCTCCCACTCACTCTGTCTCTCCTCCCACTCATGCACACACTCTATCTCTCAAAACCAAATAATAAACATTAACAAAAATAAAGCTAGGTTAAGGATCTGAATAGACATTTCACCAGAGAAGATATGCAGGTGGCCAAGAAACACACAAAAAGACGTTTAGCATTATCAGTCATTAGCTATATAGTCAAAACTATAAAATACCACTTCACACCCACTAGAATGGCTAGAATTGTTTTTTTAGAATGGCTATAGTTTTTTTTTTAAAAAGAGATGATATTGGGATGTCTGGGTGGCTCAGTCGGATGAGCCTCCAACTTTGGCTCAAGTCAGTATCTCACAGTTTGTGGGTTTAAGCCGTGTGCTGGGCTCTGTATTGACAGCTCAGAACCTGGACCCTGCTTGGGATTCTGTGTTTCTCCTTCTTTCTGCCCCTCCCCTGCTCACACTCTGTCTCTCTCTAAAATAAACATTAAAAAAACATAAAAAAAGAGACAATATTAAGTGTTGGAAAAATGTAGAGAAAATGGAAACCTATACATTGTTAGTGGGCATGTAAAATGGCCCAACAACTTCGGAAGACAGTCTGGCAATCTCTCAAAAGGTTTAACATAGAGTTATCATATAATTCAGCAATTCTGCTTCTAGGTATATACTCAGGAGAATTAAAAATACATCCACACAAAAACACGTACACAAATGTTCACAGCTGCATTATTCACAATAACTTAATAGTAGGAACAACCCAGATATCCATCAGCTGATGAGTGGATGAATAAAATGTGAGATATCCATGTAATGGAATATTGTCTGGCGTGGAACAGAAATGAAACTCTGACACATGCTACAACACGGTGGAGCCTTGAAAGCGTTATGCCAAGTGAAAGAAGTCTGTCACAAAGACCATGTGTTGTATGATTCTATCTACATGAAGTTTCCCGAAGAGGCAAATCCACAAAGACAGAAAGCAAATTAGTGGTTGCATAAGCTGGGAAACAGTGTGGATAGTGACTGCTAATGGGTATGGAGTTCCTTTCTGGGGTGAAGGAAATATTCCAAAGTTAGATTGTGGTGAGGATCAACAACTCTGAATGTATGAAAAGCTATAAATTGTGCACTTTAAGTGGTTGAATTTTATGACACGTTAATTATATCTCAATAAAACTAAAGGGCGAATCCTTGATTCCATGGTTAGAAATTTACCCCGAGGCAATAATTGTCAACAGGCTCAAAGGTGTAGCTTATACCATGTGGAATCCAGTTGCAGGAAGCAGAGATTACATTTACCACTTTAAACAAGAAGAGATTTAATACGGGAAGTTGGGTTCTTGCAAAATTATGGGAAGATCTGGAGAGTGGGCTGGAATGACTCTCACCAGGAATGACTCAGAACGTCCCCACCATACTGCCCACCCATGGGAGCTGCTGCTTCTGTCGAAACCCAGAGGCCTGGGACTGCTGTCTTCGGGAATTTGTCACTTTAGCTTTAATGTCGGGATCGGATGTCTATGACGCCTTCACCGCCACCCTGGGACACCCACAAGCTGGTGACGAGACACTGAGACCATGGCTGCAGAGGATCCTAATGACTACCACTGGCAGGAAACAGCCAAGGCTGAAGAAGAGACCTCCACCTCACTTTCGTCTTCCAAGTCGCACACATGTTGTTTAATGGGCATGACCTCACTGGTCTCCAGACCTTAGCACCAAGGGAGTCTAAGAAACACAGCCTTCAGACTTCCCAGGCCCTGAAGCACAGGAAGGCACATAGTACAGGTTAAATGGATGTTGAATGAGCCCACCTGTTGTCACCAATGGGTGACCACCATTGACACAGTGAAAAACGGGAAACACCTAAATGTGCCCCCAAAGGGGATTGATAGATTTGACTTCGTCTGTTTGGTCCAATGCTAGACAACCAGTAAATGCACTGTGGAAATACGTGTGGGACTGGAAAACTGTTAGACACACAGGCGATGAGCCAGTACTGAGAGGCCACTTTTAGGAGAGCAGGAGCCACACCCGTCTGGTCCACCTGCCCGTCCCATTGCCTGGCGCGAGCTTGGTAGAGACAGGTGCTCGGTAAACATTCGCTGGATGAATGAAAGTGACTCTATCTTTAGTAACTAAATATAAATGGAAATACATTTATATATATAAACTTACAAGTACACATAAACTTCAATACGATTTAGCCACACTAAAAGAAATACGACAAAATGCTAAACATTGTTCTTTCTGGTGATGACAGTTGAAGTGACTTTTACTTTATCCTTTCGGCTCTTTTGTATTTTATCAATTCTGAACAGTGAACTCACGTTAATATCAAGTAGGAGAAAACCACAGATGTCCTGGTGAAGCCACAGAAAGGAAACATGCCTGCCTCGTTTCTCTGTCTCCCTCGGGGCTTGGCCTCCCAGAGGAGGCCCCAGTCCAGGCTTGGGGACTGAGCGAGTGCCCCTCAGTTTGCTGCCTGAGGGATTTCTGGGTCTTTCTCAAGGAGCCCGAGGGTGGAGTTGCGCTTCTAAGATAATCCTGACTCTGACATGGTGGTGCTTCTCCTCCTAAAACTGGCCAGGTGCCACAGCCACGTGACCCTTCCCAAGTGCCAGTCTCAAGTGCTTGTAGAGGCTGTGCCCAGGTGAGGTCAAGCTTGGCTAGATCAATGACTCAGTCCTGCCCCTCCTGGGTACCCGTCAGGCCCTGGGGCCATCGCTGCTTTGGTCTGCTGTCAGCTGGGCTCAGCCATGCAAAGGCCCTGTGGGGACTGGAAAAGGGTGTCCGTCCTTCTCCAGAGCTGCCCCTTGGTATTGTGAGGAGTTCCTCAATGGGTGGTTTGTATCACTTTCACTGACACAGCTGTTGAGGTCTTAGGTCATGTTAAGAGGAGCACTGGGACAAGAATGAGAAAAATGAGAGTCTCAATTAGCTCTGCGCCACCCCCCGTCGCATCTGGGCGAGTGAAGCAGATTATCTGCCTCTGTTTCCCATGTCACCAAGAGCCAGCTTCTGCCTCATCCTTTCTTCCAGTGGCCAGGAAAAGTGGTAATGGCCGGCCTTCTTCCTCCTTGGGGCCCTCGCAAGGGTCAGGGGAGACCCCAGAGGGCTTGGGAGTCACCAGCAAGCCATCCCCTCGTTTACCACACCCACTGCCCGGATGAGGAAACTGACATTCCAAAGGGGAAGGGGCATGGTCAGGGTCACACGAGCAGACAGGGAGCTTGTAGGGAGAGGACTCCCCTATCAGTCATGGCTTCCAGAGACTCCAGGGCGGGACTGACCGGGAGAAGCAGAGACGAATGTCCCAGAAGTGCGGGAACTCGTCCTCTCTTGGGGCCAGTTGACCTCACAGGATCTGCAAACGTATCCCGGCCGCAGGCTCTGCCCACCTACAGAGACCAGGTGGAGACACCTACTGCCCTTGGCCAGCGATGGGCATCGTTTCCCCTTGGGCCTCAATTTGTTCATCTTAAACTCCAGCCCGAGGATCATGGTAATCACTAGATTCAAGCGCTAAAAGCCCATGGTTAATAATTACACCATTATTTTCCTCAAGCTCTACCCTAACTGCACCGCTCATTCCTTTGCTTACAAGCTTGCCCGGGGCTCCCTACGGCTTAACCGGAGTCTGGCATACGTGGCCCTTTGTGGTTTGGTTCCTACTAAGCTCTCCAGCCTTGGCATTCCTTCTGCGTCCCCCCAAACTCCAGCCATACTGGTTGACTCCCCCTTCCCATGGATTCCGCACGCCCTTCCTCACCTCTGTGACTTTGCCCCTGAAACGGGGCAGGAAACGCTCCTCTTTGTCTTAGCCGACTGACAAACCCCAGCTCTCACTGCAAACCCCAGATGAAGTGTCACCTCCCCTGTGAAGCCTGCCCTGATCTACGACACAGAAAGAAGTCCTCTCCCATCTCAGGTCCCTCGGGCCCCAAGCCTTCCTCCACCACAACCCTAAACACAGTTTATGGGAATTACTGTTTACACGGTGAGCGAATTATAACCTATTTCTTCCACAGACCTGACAATTCCTTGACAACAGGAACTGTGCCTTATTCATGGCTCTCCCACAGGAGGTGCTCAATAAATGTTCAATATATAAATTACCCGGTAAGTAAAGTAATCCTTAGAGAAACCCCAGGAAACAAATAAACAAAACCAAAAAACCAGAAAACACAAAACAACTCCTGCAACTTTTTATGGGTCTCTGGACAGTCTGAGCCCTCTCCGGGCCTCAGTGTCCCTAGTTATAAAATTGCAAGGCTGAGCCCTCTGGTTTCTGATGTCAGGACCATGACCTATCTCTCCCCACAAGCTGCGATAACCCAGAAACCCCAGTGACGCCATCAGCTCCCCTAAAAACTAGTTAGCTAATGAGGAAATTGAGCCACAGAGAAGTTGAGCAATCTCTAAGATCACACAGCATCTGATGTGTGTTGGCCAAATCTTTACCTCTCCATTACTGAGTTTCCTCTGAGCTTACTACATGCAGCGTGCCGCTCAGACGCAAAACACGCTTCTCAGGTACCCCTGCTATGCCCAGGTCACCATATCAGGGACGAGCATCGCAGGCAGAGGGGACAGCTAATGCAGAAGTAAGCTGGGAACATGCCCAGTGTGCCAAAGGGCTGTCAGGGAGGTCAGCAGAAAATGGTAGGAGAGGAGGTCACAGAGCAGTGGGGGCAGACTGTGAAGGTCTTGGGGGCCTGATGAGAGTGAACTAGGGAGCTATTGCAGGTTCTTGAGAGGAGGAGTGGCACGGTCTGACTTATGTTTTAAAAGGGTCCCTCTGGCTGCTGTGTGGATGGGGGGAGAGGGGAAGGGACAAGAGAGGGATCAGGGAGGCCCAGTCCAGGTAAGACAGGCCAGTGGTTTGGACCAGAGTGATGGCAGCAGAGGTCGCAAGAAAGGGTCAAATTCTGGAGATGATTTAAAGCCAGAGCCACAGGATTTCCCGACATACTGGAGGTGGGATCTGAGCAGGTGACACTGGGAGAGTCAAGGTTGACTCCAAGGGTTGCGGCCTGTGCAGACGGAGTGGTGGCACCGTCAGCCACCCAGAAGGAGGGGCCCGGGAGGAGCAAGTCAGGGCTCAATCAGGAGCGTGGAGGAGGCAGTCAGAAGCCCGGGTCGGAATTCAGGAGGGAGGCCAGGGCTGAAGACGCACAAGTGCGAGTCCTCAGTACACAGTGGCTAAAGCCACGGGGCTGGTGAGCTGCTCACGGGATTGGCATGTGGCTTGAAGGAGATGACGGATGGATGACGTCGGCCTGAGCTACAGCCGGTGCCTAGTGAACGATGGCCATGCAGCTGTTGATGTGGTGGCCGTGGAAGGGACACGTGAGCCTGGAGTCAGTCAAGCTGTGAAGGACAGACACATGCAAGGAACAGAATGGGCAAAGGCACAAAGGTGCGAACAGGGCCCCACCACCTCCTTGGCCCCGGACCCCGCCCTCTCCGGCCTGGACATTAACATCAGCCTCCGAGCTGCTCTCCCCGTGTCCCTGCTCCCACCCCAGGGACCACACATTTAGCAGGCCTGGTACTGGGCAAGTGCGTCCGTTTCTCCACCTGTAAAACGGACAGGCCGTTGAAAGGCTTTTAACAAAAGCCACTGGCGGTGGCTGAGCTGGTGTCTGCTGCTCCTCGCGGACCTGGGTGGGAAGATTAATGAAGGTCAAAGTCCCGCTGGCCTCTGCCTCTCAGGGTGCTGCAATGGACGGCCCATCTGAACGAGCAAGGTGATTCCAAAGCCTTTCTGGAGGCTGCCATCTCGAAAAATGCACTTTTCCCAGGACTACTTATGGCAGGGGAGTGGGGGGGGGAGGGGTGGAGCTGGCCCTTGTGCTCAGTTGGCAGGACATGACAGAGCACAGGGCCAGGAGCTGCAGGACAGGGACAGGTGGAATGTGTACCCACCCCGGTAGACCCCAGGGCCCATCCTGGTTCCTGAAGTCCCACCCATGACTGCAGGCAAGCCGCTTGATCTCTCTGACCCTCACCCTTCTCATCTGGAAACTGGGGGAGGGAGCCATTCATCAGGCTGACAGAGAGCCACTGGAGAGAATGACAATGTAGGGCCCTGCGCAGCCGGCTAGGGCTGGGGACAAACCGGTGAAAAGCAGCAACGTGCATAAATGTCCTCCACACGGAGCTGGCACAGTGGGTGCTGGGTGTCGCTGGCATCCCCTCTCACACACCCGAGGGAGAAAATGGAATGGAGGTCCTTCAAGCCCTTGGGAATGATAAGAGGCATAAAAATAGCCAATATTTATGCAGCTTTTCCTGGGCCAAATGCTATCCCAGACACTACTAACTCCTGTATTCCTGAGTCTGGGAGGTTGTTACTCCCATTATGCCCATTTTTGAGGTGAGAAAACTGAGGTGCAGAAATAGGAAGTCATGGGGCGCCTGGGTGGCTTAGTCGGTTAAGCATCCGACTTTCGCTTAGGTCATGATCTCGCGGTTCGTGGGTTCGGGCCCCGCGTCGGGCTCTGTGCTGACTGCCAGCTCAGAGCCTGGAGCCTGTTTCGGTCTGTGACTCCCTCTCTCTCTGACACTCCCCTGCTCACGCTCTCTCTCTCTCTCTCTCTCTCTCCTAGAAATAAATAAAACATTAAAAAAATAGAATGCATTTAAAAACATTAAAAAAAAGAAATAGGAAGTCATTTGCATAAGGTCGTGCAGCTGAGCACTAACCAACCCTGAAGCCCCCCATCAGCTCTGCCTCTGGGCCCCCTGATAAGCCTGAGTACTGCCCTGAGCACCCAGCGAGAGTGGTAGCCTGGGGTGAAGGTAGGTCCTGACGCAGGATTTGTCCTGACCTGAGATGGGGCATCAATCCACCTCCCTCTTTCCACTTCTGCATCCCCCAACAAGCCAATAGCCAACCACCACCGCTAGGAAAGGGCAGGGTTAATTTCATTTGAGCCTCCAAAAAAAAAAAAAAAAGAAGAAGAAGACCCCAACCTGTCAAGTTGTGTTTAGAAACCTGAACATTCTGGAAATATTGACAAAGCAAGGGGGCTGCTCCGTGAGAAGGTTCTTAGCAAAAGAGGTGATGCTAATCCAATGTGACAGGGGTATTTTTGTCTTAGGCCAGAAAAGCAGAGAGTGAAAATTGCTCCTCGGGGTGGGGAGAGGGGGGAAGTCAACCAGCTGGGTGCTGGTTCAGGAAGGCTCCCCAACCCCCGCCAGCTCCATTTCCCTGGAATTGTCTATGAGAAGACAGGGCCTTAATGTCTCTGCTTACAGTCACAGCACGTGGAAAGTACAGACTCTGGGAGCATCAGAAACTCATTGTTTGGTCCAGCCTTGCCATTTATCAAGTGGGAAAACTGAGGCTGGAGAAAGGGAGTGAAGCCTTGATTCTATCCAAAGACCATTAGTTAGAACCTGCGTTATGAAGCTACTCCTCTCCCACCACAGCAATGACGGATTTAGGAAGGCAGCTGTGACTCCCTTCTTGACTTTGATTTGGATTCAAGTCCCTGCCGTGTAGTACAGGTCAAGTTATTTAGGTTCCCTTAGTCTGTTTCCCCGGTAAAATGAGCACAGTAATCCCTAAACCCTATAGAGTTGTGGGGAGAATTACACGAAGAAAATGTAGGTGCACCCCTTCAGCTCTTTGGTCACATGAACAGGAACAGACTCAGGGCAGCTTAACATCCAAAAACTCAATTGGAAGGACACGGGCTCACAGATATTTACTCAAAAGAAAATCCAAAGTCCTAGGAGAGGATCTGATTGGCTGAGCTTGTGTCCCAGGCCTGCCCTTCACTACAATTGGGCAAGGCTATTGATTGACAATCCACTAAGCCTATAGAAAAGGGAAGTTACTCAGAAGCCAAACAATGCTGTGCTAAAAGGGCTCCCATCACCTTGCAGAGACCTCTGTTCATTGGAGTTTATTATTCGGGACACTAAGGTCAGCGCTTTCAGGAATGAAGTCAAATTTCCCACCTCCTGTGACATCGAGACACGGTGACTGCCAGCCCCCCTCAGATGGGAAGGTCGGGTTTCAGGCTAAGTGGGTCAAGCTGGGTGTTGCTTCAGACCTCCAAGCATTCAGTTTGGGCAGATAGTCACCCAAGTGTCTCATCCAACAGGCGGGAGAAACAAGTGCTCAATTCAGCCAAACAAGTGTTCAGTTTAGTCGACAATCTCAGCGCCCGAGAGGGTCATTTATTTTCATGAAAGAAAGTGTGTTTGATTCATATTGACTGAACTGGGTGTGTCGGGCAGACACAACCAATGACTCAGACTAAGTGGGGGGAGCAGAGATGCTGCAAAATCTGGTGGTTCACCCCTTGCTTGCAATTCTAACAGTATGGCTTATAGCATGGACTTCAGAACATCCATTCTGCCCCTTCCAAGCTGTGCACCTTTGGGCAAGTCACTTTACCTCTCTGACCCTCTTTTCAACAAAGTAAAAGATTTTTCAAGCATGCTCTTGGAGTGTGTGTGTGCGTGTGTGTGTGAGTGTGTGTGTGTGTGTATAGGTGCTCCAGAAGCAGTCTAAGATATAAATAGGGCTGTAAACTAAAATCTACTATACAGTCCTTGAAATTCTGCATTTCATTTTTTTTATTAATTTTTTTACATTTATTTATTTTTGAGACACAGAGACAGAGCACAAGTCGGGGAGGGGCAGAGAGAGAGGGAGACACAGAATCTGAAGCAGGCTCCAGGCTCTGAGCTGTCAGCACAGAGCCTGATGTGGGGCTCCAACTCAGGAACCTTGAAATTGTGACCTGAGGCAAAGTCAGATGCTTCACCGACTGAGCCACCCAGGCACCCCAAGTTCTGAATTTCAGACGTGGGAGCTCTGATCCCAAACTTCCTCTTCATTCATGAGCTGCATTTGTGGGTTTAGTTTTGATTTTGAAGTTCGTGCCAATATTGACAAAAGTATTTTGTGGGTTAGCAGTGGACTTTTTTATTTTTATTTTTTATCTCTGTCTATATTTTTGGTACCTACTTTGCCAGAATTTCTTTGTTTTAGAATATTTTCACTTTTATAAAAACTTGATTCTAAATCTAAAGTGAGGGATTCTTTTCTCTTGAAAAATTAATCTTTAGTGATGTAAGGGATACATAAAAACACCTCCCCACTTAAAAATGGTCTCAGCTTCCAGGGAACACTGAAACTCCTTTAAATCACTGCCACCCACCCTCCCAATCATGGCCCCAATCCTCCTCCCGCCACCATCAGCAATTGGGAGTGGATTTTTTTCAAACCTTCTATATACTGACATTTACATACTTTACATATATTTCCTTATTTGTTCTCAAGAAAATGAACAGTCATGCAGAATTCATACCCCACACAGTATCCTGTGTTTTCCTTTCTCTGCTCAACATTATGACTTGGAAATAATTCCACGGCCGTCCACCGAGATGACCTTTTCCTTTCTTCAACTGCTATTTCATATCACCATGTGTGGCTTATTTAGCTATCATCCCCCCTTGGTGGGCACTTAGGTTGTGGCCAGTTTTTGCTGTAACAAGCAATACTGTAAAGACCCTCCCTATACATTTCCCTAAACACATGTAAGTGTTTCTATTGGGTTTTTGATGTGAAAATCCTATTTGTAAAGGTTTTCAGAGCTTTTCCTTTGCTTTTTGTTTGTTTTTAAATCAACCAGGATTGGGGACCCTGGGTGGCCCAGTCGGTTAAGATTTGACTTCAGCTCAGGTCATAATCAGTCCGTGAGTTCAAGCCCCACATCTGAGCTGTCAGCTCAGAGCCTGAAGCCTGCTTCGGATTCTGTGTGTCCCTCTCTCTCTGCCCCTCCCCTACTTGTTCTCAATCTCTCTCTCAAAAATAAATAAACATTAAAATAAAAAATAAATTAATCAACCAACATTTAAAAAACCATGCTACTGAGATATACTTCATACCCAATAGGATGCATCCATTTAAAGTATGCAGTTCAGTGGGGTTTAGTATACTCACAGATTTGTACAGCCATCACGAAATCTGATTTTAGGATCTTTTCTTCACCCCTCCCCCCCAAAGAAACCCCATAGCCATCAGCAGTGGCTCCTTAATCCCCTCCCCCTTCAGCTCCTGACAACCACGAATCTACCATCTGTCTCTGTGGATTTGCCTCTTCTGGGCATTTCATGTACATGAAATCACACAGTGTGGTCTTCTGTGACTGGCTTCTTTCACGAGCATAAAGAAATGCATCCATGTTGTAGCATGTATCAGCACATCATGCCTCTTTATCGTCAAATCATCAACCCCCCTTTTCTTGACTTTTGCTTCTATTATCATACCCCTTTTACAGATGAGGAAGCCAGGGCTCAGAGAGGTGCTGTGACTTACCCACGGTCACACAGGAAAGTACGTGGCAGAGCTGGAGATGAGCCCGGGGCCATTGAGCTCTCAAGTCTGTGTCCTAATGGCTGTGGCTGAACCACGCCGCCATTACAGGAAGCAAGAAGGGAATGGAGAGTGCCTTGTGAGCCCAATGCGCATATCACAAAGTCCCTTTTACTCACATGACGCCTCTGGGTCGCTGTCATGACTGCTGACGATTGCCCTGTGACGCTGGACAGGGTGCAAGGGACTTTTCCCCAGGGTCGGCATTACCAAGGTCAAAGCTCCCATGCTGCTTGCCGCTTGCACAGTTTCCCGGGGTGTTTCCCTCTCTCACATCTCCCTCATCTAGGGCTTTTCCTCTCTGATCCTAATTTCTCAGCTTCTAATCTTTGGGAGCTATTACATCAGGCTGGTATGTTACCTCTTTGTTAGGACTGTGTGCCAAGAAAGGCATAATGGGTTGTGAGTAGGATCGAAGTGGGTTTCCCATGAGCAGGGCAAGTCTTGCTGCCTGACTCCACTCTCCAAAAGTCCTACACTCTCCATCCAAGTGTAAGCCCCAAGTGGGGACAGCGATCATAGAAGCTACTTGCTCCTTGGGAGGGGGTTCGCCTTCTCTTTGGATCCCTTCCTCTGAGCCCAGTGGGCTGGGGGTTTGGAGTCTCTTTTTATAGGAGAGTAAGGCTTGAGGTCACACAGCCAGTAAGAGGGGCCGGGGTTGGAGGCCGGGGCCGCGGGACCCGCGCCAGCAGCTTCCGACTGGTCCCGTCAGGCACGCCTCCTGCCCCGCCCCGCTCCCCGGGACGATGCAGCACCCAACTGCAAGTTCAATACAAGCAGCTTCCTACATTTTCAAAATTGGGAATAGAGGTACAGGGGGCCAATATCTACTTTTGTGTCGTGTTTGGAGACCCCACTCTCATTACCACAGGTCACTCATTCACTCAACAAACATCTATTGCGCAGGTGGGTGGAGATAGATGCACACACAGGTCCTGACCCAAGGCAGGCTGTGACCGTGCCCTGCGGGTGCTGCGTGCGAGGGAGAGGGGGTCCTGCTCTGCATGGGCTCCGGGAGCAGGTGGCCTTTGGGAAGGGGGTAGAGCCCGGGTGAAAGTAATAGGTGAAGAGGGGAGGGCATCCCAGGCAGAGGGCACAGCTGGAGCAAAGGCACCCTGGGGGGGTGTCGGGGCCAGTAGTGTGCCTGGTGAGGCTGGAGGGTGCAGATGCGGGCAATGCAGTTGGAGGGTATGTTGGGCCAGATCTGCAAGGCCTCGAATGCCAGGTGAAGGGCTCCACTTGCCCCTGAGGTGTCTCAGGAGTGGGGGGGGGGGGAGGAAGGTGCTCACAGAGACCTCTGAAGGCTCCCTTGGGCCCCATGGCTTCCCACCAGAAGCAGCCCCATGAGCTCTGGGGCGTGATTCCCGTTTTCACCAAAACAGAAACTGAAGCCCCCCCAAGGCGAATCGAAGTGCCCACAGTCACCGAGCTGAAGGGGCATTGTGAGGACAGAGCTGCAGGCAGGACGGCCGGGTCAGTTTTTCCATCTGTAAAATGGACACATTGGGAGGGCCCTCCCCAAACAGGCGCTCTGCCCTCTGGTCCCCATGCCCCCCAGCCACCCAGATCCCAGTCCCAGACAGGACACCCGTTGAAAGGTCACGCCTATGCCTTGACATTTTCTGTGAGTCTCCCTGCTGCCTTAATACCCCTACCTCATCCCATCCCACCTCAGGGGAGTCTGGCCCTTCCCTCTCTGGACTCTCTCATGCCAGACACTGCTCATCTGCCATTAGTCACCAGTTGGTAAAGAAATTGCGGCCTTCAAATGCCCTATCATGGTCCCACCCACTACTGCCCTGCCCTGCCCCCATCTCCCAGCTCAGCCACCCAGGGCCATGTCTGGCCGGGAGTTCCTTGTCCTTGGGGAATAGCAGAGCCCAGCCAGGCCCTGGGATCCCAGTTGTGCTGTGTGACCTCAGGCACTTTCCGCAACTTCTCTGAACCTTATTCTTTTCTTCCTTTCTTTCCTTCTTTCCATCCTTCCTTCAGCTCTCTCTGACTCATCCCTCCTTTCTCATGCCACAAATGTTTATTGAAACTATACCAGACACCCTGGCTCAGAAGTATTGACCCTTGCCCTCGGGAGCCTCACTTACAGAGAGCTGTAGGACTGAACTTGACCCGGGCCCCTGAGGCCCTACCCCTGGGTGGGGGGACAGGTGGAATAAGATTGACCTCTAAACCATGGAAGAGTCAGCACAGGCTTTTGAATCAACCCCGGGCTCCAAGCTCCCACTTCCTGACTGCGACCCTGGCCAAGTCACTTCACTGCTCTGAGTCCCAGTGTCCTTCTTTAACAAATGACGATGATTGTCTTGTGAGATTTAAATGGCACATCTGTCTGGTAAGAGGCTATTCAAAAGTTCCTAAGCATTCACCTTTGTCAGGGTGCCTGGGTGGCTCAGTCGGCTTAAGCATCTGACTCTTGATCTGGGCTCAGGTCATGATCTCACACTGTGCCCTGACAATGGGGAGCATGGAATGCTCTCTCCCTCTCTCTCTCTGCCCCTACTCCACTCATGCTCGCTTTCTCTCTCTCTTAAAAAAAAAAAAAAACAAACAACACCTCATCTTTGAGGCCTGGAACGTTATAGAGAAGGGCTGATCTCCCTCACGGTGGAGTTCAGGCATCAGTCAGTTACCCCAGGTACAAGACTTATTTCGGAGGCAGAGAGTTCTTTGAGCCCCTCTAGACAAGAGACAATATTCTACATTGTCTGCAACCTGTTTACCTTCACATAAGAATGTCTCTCTTGCAGGGGAAGGACAGGTCCTGATTCTTGATGATGACGTCATCACAAAGTTTCAGGTACCATTTACACTATTGTGCCTGGTCCTCAACAGACACTATCTTTAATCCCCAGACCTGGGGGTTCTTATTACACCCATTTTATATAGAAGGAAGCTGAGGCTCAGAGAAGTCTAGTAACTTGCCCAGAGTCACACAGCCAAGAGTGAGCTCAGAGGCTCCCCATTTGACCATTGCACTGTCCTTCTCTGGCCTTGGATGATGAAGGACCCCTGCTGACACTCTCCGAGGACCTTGAGCCCTTTGCCACCCTTTCTGGGTCTGTTTTTCCTTTAGTAAAATGGAGTTTTGAATCTTTACCTGTCCAATAAAGTAAGACAAGGCAGGATTTCCCAGCCCCTCTGAACAGATGGGAAAGAGTGGGGCAAGGGTCCCCTGGTCACCAGGTCTAGAATCCAAATCTTTAAGCCCAGCCTGGGCTCTGGCCGCTACTTGCCACTTCTTGGAAACCAGTTCTGACCCTTGATTGCTCAAGTCACTGCATCACAAAGATGGCCACAGTTCTCTGGAAGGGAAAGGGAAGGAAGAGGAAGCAGCTGTCTGGGCTGTGGACAGGCCCAGGGCTCTGTGCCAAGCCCCATACCAGGACCAACCCAATGGGCATCCTAAAAAGAATCCAGTGGGTTCCTGTCCTCTAGGGAGCTCCCACACAGGGGTCACCAAGGAAAATCAGTGCCAAGTAGAGAAGAACATCACATTTCCGAGTGGAAGAGAATGGACAGAAGCAAACTGCATCCTTTTGCTTGGGGCGGGGCTCACATTTGTAGAAACATACAAGTCTGACTGTCCCCAGGCCTCCTGTTTCTCTTTGAGGCCCCTGTCCCTTGGGGCCACGTTTGGGGACACTTGGCTATCTTGCTCCAAAACTCAGGGACCCCCAGTTATCAAGTGCTCGTTACAGATTGGGTGCTCAGCCTCAGTCATTTTGGCAGAGTCTTACTCCAGGCCTATAAGAAAGGAACTCTTGCCACCATTTTGCAGAAGGGAAACTGAGGCAGGGAGAGCCAGCCTCCTTGCCTGTGGGCACATAACTGGTCAGTTTTGGAGCCGGAACTCAAAGCCTGGTTTCTTGGCTGATGCTCACTCACCCTGCTTCTTCCTCTGAGCTCTTGCCAGCTGCATAAAACGGTTTTTGTAACAACATCTGTAAAATGGGGCGATTACAGGGTTCCCTCACAGGGTTCTATTTTCCAGGCCAGCAGGACCCATCAAACAAACTTATGAGTTTGTTCCCTAAGACCCCCGGCAGGGCTCGTTTGATGCAGGGACGAAACGAACATCCACTAAAGCAACATGGGTTCATTCCTGCACAGTGTCACACAGGAATGGAAACTGAGGCCAGTTGGGCAGCCCAGATCCATCAATACCTATGGAACTTGTTCCAGAAAAAAACCAAAAAACTGGGGGAGGCCCTCAGGTCCCAGTGTCTCCAGGGACCCTCCCTGCTCAGGCTTCACGGTGGGTAAGAAGCACAGGGGGCTGGAGAACGAGAGATGGGCACAGCCAAGGGGCTGGGCTCCAGGGGTCAGAGGCTGAGTCCCGGGAAGTCTGGCTTTGTCTCTTTCTGGCACACAGTGGATCTGCAAGGAAACTCAGTGGAGGCAGGGGAGGAGAAGAGGGGGAGAGATGGTGGGTGAGTGGCTGGATGGATGACGAGGCGGCCTGAGGGGTGGATGGAGAGGCAGAGTATCAGTTTTGCTGCAGGGAGTGGTGCCGGTGTACCTGCCTTTGTGGGCTGTCCACCTGTCTGCGCACGAGCCCATGTCTGCGTGTGGGTCTGTCTCAGAGCTTCTGAAGTTTTGCGTGTCTTCGGGTGCCCCGATCTGCTTTTGTGCCCACACCTGGTGGTGTGTGGGTTGGGTGTCTGTGAGGTCTGCCTGTGTGTCGGTGAGCTGGGTGTGTCTGGGCATCTGCTTATGCTCTGGATGGAGACCTGTCTGTGGGTGTGTCTGGCTGTATCAACGTCCGGGCACGTCTCTGTGATTTTAATCTGATTTTGCATCCCTGTCACTATGTCTGTGACAGACCCAGAGTCTGATGATGTGTCCAGGAGTGTCTGTGTGTATTGGTCTAATTCTGTGATCTCTGTCTGTTGCCGTCGCAGCCTTGAGCTCCGTCTGCTCCCCCAGGGGGCGCCCTTGCCCAGCTGCCGCTCCTGTCCCATAGGCTCCTGCCCCTGGGTGCACCCTAACTGGCGGAAAGCCTGGGGCCCAGACTGGGCAAAGGTGGCCCCGCCAGGTCCCCGCCTTCCCGCGCGTCCCCGCCCCCTGCCCGCCCAAAGCAGGCTATAAGTTCACAGTCTTCCCCAGCTTCGGCAGTGCTTGCCTTCAGTGGTCGCACTTGGAGGGTCCTGCCGCCAGTCAGAGGAGCCACCGCCACCACCTGACCATGGCCGAGGGTGAGTATCAGGGGCAGTGCTGCCACCATTCACGGGCTCCTGCCTGCCCTGCCTCCCTCCTCTCCCGGGTCCCGCCTGTGCCATGGGGGGGCCGGTGCTGGGGCAGGGGCAACACTTGGCAGGGGCTCTCCCCAGTTTGGAGAGGGAACCTGGGCTGGTGAGATGTGCCTGGCATGCCTCCCCCCCACCAGGCCGTACCCCCCCGGGGCCCTTAATTTCATCCCTGGGGCAAAACCATTAACCCCTGTGTCCCTGAATCAAATAAAGCAATGGAGCATGAAGGCGTGTTGTAAACTGTAGAGTGCTAGACCAGCGGGCCACTGTCACTTGTCCTCGGTCAGTTAGTGGGGCTGGGTGCCTGCTATGTGCCACACCTCTAGGTGAGCAAGCCACGCCTGGCTGACTCCTTGGCCCTGGGGCCAGAGAAGAGGTTCTAGCACCCTCTGGGCCGAGAGCACACATGTGCTCCAAGGTGCCTCCAGCCCCCAGGTTCTGCAGGCCTGGTCTTTGGCCACTTGTTGATTCTCAGTTTCCCCTCCTGTAAAACACAGACAGCACTGCCAGCGCTTGGTGCATCCGGGAGGGCCAAGGAGAGTAGAGTAATGGTCTGATGAATTTCCTACCTGCTCCCCACTCCATACCCAGGCGCGCGCGCGCGCACACACACACACACACACACACACACACACACACAGAGACGGTCGCAGCCGTGGGGGGGTTCCTGGCCCAGGAGGGCACTTCCGCAGTGCGGGATGTCAGTGCACTAAAGTGCTGGAGCCCATGACCCGGCCAACTCTTGGGTCAAGTCCATGTGGAGACGGCGTCAACATGGCTGCAGCCCCGGGAAAGAGGTGCTGGGAGCGGGGGGACTGCGAAGAGGGACAGGGGGCCCCCCATGGAGCAGGGACGAGAGGGGGAGCCGGGGACCCACCTGACCTGCCGTGTGACCTTGGGCCACCCTAGTCCCTAGCTGGGATCCCCCCTGACATGGGGGATGGAAAACCAGCTCAGGGCTGGCGGTGATGGGTCGTCCAGGTGGCATCCAGGACGCGGTTTCCCATCCCTGTCCCTGAGGGACCCTGGAGGTAGTAGCGGCTGTGACGGGCTACCTGCCCCACTGCTGCAGCAGCCACCTCCTACAAGGGTCCTGCTGGCCTTTCCCAGCGCAGAAGTCCTGTGATCCTAGAGCTCAGTGCTTCTGCGCCTTTGGAGCTGGGTGTGATTTCTGGAAATCCTTCTTTAGATAAGGGCCCAAGAAAGCACCGCACCTGCCCCAGCCCAGGAGCTGACAACCTCCCTACGGTCCTCCAGGGGGACAGGGTGGTCTCTTCCCTGCCTAAGCTCTCTGGGGGCGAAGTTTCTAATAACAAGGTTTCCTCACGCCAGTCCTTCCTGCTGGTGGTGGAGGTCCGTCCTGCTGCGAGCGCAGGGAGCACCTCCCTCAGGTCTCTTCCCAGGCTCAGAACAGGGACGTTAGGAGGGGAAGGAGGAGGGGAGGGAGAACAAACCCTGAGCTGCGGAGTGAGGTGGCTCCCAGCGCAGGCTCCTGAATCTACAGCCCCGGGTTCAGATCCCAACGCCGAAGCTCACCCGCGACCTGGGGCCTCAGAACATCCCCTTCTGCACAGTGGGGGTAGCGACAGTTAGTATCTGTACAGGAGTCGTCGTGAGGTTTCAGTGGGGACCAGCCACGCCAAAGCCCTCTCTCAGCAGTCACTGGGCACTTCGGGATGTCCCGGGACAGAAGGCAGGGGACCTGGGTCGATGTCCCGGTGGAAGACCCCACTCCCCGGGGGGCTCTGGGCAGATCCCTGCCCCCGGGGCTCGGCTGGAGCGCATACTCTCCAAGGGCCCCACAGCTCTGGGAGTCCACCTTGCCCACTCTCCCCACGTCTTCCTACTCTTAACCTTGAGCTTGCCAGGATTTATGAGGTTTGTGCTTCTCTCGGACCCCCCACCCCCACCCGGTACCCATGC